>NC_134828.1:101737953-102053456 GCF_004210375.1 Tachypleus tridentatus
ACCTCAAATCTGTGCAGCTCGTACCTAAAATTTTAATGTCCATTGATGAAATTTTGTGTCCAGCAATAATGTGTCTGTGTGTGCTTTAGTTCTGCAAGAATCTCCCATGTGTTCATGGATAAATACAAATAATTAGTGTTTGACTTTGCCATTGTAGGTAGGTTTTTAGTAAATGATCCATAAATGAGATGGGATTGGAATGTGTCTGCAAGTGGAAAAAAAATGTTTTATGCCATATGTTGATTTAAAGATGATTCTCAGTTAAAATTGTTTTAACTCTTTCACATTATCTGCGTAGATGTATTTGCTTATTTATTTAACAGAGGTCTATATCCAAGTTTGTTTACTGATTTTTATAATACCTCATGTCTTTTGTGTCAACATTGGCCTTACAGATATTTATCGTAGTACATAAGTTTCTATTTAATGTTAAGGTTATTATGTGTAATCACAGTTTTGATTTTATTCAGGAATTTGCAGACAATGTAACATGCATTATTGAACTTTCAATAAATATATTGTTTGTCATCACCTCTCTGATTGTATTGTTCATCATTAGAACTGGCAGATACAGTACTAGGATGATACAGTCACACATTGAAACAGTCAATTCTTAAATTACCAGTGGTGTAACTGACAGTTAACACTTTTTTTCTCAATTTTATTATGTACTTTTCTTATTGGTCCACGATTTTGTTGGTTACAAGATTCCAAATAAAAAAAAATATACTGCTGGCCAAAATCTTAAGGCCAGTAAACATAAAGAAAAAATATTCATTTTGCATTGTTAGACTCAACCACGTATTTAAATCGATCTTCAAAAGATGGAAATAAGAAAAGGGAAAATAAAAATAAAAAACTTTTTAGCATTTAATAGGGAAGATGTGAACACTATGAAATTAGCCTAAATACTAGCTGGTCAAAAGTTTAAGACCATATCATAAAGAAGCCCTAAACAAGGTAGGAAGTGCCCAACAAGAGGTCTCAGTAGTGAGTTGCATGGCCGTCATTGTGAATAACTTCAAACATTTGCTTTGCATGATAGATATAAGCGTTTGCAGAAAGCTGGCTAGAATGTTATTCCAAGTAGTGAAAATGGCTTCATGAAGATTATGCATTATGCACTGTTTCGAATTGACATCATACACCCTTGCCATACACCCCAAAACATATTCAGTGGAGTTCAGTTCGGGCGAACACACTGGATGATTCAAAAGAATCATGCTACTCGCCATGAAAAAAGTCCTTTGTTCTGCGGGCATTGTGGATTGCAGCATTGTCTTGCTGAAAGATCCAGTCTTTTCCATACAACCGAGGGCCTTCAGTCAATAAGGATGCTCTCACCAACATGCCAATGTAGCCAGCTGCTGTTTGATGCCCCTGTATAACCTGAAGCTCCATTGTTCCATGAAAGGAGAAAGCACCCCAGATCATGATGGAACCTCCACCACTATGTCGTGTGGAAAATGTCTCCGGTGGGATATCCTTATTATGCCAGTAACGTTGGAAGCCATCTGGAACATTCTGGTTAATTGTTTTCTCATCAGAGGACAAAACCTTCATCCACTTTTCTATGTCCCATGTTTGGTGCTTCTCAGCAAAGTTTAACTGAACTGTTTCATGGTGTGGAAGGAGGCGTGGCCTTTGAAGATGTTTTCAGTTTTTAAAGCCTTCTTAGTGTTTTTTGAGCTGCATTCTGCTTCCATAAGGGCCTTAATCTGATTTGACGATTGGCTGGTGTCCTGCCGGACAACCCATCGATTCCTCCTGCTCAACGCTGGTGAAATTTTCTTGGGCTGACCACTTGAAATCTTCATTCTGTATCCCTCAGGGTCTTTTAATGAATTTGCAACAGCAGTTTTACTACACCCAATCTCACCAGGGATGGCATGTTGAGAGAGACCTTGCTTTTGCAGCTCAACAGTTCTGCTGTGTTCAAACTCTGTCAACTTTTTAGCCTTTGCCATGTTTTTACCCAATGTAACACAGGAGATGTTAGTGAGAGATGTTGACAATGCTAATGCTTGAACACAGATGACTAAATTTCGTTAGGTGTTTACCGATTAACGCTTCGTTTCAGTATGGTCTTAAACTTTTGACTAATTTAAGCTGATTTCATAGTGTTCACATTTTTCCTATTAAATGCTAAAAACGTTTTTATTTTTATTTTCCCTTTTCTTATTTTCATCTTTCAAAGCTTTACTGAAATAAGTGGTTGAGTTTAACAACACAAAATGTATATTTTTTCTTTATGTTCATTGGCCTTAAGATTTTGGCCAGCAGTGTATATTTAATCCCACTGGTAAATGCTGCTATTCTTGAGTTATTTCACGTGGAAAAATCATATGCAACAGTTTACTTGGTAGAAAGTCTACCCCAATTATTAGGACACATTCACAATACCACAATACATACAGATAGATAGAAAGAAATAAATGAGCACACACACACACTGGAAGTGAGCAGTATAAAAACAAAAATCAGAATTAAAGTTTAAAGCTGTGTTACCTCAATTGTGCTATAGAATAGATTGTTGCTGGAAACTGTTTTTGTTTTATTTTTTCAGGTTTTGGAAAATTTAGTTTGCTTTTGAGAGATTTAATAGCTATGCATTGGGTTTTAAGTTATACAAAGATTCATTCTTGGGAATCCAATAAAAAAATTACTATCTTTTTCTCTTTCTTCTAGAAATATTGTACCTGCATAATATTGTGCAGAATGGTGCTGTATGTGTATCCTATTTGATGTGGAAGGAAGCTGAAAATGGTGTTAATACTAATGTATTCTTATAGATGAGTTAAAACAGTAAAATTTTACAGCAAAATATTGTTTCATATATGAAATAAATTGAATTGATTATGCTCTCAAAATTGGTTTTCTGTAACTCTAAACAGTGGCATTCATAAACCAAACCAACATTCCTTGTATTTCCATCTTTCTACCCCAACAGCTATTGTTGTGGGGCAAACATCTTATTTATACAAAGGTTCAAAAGACCTATACTACTAACAGAGTGCTAATCTGTTAGATATCCTATCAGTATAGAAAATAACTATATTAATGTTGCATTTTTACTCTTTGTGAATTATAAAAGTCATTTAATGAAAGTGTAATACTAAGGACAGGAGATAACAAAAACATGCATTCAAAATTACAAAAAAACTGTTCATTTTGACAGTCAGTAGTTGCCTAGTTGATGAATAGTTATGGTATTTCTTTCTGGTTTTGTGAATATAGGAACAAAATTTTTTCCCAGGAAATAAAGAAAAATTATTTGGTTATAGCTGCTCAGTTTGCTCAGTATATCTTCCCCAGATATTAGGACACATTGCAGTACTGCAGTAAATATCTATAGATAGATCTATACAAATGCACACACACACGAGTGAAAGCAAATAAGAATAATACATGTCACTCACATTATATCTGCCACATCTTTTATCATCAAGCTTTTCAACCAGTACATTACAGCATTAATGAGAGAACAGACATGGACAAAATTTCATTCTTTCAGAATATTGTGTTACATTTGTATATTTTGTAGAATTTATGTATGTATGCATATACTGGAAATTATACACGCATATGATTCTTGTTATACTAGCTTTCAATATCTATGTTTTTATGTGTCTGTGGTTTAATTTCAGTACATTAAGTTCCTGGGAGAAACAATATTTCTATTTGCATTTGCATGACTATCACAAGATGTTTGTCCATAATTAAGACTTGTTTATTAATGCACATAAATATTAGTGTTAAAATTAAAGTTATATTTTAAAACAATATTTTAATTGATGTGGTGTACGTGTCCTCATGTTACCATATACAATAACATAAAACTGATCTTTAGTCACTCTGTCTTGGCTGTGTTTTATTGGACTAGTGCTTTGTAATATATTGTCACATTTCAGTTGTTGTACATTATATGTATATAGGTTATTAAGATTTGGAAATAAGTTATTGAAATGTAGAACAGTAAATAAAGAAGTAAAGCAAACAATTATCTTTTCCATCTACGATTTTTAGCCTCTGTTTCTAAGCCTTTTAAAATTTTGCATGTGCAGGATATGAAACAAAATATTTTTTTAGGTTTCAAATGTGCAGTTGAATAACCAAAAAATAATAAATTATGATATCAGTAGCATGAAATTCCACTATAATTTATCAAGTTTGATAACTAAGTTGTATGTGGGTCTGAAAAAATATGAAGCAGGCAAAAGACACAACCAATCTCCTTGGTATCTTGATTTAAAAGAATGTGGTAGCCATTTGACAGATTAAAATGGCTGATAAAATGATGAGTTGAAGATTCTGAGCTGTCAGGTGGTTATTCACATGACATATATTGAAGTTATTGTATATAAAAGTCTGTTTCCAAAAAATGGAAAGAGGTGAACAGGACCATTCTGATTAATTCAGTACATAACCTATATCTCACCAAAATAAAAATATATGAGGTTCTTATTTTATATTCTACCTTCTCAATATTGGTAATTTGAGTACATAATTTGTATGAAACTATGGACTTATTATTTTGACCTTGAAGATATCTAATTTTAACTAGTGTTGCATTTAACATACCACATGACTGACAAAAATCAATGTTTATATATGTTATTTTAATATTTACTTTTAAATTAGTAAATTAAATCATATTTAATATTAAAGTTTGAATTATAATCTACAATTTGATTCCATACTTATTGACACAAATTCATAAAATAATAGTTGAATAAAACTTTAAATGCAAGTCAACAAATGCGATGACACAACCTTTAATTCATGACACATCATGAAAGGATTAACCTAAGTCTATATTCAGCTTTTTTTAATTTATTTTTTTAGAATTTTCTGCCTGTCCCAAAGAATAATTCTTCTTTTATTAAAAACCTGTCATCCCTTGAGAATATGGTATTTATTTCTCAATTTTCAAGCATTTCCCTTAGCTTTTGTACAGCCCTTAGTTGATACCTTGTATGGTGCAATTTCAAGTGGTTTGATCATTTACTAATGAAACAGCTTTGACAACATGTGCAATGAAAGTTTAAATATAAGTGAATGTAGCAATAATCAGCCTGTCTACTATTAACATTGTAAATATACAGGTTTAAAAGTTTTCTTTACAGTTCAGTTTTTTTCATTGTGAACTATGTTGTAGAAATTTCATTTAATAAAAGAACATCAGATAGCTTGAGATAAGGTAAATAAGCTTACATAATATAAGGGTGGATTGAATGATTCCAAAGAAAAGTTTAAGGAAAGTTTAACACTAACAAATTTATAATGTTGAAGAAAGTTTTGTTATTGTCAGTTATTTGTAGCTGAATAAAACAAATATATGTATATATAAAGTATATGACTGGAGACTGTTTAAGGATATTTCTTTGTAAAGACTAAAGATTAGTTTTTATAGTATTGGATACAGAAACATGATTGCATGTGCACCACATATATGCAAGTTCTGTAATGTTAGCTATGTACAAATGTAGAGTTAATGTAATAAAAATAATTAATATTATTACAATGTACAGTGTTATGAGATCTAAACTATTTAGTCTCAATACTTGTGCTTTTGAGTCGTCATTCTAGAGTGAAAAAGCATAATTTATTTTTATTTCTTTTATGGTGGTTATGAGGTCAGTGAAACTTAGACTCTGTATAGTAAGGGTAGAGAAAATTACAGACAAGATAAAGTCTTACTGAAAACAAACATTTAAAGTGTATTTGGGAGATGTTAGAGAATGCACAAATGATATTTGAGATTTTTGGGATAAAGAATAATTTTTAATCATTACATGAAATGTTCCTAAGATAATTCTATGTTAGCTTTTCCATTTATGGATAAAGGTAGATATATTTTAGGGAATAACATAAAAAAAATATTTGAAATTAAACTATGCACAAATTTCAGAATGTTTAATTTTAAAGTCAGTATCAATAAGACAGGACTTTTTCAAAATAAGGGACATTATCAGCTATTCAGAAACTTTTACTTACCTTTCCATAACAAAGAGTTACTTTATGCTGCTGCCATGGAGATTTTTGTGTATGCCTCACGTCTTCAATCAGCTCATATCTTTACATATATTAAAATATATTGCATTTGTCTATGATGTAATCATCAGACTATTACCTTGCACACACACAAGGGTAACATCTTTAACTCTCCTACTACTGAGTTACTACAGTTCTTTTTCCCCCATCATTCCACTCTTCACCTTGCATGATTAGAATGCCAGTGAACAATTTCTCAACTGCACTTTGCTGTGATTGCTTCCCTTGAAATTTGGACATTTTCTCCACATCTCCCACTTGTTCACTAGCATTTTGCTTCCTTCAGTTTGTCCATGATGGTCAAACATTTGATTCACAGCTTTTCCCTTCAAGTCCTTAATGGCCCTTTATGTTTTCCGCTGGGTTCAATGTGGCTTTTGTTTGGAAGATAACTTCCTATTGCATTCCTTTCACTGTTGTAAACTCTCTTATTCTTTTGGAGTAATCTTTCTTGAGATAGCTGGTTTGGCATTTCCAATTCATTCTTGATACCCTAACCTGCATCTGTTTCAGTTGAAAATCTTAATGTTTTTCTCAAGCAGATTTGGCCTACTTCATTATATCTCTGAGACATACAGCTTCTCATGCCAAGGCTGTCATATTTCATTAATTTCTTGTATGAAAAGATTTATCTCTTTCAAATACTTTCCCTTTTCTTTGAGTTCTTTTGTGCCTTTTGAATGGATTTGTAGATGTACCCTTCAGTGAATTCTGGCTAATATGTGCAATTGTATCAAAAGATCCAGTCATCTTTTCATAACTCACTTTTCTTGTTATTTATTTGATCATATTGACACTGAAGATTCCTTTATCTCCCATCTCATCAAGACTTGCACCTGTACAGAGGGCTTATAACACGTATGCAAGTTTTAATGCTTGTGATGAGTGCATTGCAAGTGTAGTTTTCTGCACAATGACAACAAACCTGTCAAATAATGACTCTGTTCAAGTATGGTGTAGTTCTGGACACCTGATCCATTTTTAAGGTCTGGTTTTTTTAGTCTAGCAGTTTTATCATGAAATGGACAAGATATTGTGAGATCAACCATGCGTTGCTTTGAGCAAAATATAAACAAACTATATGAAAGTTAGTTCCAGTAATGTTTTCAGGAAACCTGACCAAGAAACTGTTGGAAAACATGAGATAAATTTCAATATAGTATGTAGTTCCAACAGTGAACAGAATTTAAGAATTAAAGAAACTAAGAACAAAGTTGAAGAATGATGGCAGAATGCTCGTGAAAATAGTAGGTTTCTGACACAGTGATTGAGATAATTGAAAAATACCATGAAACAGCAGTGTTATTTTAAGGTACATACATTGTTCATTGTCTGAAAAATTTAAGTGAGACTTGCAAAGTTAAAAACAATTTTACCCAGATTATCTGGGAAGTTTTCGAATGAAACTTCAAATGCTATAAGTAATGTAAGTAACATATATCATTTACGTATTTTGTTTGAAACTCTATGAATGTGTTGAAGATAAACATTTGTATGTTTAGACTTCAAATTAATTTCAAAGCTTAAAAATTAGTAGTTGATTAAAGTCAGGTTCAAAACCTTTCGAACATGAAATATGGAAAAAACAAGGAACCATTTAGTATTTTAAGGCTATCTTTGCACATACATCCTCGGCAGAAGTAAGAATGTAAATCCATCATTTATTTAAGAAGTTAATTTCCCCATGTTGAGGTCTTGTAAAGTGACAACCTACTGTAATTGCTTCCAACAGCAACATATTTCATAAACTGATCACCCTATTATGAAAAAGGAAAATCAACAAAAAATAAAACTTGAAGCACAAAATTTTTTGTTTTATAAATTTCTTTTCTTTGTAAATATTTTTAATCTAGAACTGCAAAAATTAAGAATGATTTTTTTTTCAATTTTTGACAGGATATTACCATCGGAGAGATCAAATATGCAGAATCCTGAAGCACTTCCAGAGGTTTCCCCAATTCATGACAGTATAAAAGAAAACACAATAGGTATGTTATAGGTTTCAGACATTTTCACCAGTTATTCTTCTCTTCTAATACAGTTTTTAATTTTATGAAAATATAAGCCTGTAAAACTCAAGCACCTTCTGAAAATGGATCAGTCTTCAAAGTTTGCCCCTGATGAAAAAAGTCCATCTTTTGGAAGCACTTAAGTTATAGAGATATGTACTCTTGTTTTAATTTAATTTTTTGAACCTACATTTTTTTTTATTTCACAGTGGTGTTTTGTAAAACATTTTGTTATTAAAAGCTAAGCAAATGATAACACAGAACTAAAAGAACACAGAAAACTGAGATAAACAGAAAGCATAAAAATAGGATGCCAACAACAATCTAATAATTTGATGTTGCCTTTTCATGCAGTAGAATAATATATCAAAGTAATAAGTTCAAAACTAAGTCATAAAGATGACAGAATCCGTTTATCCTGTTGATTTTACTTTTCATCTGCCAAAACAAATAACCAGAATATCAAAACCAAATTAAATTTAACTTTTCAGAGTTCTATACCTATCAAGTAGAGATTTTAAACTCAAAACTAATTAAGTATACTATGTCCTCATGTAAACTCTTCCATAGCAATTTGTCCAGAAAATGAATTTAAACAAATCTGCATCTGACAAATGGTGAAAATGTGCTTTTCTTTTTTAACTTGGAAAATATTATTATTGGGGTCCCATAAAAGTTTGTTGTAGGGTTTCTGTTGTTATTTTTGTTAATGACTTATAAGGATAAAATTCAGAAATGTGCTGTTGATGCTATTTTGTTTACACTGCTTCTCATAGCATGAAGTGCTTTGACACTCTTAGTATATGTACTAGTCTGTGAAAGATGACTCTTAATATTAAGACATTTAAAGTTATGCTCTTGTAGTAAAAATATTTGAAAAGAGCTAACAGTGTGAGAGAGGCATTTATTTTGTAGAAAAACATAAAGATTTATGTTTCGATGAAAACCTTATTTTCTCAAATGAGTGTTTAATTCTCATGACAAGAGACAACATGGTTTTTGATATTATTTCTAATAGTAAAATATTGCATCTGTGTATGTGACAGCTATAGGTCTAAAAGGGAAGAACCTAGAAACCTGATATATACACCCATATTAAGTGGACTTTGAACCTAGATATTATTACTTATCCACATGCATGCATGTGTGCATATTTTTAATGAAACAAGCTAGCAAAAAGAATAGAAGTGGTTCCTTATATAATAACTTCTAATATATAGAAAAGCCTCTGCCTTTTGGTAAAAATGAGTTCCAATAATGGCTTTTATGTCATTTTACATAGAAAGAAAAGTATATACATTATACTTTTATGCTAAAATGTATTTACAATACACACACTGACATAGTTATGTCAAAATTCACTATTATGTAATAATAAAATGGCCTGTATGTGTGATCACCATAGTTCAAGAGGAAAAAACCAAGAGACTGAAATGTTTCATGTGTATTAAAGGAGTTCTGATGGTGTACACCTGGATATTATTTTGTAGATAAAACATAAAGACGTTTGACCAACTTTTTGCCCCATAGCCCTGAAGCTCCATAACACTGTTTCCTGAAGGTCTGTAGAAAAGTAAATTTTTTCTAAGCGAATTAGAGAAATTCTCACATATTGAACGAATAATATATGAAGGTTTCCTGCCAGATACTGTTAAAAAAGAACAAAATGGTCAGAAAATCTGTCATAATTTGGAGGAAAAAAATGAACAAAATTCTATTGGGTGTGATGCCAAACATTTCTTCATTGATCAAACACAACATGAAGGGGGGCAAAGGCATCAGGACCTCCCAGGACACATGGAATGGACCCTCAAAATACTAGAAGGTTTAAATAAATGAAGTTTAGGATATGACATCAAACAAATTGGTAAAAGAACTTAAGTGCATGAAAAGACAATAGTGTTAAAAATTTTAATTTTCCTCAGATTCATTCAGGCTTCGGATTGTATGTGAACACTCAGAAAATATATAAAGTAAATAAAGTATATTTTACAAAATTTCAACGTGTAAATTTGCATTCTTTTTTTTTTTAATTCAAGAAATGGCATCAATAATGGTGTCAGGTCAAAGACATTGAAAATAAAAGTTGAAATTATATCTGTATTAGTTGAAAAATAAGTAAGAAATAGAATTTAAAAGTGAAAATTAATATTATTACTTTCTAAACTTTGAATTGAATAAAAGCTTAGACATAAAAAAAAACAAAAGTGTGAAAAATAAAAATACCTAAATAGGTTTGAAGTATGCACAGAGAGACAATTGACCAGTAAAATTTCAATCCAGTAACTTGAACAAAGCTGGGTATTTTGGGTAATGTAAAATAATTTTAAGTTTATGATTAACAGTGCAATTGTAACTTTATATAAAACCATGGTGAACTCTCATTGGGATTACTGAAAACAATGTAATATAATATGCCATTTGTTCAATTAAAAGTTTGCCTTTCTGCTTGTTATAAGTAGTGTAAAACATCAGAGATGATTTTCGAAAAGGGAGGATGTGACACGTGTGTACTGCAAATGGATATTGTTTTTTTTAGTTGATACCTTTACAATCAAAGTATACTGAAAACTATATGCATTTGAGTTTGTCTTAATATCTATATTATAATCAGTAATTTGCATTAAATTTTATACTAAAGAGAGTAGTATTAAATAAATGACAGAATGGGCAAGACCTAGGGATTAAATGTCATGATTCTCATACAAGTGATAATTGAGAATTTGTGTAGATAGTTCCCTTTAAAATTAAGAAATTAAACCTTATATTAAAATTTGATCTGTTGACTGTGTTTTTATGCCAAGTTGATTTTTATATATTGATAATAAACTTGTTTAAATTTTTAATATAACTCTCTAAAACACTGTGATTCACAACTTAACCTATCAGGTGTTAGAGGGTTAAACATTTTCAGTCTAGATGTACACTTGTCCTTAGATAAAATTATTTTTTGGTTAGTTTTATAAAATTGAGGGATGGTTTCACTGGTGATGGAATTTGTACAGTTAGTTTTTTTTTAACATTCTGATAGCTACTTGTATAAATGGAGAAATGCTATGAAGTTTTTAATATTAGCATTTATTTTTGAATTTGTCATTTGATGATGAAGATTGTTCTTGATGAGCCAAATGTCTTGCTAACACCATATTTTTTTAAGTGAAGTTCTTTCTTTTACCCTGAAACCTGTTTTACAGATCTAATCACATTATGACCCAAACCTATCCTACGTAATATTTCATGTAAAACAGGTGGACTTAAATATTGAGAGTTTTTTTCTTGTGAGATACTTGGATGCTATCCATTACTATGCAACTCACAGTTTTGAATGTCCTTGAAGCAATATAGAAAATACATGAACTTATCCAGAATTCTTCACTCATTTACCTTCTACATGACTTACTCCTCATGCACAAGGAGAACTTGTAGAATCTCTTCTGTAATTCTGGTTCTCTTGTTGACAGTTGTGCTGTTAACTTTGGTCATTGTGAAGTGTGTAATCAATGCTAACTAACAAGGTTCTTTATACCTTACAGTGATTTTTGTTCCATCCACACTAGTAAATTAGTTTGTGAAACTAATCTTCCATGTCTGTTGTGATCTATCCAAACTCCTTAAAAGTTAAACTAAGGTTAAATCTCATAAAATTTCCCAGGTGGCAATGGCTTGGTCTTGTTACCCATTATAAAACATCTTAAAGACTATCATTGATGAATCCAAATACATTTCTGTAATTCTGTTTACAACCTATTGTTGTCTACTCAGCTTTGCCACTTGCAGTTACTCTCCAAACTAATGGAATCCGTTTATAACATCTCAATGCTCCTGTTAGCAATTACAAAAGTGTACAAGATTGAACAGTCATTCAATTGAAAATAGTAAAACAGTTGGTCTGTCCGTCTTTAAGAGATTCTGTGTTTATATTAATTCTTCCATAAGATTACTTGATTCCTACTCTATTTCCTGGTACTTCATAAGAAGCTAATGCTGCCTGTAAGTAATCACAAAATGCAATCTGGTGGATCATGATGCCTTATCAATTACCTATTTCATCTCTGCATGGACATTTTTTTGCATAGTAATAGATATGTATAAGATAGTCACCCGTTTTCAATAGATGTATCATAGCCCTAATCAGGATGGAGACCATATACATATTATTTTTCTAATTTGTTTGGTGTTCCCATTACACTATCTTTGATGTTTTGAATTCCAACCTCATGGCAACTTGGACCTTTATTTGGTTATTTCTGTGTTACCATTTATTTGATAGTGGAGAGGACTAATATACCAAGAATTTGTTTATTTACAGCTTTTTACCAGTTTGTTCCTCTAAAAACATTCTTCAATGGGTACAGGACATATTATTCGTCATACCTGTGTGTGCCATCACCTGTGTTTCCATCATTTAGCTCCACATGTAAACACAAGACCACCCTAACCAATCCTCTTTTTCTTGTACAAACTAAAGAGCATCAGGGAAAAAAAGGTGCCCAACTGATGAGATTGTTTTCCTACAAAATGCCCTTGAGTCCAGTCTATATTAAGCTCATCTGCTCCACTTATTCTCCTTTTAATTCAGTTTTTCAAACATTTCTTATTCTGAACTCTACTACAACATTGCTCAACCACATCTTTGTTACAATCTAGACAATTACCTCCCTTGTTGTAACCTGATTCCAACCTTTGCTCTAGGTTTCATACGTTATTTTTGCATGTGATTTTTCCAACCCACATTGGTAAATTACATGATGCCAACTGTTTGTACATGTATTAGGAGAGATTTAGAAGGAATGAAAACAATATAGTGTTATCACATTTATTGGAAACAATCTTGTATCACATCTGGTGCAGATTTTCACTTCATGACAATGGAAGTTATAATCTCCAGTCACCCTGTTGCTAAGTATACCCACAATACTTTGATTGGTCATTTTATCTGATATGCAGGAACTGTATTTTTATCTTTGGTATTGTATGTTTCATTTTTTACATTGTGATTTAAAAATGTAATGATACTTTATCAATGTAAAATAATAGATATGATGACATTTTAATAATGTATTCCAAATATTTACACCATAACCTAGTTGAGTCACTTTGTCAGTTGCTGCATGAGTATTCCTTACAATATTCCAACCTCTTAGATTTTGTTGTTGTTTCTTACTTGTAGTTTCTAATACCTCCATGTACTGTTGTTAGGGGCTGTTTTATGTCCATTTTTCAAACATGAAGAAGTACTGGCTATCAGTGCTTCAGAGGCAAATCATTATGATGCAAATTTTATATTTTGGGGTTGAAATCAATTTCAAACAGGTACTTATTTTCCATCCATCTTCTCGTGGTTTTCCATCCCAACTGCAAGAAAGAAATGTGATTTATGTTAGGAAAGCAGAACTTGTATAAATTCTGCTGATGCATGTGCAATATGCTTCAAGGAAATTGAAAAGTAAAGAATTCTGGGAAAGTTCACACTTATTCAGCAATGTATTAAAGACATAAACATTAAGCCACATGCTTATTGACAGTATAAAAGTAACTTCACAAGGGATATCTATCATAGGTAAGTACCTATTTGAGGCTCATTTTAACTTTAGAACATAAAATTTAATTGTTGTACCCCACTAAAATTTCTTGTTCACTTCTAACATTTGGAAAAACTGAAAATATTTAAGTCTCTAACTCAAACTATATAGCAAATTACTCCTACTATAGATAAAGCTTCTAGATTTTACCCACAGGCAAGCTGCAACATAGAGGAATAGAATAAAATCAACAATATTGTTTAGGTAAACAAAAAATAAAAGACATGCATAGAAATATCAAATGTATAATACTTATATTGCAATAAAATTTATCTCAAGTGTCAGAAATTTTTAACAGTTTTTGCACTAAGACCACAGCTTAGTCTCTTTGGAAGCTATTATTATTAAAAAAAAAAAAACTGATCAAATCATTGTGTGTTTCCTAAGTAAATTGTTTTTAGAGAGTAAATAAAAGACAGCTCAATAACATGAATTAAAGGTGTACATTTTCAGTCCTGCAGTAGTATGATAAACAATAAAAAAATTTACCTTACTTAGTAGTGCCATCTGGTATTCATGGAACACCACCACAACCATTACCTCAGACATCCGAACCACAAATGCATTATGGAATACAATCACATGTAAGTATCAGAATTTTAAATCATTGGAACTTTGTAAATTTACAGCTCTTTTGTAGTATAGTAAACAACAATATGTCTTGTAGAGTATGTAAACTTGTAAGTTTTCTATTAAGTATCATTATTCTGGCTACGTACATCATTAAATAGGTTTATGATATTTGTGAGTTGTGAGGTTAAAACTATAATAGGTACAATATGAAGTCAAAATTGTAGCATAACACACAGTTTTGTAAGAAGTATGTTATTTTCTACATTTGTATTCAACTAAATGTTTTCATTAGAATATTAATCATTTTTTCAAAAATCTTTTAAACTAATATACTAAAATATAGTTTTCAGTAAATTCATAAATCCATACTTTTGAGTTATGCATTTAAAAAATTGTAGGAAAACATTGGGAGTCTCAGAAGGTTACTTACCTTGCAAATATTAAAATATTAAAATGAGAAAGTATTTTACTTGGCTGTAGTTTGATTTTAGATTTTCTTCAGTATTCTAGACTAACTCAAGTGTTTTTCCCAAAGTTATTACTCACACAAAGTACATGAGTAAAGGAAATCATCAATCAGCAAGCTTTGGTAATAACTTGTAAATGAACTGAAACTTCCCTATTGCCTTCATACACTACATTTTCATGAAACCAACTGTATATATGTGTGTGTATATACGTAGGTTAAGATTGTAGCCTATAATCAAACTCTGTACAATATTTTACCTCCATTTACAAAAAAGCTTTCTCAGTTAGTATTGCCCTCTATTGGCACAAAATGTTTGCTGACTACTAACCTTGTAACTTCCACTTCTTTTATTGCATATCAAAATGCAAATAATTATACAGCCAACCCTCCATCAATAGGAGTAACAAACTACCTCTGTCGTAACTAATACTCTTTCTGTTCGTGTACTTTTTAATAACTTTTCAATTGGCAATCTTACTGTGCACAAACATTTGTTTATGGTTGTGATTTAGTTATCTTATCCACGTTTTTACTTTTGTTTATTTTTGTAATTCCCTTATTGTTTTTTGTTTTTGCCAGAGTACTTTTTTACTATATCTGCTATTATCTCTGTGTTATCCTCCCTTCACTTTTTGTTTCAGTTTATTCATATCTCTTGTCAAGTATTTTCTGTTGACCATAGTAGTCTTTCTCTACTTTTTTGGCACCAATCACATTCCTCTCCTCTTTGACCCTTATTTTTCAGATATGGCTGCTCTGCTATTGGGTTCTTCTGTGTTGAAATACTGTTTTATGTTTTGTTTATTCTCCTCTTCATTGGATAAATTGTGCATAGCATCTTTCTTCTTTTTATCTCTTTTTTTTTTTTTCTACATCAAAAAGTACTTGGGGGTTTTCCCAATTCTCTGGAATCCAGAATTGGTTCAAAGTGTCCGTATGACTCCCTTTCCCTCCTCTTGATTTATTTTCCCCCTCAGTGGGATCATGTTTCTTGCCAGAATGAGTTGGAGTTGGTTGGGAATTTTTCAAAGGTGCCATTGAAGAGGAGATCTTTCTCATTAAGGATCTATTCTCATCTTTTTTGTTGTTTCTAAAGTGACAGGAGATTGGAGACTGATTTTCTATTTATTGTCTTTGAACTGTATCCTCATAACTCTTGAGTTCACTATAGAATCGTAATTCCCTCTTTTTCAGATTTTTCACTCCTGATTTGTAGATGTAGTAGTTTCATATGTCTTCATATCTATATTTTGTATTAAGGATGTGTATTGCAATTTTGGGGTTTTCTGTTTGACCTTGCCTTGCTGCTCTGTGTGTTCCCTCAAAGAGTCTGAACATTTGGTCAACTTCTTCATTCCCAGGGCCTTTGTTTACATTGTTACATGAATGACTTACTACTTCTAGCTTCCTAACAGGCTGCCCCTCAGTACAGATTCCTGTATGTGGTGAGGGGACCTCCCAGGGAAGGTTCTGTTCTTTCTGGTTACCTCCTCTGGGATCTAAACATCCACCCATGTGTTTGCCATGCATGGCAATTGGTGAAGGGAAGGAGAGGATCCTGGTAGTTGAGGGCTCCAACCCTAACACACCACTTTGGCCTTGAATTCCTGTAGACGGGCAGCCTTTGGGTAGCCCCCTTGGGTCATTCGGCTGGTCCACTTGGGCTAGAGTCAACCAAGTACCAGTGTTGGAAGTTCTCAACAGGTGTTGTGGACATTGTGTCTGATGCTAGTGTTTGGGTATAGTGCTCATGAAACCCTGGCATTGCTGCAGTGTCCTTGCATGACATTGTAGTGCGTCCCCTCTTAGGGCTCCATGGTGGGTGGGGTCAGTGGTACCGAAATTTTCCTTTTTTTTGTATGGATCCTTCTATGAAAAATTTAAATAAAATAGTGAAAAACCAGTCAATAGGTAAATGACCATGTCTTGGAAGACTCTGAGCAGCAATCTCTAACACACGTACCTCATTTTTTTATATTACATTCTCTTTTAGAAAAACCTTTAGGGCAAATGTCCCCCTTTTTTATTCAGAAGGGACTAGAGAGACTTGCTGGCTCTCCAAAGTCAGTAAAGAAGCTTCAATCTGGAGACATATTGATTGAAACATTCACATCCCAATGCAGTGAACTCCTCAAGGCAATTGGGGATGCACCACCTATTGAGGTTACCCCTCATGCTACCTTGAATTCATCACGAGGAGTTATTGTTGAGAGGGATTTGAAAAATGTCCCCGAGTCAGAGATTCTCGCTAGTTTCTCCACATCTCCATTTGCAAAGATGGAGTTACACTGCCAACAAGTACCCTTGTTTTGACATTTACATCACCACGTGCACCTGCCATTATCAAGACTGGTTATCTAAATTGCAGGTACAGCCATACATTCCAAACCCTCTCTGATGTTTCCAGTGTCAGAGGTTCAGCTACTCAAAGACATCATGTCGTGGTTCCCTAACATGTGCTCATTGTGGTGGCAAGGACCACGATGCCTATGAGTTTGACACGGACCCACATTGTGTCAACTGCAATGGTTCTCACCCTTCCTACTTTCATTCTTGCCCAAAATGATTGGAGGAAAAAGAGGTGCAGCGTTTGAAAATGATTCATAACATTAGTTATCCTGAGGCTTGGAAATTGCTGTCTGCCACTTTATCTCGGACATATGCTGCTGCACTTCGTTTCACAACTACAGTGGGAGTACAGACAGATCTCTCTATGCCTCCAAGAGAATTGTTTTCAAAACAAATGAAAAGCCTTTTAACCTCCATGGTTAAAAAGGTTGATGAATCAACTTCTACACCCATCTCTGTTCCTCTCATACATTCCAACAAACCCCAAGATCTACATCCTTTGGTTTAAAATACATCTTTTTCTCCCACCCCAAGATGCAAAACAATCATTTGTTCATGTCCTCAGTCACTGGAATCCCCTTCCAACAACAAAGACCTTCCCAATCGACCCAGGGCAGGGTCCATGGAGGTCGATAGACCTCCTCTGAATAAGGACAGTAAGGACAAAAGATATGGTTGTAAACAGAAGGGTTCTCCAGCCACTTCACCAACCCATCATTAAAAATGGCCACGTTGATACAATGGAACTGTCAAGGTTTACATTCTAATCTGGATGATATCAAAACACTGATTGCTTCCTATCATCCTGTATGTCTTTCCTTACAAGAAACATTTCTAAAACCTGCTGATACAGTCACCATTCAGCAGTTTTCTCTGTACAGAAATGACAGGCTGTGTGATGGACGAGTACATAAAGGGGTGGCACTATTGGTTGATCAGCATGTGCCCACCCTGTCTTTATCACTCAACACACCCTTAGAGGCCGTACCCATCCGTATTTCCTTGGGTCATACCATCAATGTTTGTTCTCTCTACCTGTACCCTGGAGAGACATATGATCAATCAAACCTTGATGCTCTCATTGAACAGTTGTCGTCTCCCTTTCTAATCCTGGGGACTTTAATGGACATCATACCATCTGGGGAAGTGCTGATATTGATGGGAAGGGCTGCTTTGTAAAGTGTATGCTCTCTGGACACAACTTTTCTCTTTTCAGTAGCAGTTCTTATACTTATTTACATACACCTAGTCAGGCCTTTACTGCTATTGATCTCTTAGTTTGTTCCCTTCACTATTCTCCCACTTTTCATGGAAGGTTGGCAATAATCCACAAGGCAGTGATCAAGTTTGAGAGATACTGGGTCAATGCCACCTGATCTGCATGCCTAGGTGGAAGCTGGATTAAACAAACTGGCCCTCTTTTAAACTGCTCTCGCAGAACTTGATCCTGCCATCACCATGGCCATCAATAGGTGACTGTGTGGCAGCAGTAACTGTTTTATACAGGCAGCTGCTCAATGTATTCTTAAAACCTCAACATGTTTTTCACACTCTCCAGCAGGCTCATGCATGTGCTCAGTAGGTAATATGTCAAAGTCAGAAGGAATCTTGGATTAAGTTCACAACCAGCATATCTTTCTACCACCAGTTCCAAAGTCATACGGGACAAGATTTGAAAGGTCAGTGGGCAATATAATTCTTTCCCTTTCTTGATCTTGCTCTTTGGCCATGAAGTAGCTGATGTCTGGAGCATTGCTGATACTCTAGGTGAAAGCTTTTGCCAGGTATCTATTAATTCTGCTTGTTCCTCCACCTTCTTGACCATCAAGACTCGGGCAAAGCG
Organism: Tachypleus tridentatus; assembly: GCF_004210375.1. NCBI lineage: Eukaryota > Metazoa > Arthropoda > Merostomata > Xiphosura > Limulidae > Tachypleus > Tachypleus tridentatus. Next base: position 101,756,833 of record NC_134828.1, read on the forward strand.
TTCACCTCTTTCCTTTCGAACTGTCTGTTTGACTATAATTGTCTCTTTACACTGGTGGAACTGAAAATGGCCCTTCATTGGTCTGGCAGTATCTGTTGGACCTGATTATGTATACTATGACATGCTGCACTATCTCTCTTGTGCTTCTCTTGATATTCTTCTAATTGTTTTTAACCAGATCTGGCAGGAGAATGTTTTTCCTAATGCCTGGTGCCAGGCTATTATCTTACCTTTCTCTAAGCATGGGAAAGATCCCAAGATTCCTTCAAACTACCGACCAATTGTTTTGATGAGCTGTCTCTGTAAGACTTTAGAGAGGATGGTTAATGCTCATCTTGTTTGGTTCCTCAAATTAAACAACCTTCTCTCGCCCACCCAGTGTGAGTTCCGACGACAGCACTCCACCACAGACCAACTAATTCGACTTGAAACATCAATTAGAGAAGCCTTTCTCAAACGACAACATCTTGTATCAATATTCTTTGACATTGAGTAGGCATATGACACAACATGGAGGTATGGTATTTTGCAAGACCTCCATGTATATGGGTTACATGGCCATTTGCCTGTTTTTATTAAAAACCTTTTAATGGACAGGAGATTCCAAGTTTATGTAGGTTCGACACTTTCCCGTTCTTTTCTACAGTAACTTTGAGTCCCTCAGGGATGTGTTTTGAGTGTCACACTTTTCAGTATAAAGATAAATGCCATCACTGAACAGCTCTCTTTTACTGTTGCAAATGGGCTCTATGTCGATGACTCGCATCTCGTGTCAGTCATCGAACATGAGATATATTGAGCGGCAATTACAAACTGCCCTTAATCGTGTACTGAAGTGGACCATGGCGAACGGCTTTAATTTCTCTTTCTCTAAAACCATTTGCATGCGCTTTTGCCACCAACAGGGTATTTACCCTGATCCTGAACTCTTATCGGTGAAGTTTCACTGCCAGTTGTCCCTGAGACCAAGTTTTTGGAGCTTATCTTTGACCATAAGCTGACCTTTATACCACACTTAAAGCAGCTACGGATCAAATGCACAAGAGCACTGAACATCCTCCGTGTCCTCTCTACCACCAGTTGGGGAGCAGATCAGTGTTTTATGTTAATGATATATTGTGCTGTTATTCGATCGAAACTCGACGATGGATCAATAGTCTATGGCTCTGCCAGACCCTCGGCCTTAAAGATGCTGGACCCCATTCATCATCAAGGTCTTCAACTCTGCACTGGGGAAGTGTGACAAGCCCCAGTGCTTTTGTACCTCTGCCATTTGCAACTGTCTTTACTGTATGCTTCAAAACTTCAGTCCTTACCAAAGCATCCCACCTGGGGTTGTGTTTTACTGCCTCAGTGAGCCATCCTTTTTCAGAACAGATGATCTGCCATTGCTCCTTTTGGCCTTTGTGTCCAGGTGTAGTTGGATGAATTGGGTCTGCCCTTGGATAACATTGCTGTATCCACTGGTCAGCCCATCCCACCATGGCTTCTTACAGTTCCCAAATGTGACCTATCTTTAAGTCATCTGGGAAAAGCAGACACTCCTGATTGGAAATGCCATTTTGAAATCAGTTGACTGTGTGGGCTCCACCATGGTTTATTGTGGTTTGGTGGTTGCTCACAAAATCCCCTCTACAGCTTCTGTGTTCACTGCTGAACTGTATGCCATTTCTCTTGCCCTGGATCACATAGAAGCTAAGCAGTACTCACACTGCACTATTTATACTGACTCGCTTAGTTCTCTACCGGTCCTGGAATCAATTCACATTAGTTCACACCTTGTGTTTGATGATATTCAAAACCAACTGGCCCATTTATCTGCTCTGGCACTATCACTGCTGTGCTTGTTCCATATGTGGACTATGGTCCTGTATTCAAGGCTCATCTCCGTGCCAGTTGGTAGTCAACTCGGAGTAAGCAATGTGAAAATAAGCTTTTACAAATAAAACTCTATATTGGACTTTGGCCATCTTGCTTCCATAAGGATCAGAAAGAGGAAGTTGTTCAAACTAGACTATGCATTGGTCACAATTTTTTAACTCCTAATTTTCATTCATCTGGGACTGATGCACCAATGTGTTGCCTATGTAACACCCATAGTCACATCACAATAAGCCACATTCTACTGTCTTGCCATCATTATGATTCAATGACAGCACTATTTTAAACATGTTCTGTCCCATGGTTTATCCATAATGTTGGACAATGCTATTAGTGATGGTTGCACTGTCCATCATGGCAATTTTTTAGTTTTTTAAAGGCCATTAATCTTTTTAATGCTATACAAGTCTTTTAATTTATACATTAGACCTTTTTTAATGTGATTCCCTGTGAAGAATCAAAGTTCATCTAGTTCAATTTGAAATTAGAAAATGGCCGTAACATCAAATTACTCACAACCAGGACTGGAAAGGCCAACTTAGGAGACTGAAGGTGGTTTTTGTACTTACCTGTTAGTCTTCCTAGTGAGTTATGACTATGCTAGAGAAAGTCCTTTATAACTTGTATTACTGTAGTTTTTCTCTTACCACTGTAGACTAGATGAAAACATTGGTTTTAGTACTATTTATGTTTTTTTAAAAACTTTGTTTCATTTTACCTTAATTTCCTCTTATGAATTTTACTAACTTTACTTTTTAACTTTTCACAAGATGTTTGGTGCTGATAGCCTAGCTGCTCTGTGCCCTAAAACACCAAACCAACCAACCAACCATATTTGTGACCTGTGTTTGCAATGTTTGTTCCATAGTTCTTGACTATTCCTTTATAACCAAGACTTTGACCACTCATGAGGGTAATCTTGATTTCACTCCTTTTTCCCTTCCCTTCATCTCCCACCTTTATGTTTGTCCCCTGACTGACTCTTTTGCCCACATAAGGATCTTTATATGGTATATTACAAGCACTGTGTTGTTCTGTGATTCCCGGATCCATTTTTTCTTCATTGGAATCCTACATTTAATGTTACTTCTCTCCCAATCCCTTTATGTCACTTTACCTGGATTATTCTTCCCTTTTTCTGGATGTTTTACCCCCCTCCCCATCAGATCCATCACCTTATTTTGTTTCTGGCTGCCCATTTCTATTTTCCCAGGGTGTGTGGACTATTTATTTGTATTTATTTTTCTTTACAGTGGTCTTTCACTACAAATATTTTGGATCCTTCTCTGCAGTGAGTGATGTCTGACCAGATATAATTTGTCATAATATCTGCACTGTTCATCCTGTGACCATGCTAAGTATCTATCACACTGAGGTTCTTCCTTCTTATAGACCTGTGCATACAGTGTCCGTTGTCACCATCTTTTCGTTGACTGACTCCATACCATTGTACTATGTACATCTCTATCAAAAGTATCACATGAAACATGATAAAACATCACAGAATCATGTTATACACACTGTAGAGATAGGGTGTTCTTTCTAACTACTGATAGTTATATTTCTTTTCCTATTGTTTCATAAAAATGTTTGTCCCAGACCATACACTCATGAACTTACATGGGTAAAACAGGTAGAGATTACTGCCCATCTCTTGTGTTCTGTGTCACTGAGACTTTTCTTACCACAGACCTGATGTATAATTCCGTATGTCACAAGGTGTTGATTGAATGACTTCCCATTTGCAGTTGTGTTGGTTATAACCATCTTCTGAGATATCTACTTTGTGCTCAGATACAGTGTGGTACAGATGTGTACATTCTGGTTAAATGTTTATGACAGTAATGTTTCTTGTAAGTGTAATAATCCAGCTCATAATATTACTGGATTTCATTGTATTTACCTCTTCCTCACAGACTGTAGTTAACAAAACCAGATGTTTTCACTAAAATAGCACCATAATTTTTTTATGTTTTAAATCTCAACTTCTTTATGATTTAAATAATCTGAATTATTTTGATATATTGTTGGTTAAATTATTTCAGTCTTGTTAACTGGAAAGCTTGAGCAGGAAATAATACTTTCTTTCTGTTAAGTTACTGTTGTAGTAATTTTATTTAGAATGATTTAACTGTACAAAATAATTTGTATTTTATTTAAACTAACATTTCAGTTACAAACATTATCCAGAGATTGTTTTATTTATAGTGAAAGAATGTAGGAAGATTATTTTATGTGGTACATAAACATCTGAGGGTATGTTGAGACTTGGAGATGTGAGAACCTGTAAAATATCTTTATAAGAAAATAAACCCAACCTCCCAAAATTAGAGAGCTATCATAGTCAGTTAAAAGTATATTTTATCAGCTAGCAAATGCTGTTGATATATTACTGACTCAACCTTAAGTTATTTGTTATAGACATCAGGGATATACTGTTGGGTGAAAGTTCTCACTTGAGAGGGTGAGGGATACATAACTTTAAAATATTGAGATCCACTAGGTTAAACTTTATTATATGTGACATTAAATAAAGATTTCGTGTTTGAGAATTCTGTCATTTTCTTATTTGTCTAGCTTAAAAAGAAAGGAGGTTGGCCAAAAGGTAAAAAAACGTAAGAGAGGACCACGAGATGCCAATGCTCCAAGACAGCCACTTAATGGGTACGTTAGATTCCTTAATGAAAAAAGAGAGAGGGTAAGAAAAGAAAACCCGAGTGCTTCATTTGCTGAGATAACAAAAATTCTTGCTGGTGAATGGAGCAAACTTCCAACAAGTGAGAAACAAGTGAGTAATTATTTATGATTAAATAATATTTGTCCAAACTTGCTTGATTTAAAAAGAAATATAGTGATTAAATAAGTTAACTGCACAGTTTTCCAGGTGACCTAGAAATGTATATAAGAAGTAAATACTTAATTTTCTCATGAAATATCTGTACATTAGTAGAGTTAATTGTAGAATACTAATGTAAAACTGCTACATGGGGTCGAGGAAATTAAAATAATCTTTAATATACAAATCAGTGAGTCATTTAACAATAACAGCTGATATGATGAAGTGAAATGCCATGTTTTAAAACATTTTGGCAATGTCTGTTGTTTAATAGACTATTGGCATCTAAAACAGTAATGGATCTGTAACAGTTTTCTATGACTCAAAATATTCACCATTCAGATCTAAAATGTATTAAAATTAGTAATTATTAATTTCAAAGACAGAGATATTTCTTGTACTTAATGGCATGGGAAAACAGAAATATGGATCAACTTATGGAAACAGGCACTGGAAGCCATTGTACTTGTATGCTAGATAGATTATGGAAAATTGCTGGTTGGGTGGGTGTGCTCAGAACATAAAAAGTTAATAATGGAGACTTTTACAATGAAAATTGCATTGCAGGACTATTAGCAAGATTCAAGTTCATTGGAGAGAGCATAATGAGATATCATGACATGAACTCTAATGGTTTGATGAGATTCCAAAATTGATTTAATATAACATACTCAACCACTGTTATGGCTAATAGGTTTTATAGGTCTGTGTGTTAATTTTGTGCTTAAAAATATTTTACTTTTCTCATAACTGTTCTTCTCTGAATACTCTTCAAACAAATATAATACATAAATTAAGTACTATTAAACAAAAAGGATTTCTAATGTGTAGCCTAGCAAGACAGGAAAATGCTATGAAAATGACACAGATTTTATCTCAATATAATTTTATTTTGATTTCTATAGTTATTACATACTATCAAAAATCATACATTATCATTGTTGTAACACAGTAATGGAAAGTAATGATAGTTTAAAGTGAGCATGCTTTTCTTATTTTAGATTTAATTAGTTACAAAATCTTCGTGTAGCAATGCCAAGAAGAATATTTCAAAGGTGTAAATTAATGCAATACTCTACTTGTATAGTGTGTGTTCCTAATCTTGTAAATTTTCTTAATAAGAGTGTCATATTAAGTTTTTTATTTATTTGTGTACATTCTGCTATTTTACAGTAAAATATGTAAGAAATATTTTACAGACATGTCTCTAGCTGATCTTAAGAGGGTATGTACTTCAGTATTGTAGCTTGCTTCTTTATGTAATTATTCCATTGTCCTCAACAGTTAATATACTACTACTTTTGTATCAGAAGCAAAAACAGGTGATGCTGTAACAAGCTCATCACAAGCCAGTGGGGGACATTTTTTTCTTTAAAAAAAACTATCCAATCTGTGTTTTCTTAATTTGAACTGAGCACGTGTATTGACTAAAAAGAAGGCATTTCCTGCACTATTTTTAATGTGGGGCCTGTGGAAAGTGATTTGAAATGGTAAGGTGGCTAAAATCTGTCAGTACATCACAAAGTTAAAGGCCAAGTATAAGTAGTGTGGAAAAAGTCACCAGATGACATTCAGGAACTGTTAAAAACCACTTGTGCAGCAAGCTAAGTACAATATTGTGCCAGTAGATGCCTTCAAAATGTTCTTGTCAGCTCATCCCACTGCTGATTATTGTGATGTTTTGATGTTCCTTACCAACTCATAAATGAAATTATTCGTATCTCAATTGAAAGCTAAACATAAACAGAAGTGTAAAAGTTTGGTTGTTGCTTAATTAATCTTGCTGAGGATGTGGCTTTATATGGTTGAAGAGTTTGTTGTACAAGAAGAGGTTGAAAGCTCTCAAATTATTTTCTCTTGACAAAAGAAGAGTCAGAGGGAATCTGATTGAGGTGTTTAAACTTGTAAAGGGAATTGATAGTGTTGATACTTCATGTCTTTTTAAAATTTAATAGTGATAATAAGAGGACTAGGAAACTGTAAGAGCCATCTTCACTCTAGAAAGTTTTATTTCTCTAACAGTGTAATTGACCTTTGGAATGGGTTGCCTTTGGGTATTGAGTTTAAGAGTAACATTATACTTATTAGTATATTATTGATAATGGCTGGTTTTAAGATTATCTTTTTTGATAATTTTTTATTGATAGTTTTAGTTTAGTACAGAGGATGAAACAGCCAAGATGGACCAGTAGATCCCATGTTGTTCCATTGTTGTTATGTTATATACTGAATTTACTCTCAGTGGCTAGACTTTGTACTGTCTAGTATGGAGACTTGAGTATGCTATATTTCACTTAAATATTAAAGAACTGACAAATGAAAACTTGTCTTAAAAATGTATCTAGGACAGCTGGTATGGGTATTAACACTTTTACCAAAAAATCAAAGAATATTGTTTAGGTCATCTTCAGGTTAACAAAGAGAAAGTTTGCAACTGAAGATGACATAAGATGATTGAAACATTATTCTCTGCTTTATTAGTAAATGTGTTCATATTCATACAAGCCATCCTGAGATACATTTTTACATCAAGTGAGTTTCTTGTCATCACGAATTACCTCATCATGAAAACTTGTCTTGAAAGCATATGTCTAAAACCACCCTTCTTGGGAGTTTCTGGATTGAGCATACTTTTAATATTAAACAAATAGTGTCAAGAAACCCCTTAGTTCTTAAGGGATGTATTAAAAACAGGTAAAAAAAAATATTTGGAAATGAGAAAAATGTAGTTAATATATTTTGGGACTTCATTGTTTCAAATCTGATATTTATATAACAAACAAGTGAATAGCAAATGTTTCTTTTATGCCACCTTAAAATTTCATCTACAGTTAACTTATATTAACTTGTCTTCTGATTGACAAACTTAGTAATGTGTGTGATATGTCTCTGTTTGGTAACTTCTGTTGTTTTAAGATCAAGAAGCCAAAAGTGTCTAAATTGTTTTTCTCTTATTTTTTAAAAGTTTTTGTATTTTCATTCTTCAGAACAAGCATTATTAGCTGATGATAAGAAGGCATGATTTATCAAGTAAACTTTAATGTTCACATTAAATTGTTTCATCATTTGGAAACCATTTTATGAAATTAGCAGTTTGTTTGGTAGACATTAACTTTTGTTTTCTTCAAATATCACTAACTTGTAGTTATTATCTTCTGATTGTGTTATTTTTAATAAAGCAATTCAAAAACTTTTCGTTGAAAAATGCAACAATATGATAATATTCAACAAGCTTATTAGAGTAGTAAAGATATTTCAATTTTCACAGAAATATCTGGATGAAGCAGAAAAAGATAAAGAAAGGTATGTTAAGGAGCTAGAACAATACCAGCAGACAGAGGCGTATCGACTCTTCACGAAGAAACAACAAGATAAGAAAAGGAAAGGAAATGGTAAGACTGTCTCTTAACTTAGATCAGTAGTTTCAAACTGCTGGTCTACAGAAACACCAAGTAGTAAAAAGAATAAAAACAAGGAGAAGTCTAATTGTGTTTTGAATAATTATTTTTATCATTAAAGTTTATTGCTTATATTGATTATAGCCTGTATACATTTTACAAAGATTTGTAATTCTGTGGAGTTATATATGGGGAACCTCTGTCTTTCATTAAGTGGTGGTTAATACTGTTTTAAAAATGTGAATAATATACCAAGTTTAATATAAATGTAAATCACTTTTACATTATAAAATATTTGGATGATACAAAACATTGTAAACAATAATTTCCTAGTAATGATTGTTATGCCTTATCCAGTACATAGAGGCATATAATCTCTCACTGCAGGCCAGAAAGTTTATACTGAAAATTCAGTCCCCTTATAAAATTCTTTAACAAGTAGTAACCCAAATGTTTGGAAATTGATTACTATCTTAGAAAAGGAAGAAGGACTTGTGGAAATAAATAAATGCTCATATGTGTCACAATGACATATCTTTAAAGAATAGAAAATATCACACAATGGTCATGCACATAAAGAACATCCTGGAACAGTGTGATCATGTGGTAAAATTAGTTTTTAAAGCATGATCTAATCATGTTCACTTAATGATATTATTGTGCTTTTTAAAATTGCATTAAATTTTTAAATCTAGGGTTATAACTTTTTAATACTGACTTACAGTAAAAATAAATGTATGTTATTTCATGACCAAAAACTTTTTGTTTTTAAGTGCAAGTCTTCATCATAGCTAATTTTTTAAGATACAACCTTTGAGATAAAACTTTTAGGACCAGATCTTCTAAGAACTGTCTCTCACCATTTGATCCATTTGTGAAGTCAAAAGAAACACTGAATAAAATAATCTAGGTTTTTAATTCAAGCCAGTACAACTTCCTCATCTTACAAATCGTTAGGACAATTATTACTTTTATTCTCCCATTAACTTTTCTCATTTTGAGAATCCTTAGCAAACAGCAACATCTTAGACTTAAAACTGTGACTTAGCTTTAGTTGGATGTATTTTGAAGTTTTTTGTATTAAACTTAATACTAGTGTACGACTCAGGTATTTGGACATATCTCTGTATATATGAAGATAGTTGTTTTTAATTTAGTTTCACATTTGTCATTTATACATCCTCTGGTAACTTACAGTCTTTGAGATCTGTTTGGCTGTCAGTGCATCTCAACTGGTTTTCCACTCTTCATTACAATGTTTGTTGTTGTTTTTTGTTTTTTTCCAGTTAATATTTTTATTTGTTGTTATTTTTTATATATTGTATATATTATTTTATATATTATGAAGATATTGTATTTTTTACAAAAAAACTGAATTAACTTGTCACTAACACATTTAAAAAACTAACACTTAAAACAAAATGAATATTTTTGTAAAAAGGGAAGTGAACAAATGAAATAGACTTCTTAGCTGTTTAAACTGTTATGGAAGGCCTCCAAGAATTCAGTCAGCTGTATATTTAGTTCTTTCTTCTCTATGCTAGCAATTCTTGGTGTTGAATTAGCATTTTAATTCTCACTTTTAAAGTGGCTCCTAATGCTTGAATACAACTACTGTTCATATGACCTGGTGGCATAGATATGAAAAGGATATTTCAGTATCAAAAAAATTAAAGGTCAAGAAGATGAAAAGAATTGTTCATAAACAAAATTCTGCCTGCTACATTGTTTACAATTTACTATGATACAAGCATCTCTGCATTTGGCTATAAGAATGCTTTCAATTGTTTAAAACCAAGTAGAATTGAAAACATACATTATGAGGTTTGCAATGCATACCCAGCACCATGCCAATGTTTTTATTAGTACATATTAATAAACACAGCTGTTACTGTCAAATTTCTTAGCTTCACAAAGCTCTGTTGGTGTATTTGACACAATCATTTTAAAGTTGTAGAAAACAAACCTTAAATTTTAATTGTAATCTGGATTAGTGTGTAATGCCTGAGTAAAGTAATATTGAATGAAAGACTATTCCTTTAAAATGTTTAAACTTGTGTCATTTTAGTCTTACTTTTTTAGTGATACACTCCTTATCTTACTCTTAGTTTCATGGTAATGTACTGTACCTTTTGTTTGATTATTTTTAAAATATCAAAGTGATGTTAATGGTAAACTGATGAAGAAGCATTGAAAAACATCTAGTTTTTTTTCAACTCTGTCTATAACTCAGACATATTTGTATTATAATTAGCATCATAACTGTGGAAATATGACAAACATTTTTCTTTTTCAAAATACAACTGACATAATTTTCTCTCAGATACATGGGAAGATAATGAAGGAAATTTATCACTGAATGGCTCTGCTCTAGATGTAAGTACTTTTTTATTGGTGGAATGTATATAAATGTGGTTTAGTTAACATGGTAATATCATAGAAGATTCTCTCATTACCATACACAATGTCAGAAAAACACATAGGTTTAAGAAATCTTGATACAAAAAGACAAATATCCTGTAACCCAAATGCTTTCAAAAATTGAACCTTCCTTCCTTCAGGGGCAAACTGGGAATGGTGGTGTGATCGAATTAGTGCTGTGTAAAATGATTCGAGTGACATCATGAAGGTCATGTGGTTTACCAGGAAATGTTTAATATATTTTTCCATGTACTATTGTGTCTCATTTCAGGTATAATATAGTGAGCAACAAGACCTACATGTAAAAACGTATTAGAGATATGTTTGCTTCAGAATGTGTTTAAGTAAAATAAAGGTGACACCGAGAGAATGATTGCAAAAAAGATGTTAATTTAAAAATAGAACTTAATTTCCTTACACGTTGCTCATAATACACATCAAGGTTCATTACTCAAACTTATTCCTAAAGCAGCATCAGTCCAGTAGAAGTATGGTCTATGATCCAGTAATTTGAAGAATATAAGAAATAAAGAATAAGATTTAAATTTCCAGTCGATTACAATCACATAAATAGGAGAATCATGATCATCCTATAGAGAGGTTTTTATTCAACCTGTGTGAAAACAATTAGTAATATTAAATAACAAAAAATTGCAAACTACATATATATTAACTTGAAATTATTTTGTTTTTTTAATTATATATATATATAATGATTGTTTTCATAAACTAGACCAATAACAAGTTCAGGTGACATAAAATTTAGGATTTTTTAGTTCTAGAATCAGAACCACTAGTTTTCTGTGGAGAAATTAACAGTTATTTTAAAAAAATGCATCCAGTGTATTTTGCATTTAGTTTTGACAATCATTTTGTATTTCATATGGATACTGTAAATGTGGTTTTTAAGTAGCTCTTTTTAAAATTTGTTTTTGATTGTTAAGATTTTTACTAAATACATGGTTTGATGAGAGAAGATATTTGTAGTACCTGTGAAAACTTTCAACAGTTTCTGTTCCTTAAAATGTGCTTGTTTGACCAGTACGAAAGATAACACTAATTGATTTACTTTTTTGTTTCATCTATGAATAGAAGCATATCTTATAGAATAAGAATATAACTGAAGTTTTGACCCTCTTCAATCAGTGGATGTCTTTGTGTAAATGTTTGAGCTGTTTTTAACAGGTACAACATAAAAATATTGGATTACTAAATGAAAAACAAGTTTAATAGGAAACAAGTTTGTAAGCAAACACTTTAGCTGTATTTTATAGGCTTGTGGACCTGATGAAAGTAAGGAAGAGGATGTTCCAGGTTTTGATATTCCAATCTTTACGGAAGAATTTTTAGATCACAACAAAGGTAATTTATAATTTGGTTCAACATTACCTAGTACCAAATACTGAAGTTAAGCTGTTTCAAAAATATGTATATTTTAAAAGAAGACTAGCAAAGTAACTATGTAGTCTGGTGTATAGTTTTATTATGGCAAGAAATTTTACATACAACATAAAATACGCAAGTTATTGAAATGTTGTATATTAAGAGAAATTTGAAATGTTTGCAAGTGTTTGAGATTAAATTTTATTATAAAATCTGTACAGTGATAAATCATGCTTTCTGAAAAATATGACAGTGTATTTATCACAAACTTCAAAGCAAACATCCTGAATATGTCAGAAATAAAAATTACTCAGTAATGAATATAGCTAATTGAATGTACTATTCTTACTTGTGATTAGAATGCATTTACTTATCAGTTGAGTACCATCTCTGGAATATCTTCAATAAGTATTAATATACCATTGCTTGACAAAATTACTTGTGTTTGTGGTACTTTTAACTGGTAAGTTGCTGGATTAATTTATGTTAAACCTGACATGTACTGTTAGAGTCCTCCAGAGAAGAGTGGTATATGGAAACTTCATCTTTCCTGTGCCTAGTTTATATATTAATGGGGAAATAAATGTAAAAGAAAAGAAGGAAGCTCTGTAAACACCACTTTACACTTTATTTCATGTACAATTGTGTTACATGGCTTCCAAGCTGAAAAGATGAAAGTGCATTAACTTGAAAATAAAATGTGGTTAAAATAAAACATGCACAGAAGTGCTATGACAGATACAGGATGTTTTCTAATCCTCTTAGGTCAGAAAAAAATCGTTTCTTTCAAAAATTAGAATAAATCTCTAGAAAGCACCAAAACTATATATACAATGTACATTCTCCTTGTATTTGAACAATCAGAAAATGGCAAAAGAATGTGAAAATATCTCTGTTTTGTATGAAAGATGATATTCCCCAAAAACAAGCTGAAAAAGGTTACAGTAAAGCTATCTCACAAAATAGTAGATAACTCCATGAATTGAGCAAGCTACAGGAATAACACCTAAGGTTGAATGTGTCATGTGGTCTGTCCTGGATTTAGTAGTTTCCATAATTATAACTTCATAAAAATTCTGAAATATTTTTAATTTATATATATATATGATATAAGTGAGCAAGATATATGTTATACGTGTTCTAATTACTTTTGATAATCAAGTATGGTACGTTATATTAATGAAAGCCCGGGAAGCTGAATTGAGACAGCTGAGAAAATCCAATACTGAATATGAAGAACAGAATGCTATTCTCAGTAAACACATTGACAAAATGAAAGCTGCCATTGAAAAACTAGAAGTGGAAACAGTTCAACAGAGAAACAATAATTTGGCCTTGCAGCAGCATCTAGATAATCTCAGAGCAACTTTGACAGCCAGTTTTGCAGCTATACCACTTCCAGGTAAGATAATAAATCTGCATTTAAAATTAAAAATTAGAGATGTACAACATTTATAACATCTCCATTCTTAGGTGAGTGAATTACTTTATATCATGTTATTCCAGAATTAATGTCAAAGTGTCATTTAAGAGACACAAACAACCTCCTTTGAAAATTTGAGTTTTAGCACAAATTATGTGGTCCAACATTTTGTGAAAAGGTAGAGACAAGAAATTATACTACAAGATAAATAACCTGCAGAACTAAGTGACCTGAAATGGATACAAGGCTCATTTTACTGCTTCTCTAAGTGTCTACCCATACCATGATTGTGAAATATTTGTGTTTGACAGTTTGTAATAAACACACAGGTCAAAGACTTGCGTGTGTCCTTAAGGTTTGAATTGTATTTACCTTACCGCGTGTTACACAAGTTAGAGTAATAGCTTTTATTAATTACCATCACTTGTGGCTTCTTTTGAACAACCTATATAGTAAATGATAATGACAGAAGGCAAGATTATATATATTTAAATACTATGAGAAAGAAAGAATAATGTGAGTGGCTTGGCTCTGAACAGTAAACTGGTACAGTGAAAGACTTGATTTTCAGTTTTGTAGAAAGACTGAAAAGAATAACTCTATGCCTGAATAGACAGTAATACTATGAGTAGACATATTAACATGAATTGACAAATGCTTTATTGAGTTATTGACTACAAAGATAAGAAAAGTGTCTTAACAACTCTCACTTTTAGTGTAGTGTAAACCCTGCTTTGTACTTCTATGCTAACTAACCGTAACTTTATCACAACCATTAAGTATCTATCAGGTGTAGAGTGCATGTCTGCATATCAAATTTCAAAACATAGGCAAAAATAATAATTCTAACTACTTCCACAATTAGTTACTCAAAAGCATTTTATAATTGTTATTTTGTTGTTGTATGACATTTAGTTACTGTAACTTGTAGAGAAAAAAATATCCAGACTTGCATTTTTCCACAGCTGCATTTAGTTTTAGTTGCAAACAACATGCTGGTTTTTACGAATGTTTTCTCACAATCTTGAAGTGCAGATATTTATTTGCTAAGAAATTGTAATCTCTCAGGAATACAGTTAACCAATGCTTGTTCCTGGTGATTTTATTTCTCTATTTATATCACATGATGTAAGGTCATAAAAAAAAAAAAAGGTGGGAGCATATCCTGATGATGAAGAACTTTGAAAATATTTACAGGCAAAATTTGAATATCATCATATTAAGCAGATTATATATTATTATTGTCAACTGCAAATTGGATGAAATAGCGTGAGAATTCATGTTTTGTGAGAAAGTGATTAAACATAGCTCTTACAGAGAAGAATAGTGAAACGTAGTGTGACATTTTGAATACCCAGAAATAGGATATTTTTGTGTTATATTATAACTGTTTGAAAAGAGCAAGTTTTCAGGTAAGCTTAATTAGATCTTGAATATTTAGTGATGGCAAAATATTCCAGTAACTCACTTTTTTATTGATTGAATATTGCAATCACATTTAGAGGATTCACAGAAGTAAAATAATATATAATTTACTGAAAACAAGGCATATACTGCATTGATATAAAGTGATTTTGACTAAGAATATTGTTAGCAAAAATACTTAGTTAGCCTGACCTGACACCGTTTGCAAAGGTCAGGTCTTGGGTTACTGATAAATCTATCAGTTTCTGCAATGTCTTTTTATGATTTATAACGAGATGTGGTGATAGTACAATCAGTGATGTTTCTAGAGAAATGTGTTAATAAATGTCATTCAAGTTAATATTGGCTGGATATATAAAGTGGAACATTGTTATATACCAAAAAAATTAAATTATAATATGAAAAGAAGTATTTTTAAACTTTTTTTCATAAAGTGTTTTAGAATAAAAGTTTGAAAATTTCATGACATAAAATCCCGATAGTATGAGCATTAATATTGTTCAAGCCTTTTAAAAAGCTGAACACACAAAGTAGAAACAAAACTCCTGATTTTAACGTATTAAATGTGCTATAACTCCTGATATTAACGTATTAATTGTGCTCTAACTCCTGATATTAACGTATTAATTGTGCCCTAACTCCTGATATCAACATATTAATTGTGCTCTAACTCTTGATATTAACGTATTAATTGTGCTCTAACTCCTGATATTAACGTATTAATTGTGCTCTAACTCCTGATATTAACGTATTAATTGTGCTCTAACTCCTGATATTAACGTATTAATTGTGCCCTAACTCCTGATATTAACGTATTAATTGTGCTCTAACTCCTGATATTAACATATTAATTGTGCTCTAACTCCTGATATTAACGTATTAATTGTGCCCTAACTCCTGATATTAACATATTAATTGTGCCCTAACTCCTGATATTAACATATTAATTGTGCCCTAACTCCTGATATTAACGTATTGATTGTGCCCTAACTCCTGATATTAACATATTAATTGTGCCCTAACTCCTGATATTATATTGTGCCCTAACTCCTGATATTAACATATTTAATTGTGCTCTAACTCCTGATATTAACGTATTAATTGTGCCCTAACTCCTGATATTAACGTATTAATTGTGCCCTAACTCCTGATATTAACATATTAATTGTGCCCTAACTCCTGATATTAACGTATTAATTTGGCCTAACTCCTGATATCAACGTATTAATTGTGCCCTAACTCCTGATATTAACGTATTAATTGTGCTCTAACTCTCTCTCTCACTCTTTCCTCTTCTTTTTTCTTCTTCAAACGTCAAACATTAAAAGCTTGTTATAAAGTAATGAATAAGAAAGAAAGAGGTACTGATGATTGTTTAGCTATTAGAGAATTAATTACAAATGTGTTGTTAGCACCTACACTTTTGAAAATGTTTATCTTTTTATTTTAATTAAGACATTGTTAAATACAGTTGTTATTTCTCAACACAATATAGGAAAACTATAAGTAAATCTTCATCAAGACAAGTGTTTCACAATTCATTGTTTAATTAAGGAAGTTATTTCAATCATAAATGTGGCAACAGTGACATTTAGTACTTAGCATGTGTTGTCACACCCTAAATTTAAACCAGATGTCATAATTTTTGGTTTATTGAATAGTTAATTTATAGACCATAAGGCTTAATATTCTTTATACCTGCTACTAATTTTGTAACTTCAAAGTTCACTCTTCATGGATTAATTTTACTGAGAATCTCTAACAAATACCATTTTCCACATAAACATAAGCAATCTAAATTAAATACATTTTTGAGATGTGCAAACATATAATACACTCCATGTATAGATTAAGTATATTTACAACTTCTCAAAAATAAATAAAATGAGTCAATATACTTTTCAAATTAAAATCTTATTCTAATTATGCTTTATCTTATTATAATAGAAATGTAATTTATTTATCCTATAATTTTATACTATTACATACTACTTTATTTCTCTAAGCTTTATAGCTGTTTTTATAGTTTAACAACACATATACACAGATGCAAAAAAACATATGAATTTACTGTAAGTGATAAATTGATTTTTAATATACATTTTATAGTTACAAATGAAGTCCCATCACTTGAGACAGTCGATTCTTACATGGGCAAGCTCCACACGCTCATTCTTGATAACCCTCAAGAAAACGAAGCTCTAATTCATGCAGTTCGAGAAATTGTTAGCAGGTTGGACTACCAGGGCTGAAGGCCGAAGACTGAGTTGTTTTTGTACCATTTTTAATTATATGTACTGTGAAAAATATTGTAATAATTATGTATGTTTGTTCAATTTGTGTGATACTGACAAGTACGATTTTATTTTAAGGAAAACATTTATGGCTTTTGTTTGATGTTATTGTACAGATTTTATGTGTTCTTGGAGAACTTTTTTTACTGGAATTGTTGGAACAAATAAACTAAAACGATTTGTTAAATGCTACATTTTTGTAATCCCAGCAACACTGAGTCATTTTACCCTTCCCTTACTAACCAAATTGTCCGTGTGTAATGAAAGTTACACAACTCCTTATGTGTGTGTAATGTATTCTTAGATGTTTTAAATTTTTATAGTTAATTTTTCATAGTGTTTGCTTGTCAAAATAACATAGAACAGTAGGTTTTAGGGTATTTATGATACATTGGCATATACTTTTGCAAATATAATCTCAAAGTAACAATGCTAGCCTATTATATAAAACACACCACTTTATCTTTTGCTAATAATAAGCATTGCTAATTTTATTTTTACCAATATTATTTTGGAGTCTCTTATCAAATTCCTTCACTCATTTTGGTTTTTACCTGTTAGAATAACCTTCCTTTAGATTTGATGCTTGTAATGTTCCTTGAACTTAAACTTATTTTAATACACGACAGAAGAGATCATTAGATTAAGAGTTATTTTCATACAGTACTACTTGAATGATTATTCATATGTTTGTTGAAAGTGCATTAAAATTTAGCTGTACTGTTTATAATGGTTCAAATTGAAACATTGATAATGTTGTTTATAGTAACAGTATCAATCAGTTATTTACTTAGGTATCTTGGGGCTTGCAACATTCTTTCAAAAGTTAGGTTTATTCTTGTAAATGGTAAATAATGTTCCAATCAGAACCATTATAAATCATTACAATATTATCATGTTAGAGTAGTGCTGCCACCACTGATAAATATAAAAGCTAACATTTTGATGACATGTATTGAAGTTTACCAGATACTTTCTAGCCTAATTTATGTTGAGCATAAAATTAAATGGAGAATGACTGGATAAAGTAACAAAGATTTTGTTTTCAGGTATAATTTCCTGCCCAACAGAGTAACTACATGAACAAGTAGCTAGAATTTAAATATGTTTATCTCCAAGTGCATTAGAAAACTTACAAACTGAGCACTTTCTCTTATATTTTCCCAGGTATCATCTAAGTTTATGACATTAATGAAATTACTTCCTTATCCCACTTAACCTCTGAGATAAATAATTATCTCAAATGTGTACAACATATGCAAAGATTAAAGTCAGTGAGACTGTGGAACACAAGACTCATACAGACTGTTAATATGAAGACTTTTTTTATGGCTTAGAAGTTTTTAATTGTACATTCAACCTTAACTACACCTGCACTTGTGTGTTCTTAGCTTTTTGCCTTCCCTATAGTCTGTCAGCTGAAAATTAGAGATGGGTAGCATAGATAATCAACATGGAGATTGTGAAAATATTCAAAATAATAAAGGAACTTGAGGGAGGTAGTCTCACTTTTTACAATAATTATTCTGAGGCTGAATCCTATGTTTGAATATCAACCATAAAGATGGTGTTTGTTTCTACTGTCTTTCTGAACTTATAAACCTAATTTTTTATGTTTGTTTTAGTCTTATGCCTTTATTTCACTTTTTTGTTACATCATTCACATATTTGTTCATAGTTTTTTTCAGGGAAATACATTGCCATATCATATTACATTACGAAGCTTGTTTCACCACACTATTGTTGATAGTTCTAGGAATATCATAAGTGCCCATTGCATTATTGCTTTGGTTCTGAGACCTAAAAAAATGTAGTAAATGATTCATATCTAGGCACTTTTAAATTTTTTTGCACCTTCCAGTTGTGTTTTTTTTTTCCTCTGGCACCTTCTAATGGAAGAAGTGTTCAGACTTGGTTACCCTTAAGTCACTAATTAGGTGTGAGAAATAATGGTATGGGTTGCACATTTTCAGTTTAAGTGGCACCGAACCCTTCTAGGATGTGGTTCTCATGACCTACGTGCCTCCTATCCTATGACCTTTAGGGTTGGTGAGCAACGTATTTTGTTCTTTATGCTAGTTTTTACATGTCACTTTATCCCTTCTTCACAATGATACTACTGTAGCCAGATTCTTCTCTACTTTTACTAGTGGGATCCTGACTTGTTACATTTGAAACTAACATTTAAAATTGAAGTGATTTTCATAAAAATAATGACCTGTATTTGTAATGCTTTTCTTCCTAAATCTATTTTCAGTTTTCACTGGAATGACTGAGGTTATGCATTTCTATTGGCAGTGTACAAAGTATGTTTGAGACATGTAAGAGACTTTTCTGTAGTGGGGTAAATTCTAACCAGGATGTAACTCAGTTAATGAGAGTGATGAATTCACACTTGCACTGGGTCACTATGGCCTCATGCAAGTTAAATTTATATACTAAACTAACCATAATGGTATTATAAGGTTAAGCTTTTTGTATACACGAGATAATTATGCATTTGAAATGAATTTTACTTCTGAAAATGTTATTATGGTGTTTCGAATATTCCACACATGTCAATAGAAAAATTAAATATTGATAGCATGAGTACTTTCTTTACATCTTCTATGAGTTCAATTGTGTTAATATGCAACTTTTCAAATTTAAAAGATTGGTAAAGATCCTTTAGATTAAATATCAATATATATTTTAATTAATCTAGATAAATGATTTAACATATACAGCCATTTACTATATTTAAAGTTCATAAATTTGATTAGATTTTTTTTTTCTGTTGTACAAACCCATAGAATTCAATTTAAATAAATAGTTTAGAGGACATAGTCACTTAAACTCCAGAAAAATACAAAGTATCTCCATTTCAACTCTTGTTATAATAACTTGAAAGTTCATTTGATTTAGATCAAATATTTAGAAGCTAATTTCTATTTTTTGTTTGAAATTTAAAAAATATTTAATTGTATGTAATGTGTACCAAAAGGTATTAATAAACTCCTGGATTGTCTAATAATGTTTATTTTAATGATAGTATGGAAATTAATCCACATCATGAACATTTTCATTCATGAAATTACACACTGTTTCACCAAGAGTTGTATGTTAATAGAATCTAGTAATATATTAGCTGTTCATCCCATTAATCAATTACATTCAGTGGTTATTCTCACAGGAGACTTTGATGGTTGGTGTGGTTGAAAATAGTAATAATCATAAACACTAATTTTTATTTGTTGATTTGTTTTTTAAGTTATGACACAACTGGACAACTTTTATATAATCAAAAATAATAACCTGAAATCTTTATAGTAATATTTTGATTAGTTATATAGTTTAAATAATCAAAAGTGTTAATAATTGTGAACACTAATTTCAGACAGTTGATTATTTGTCATATTAATCAATTTAATTATAATTTTTGTTAAACAGTTATTTTATGTGACACTTACTGAGAGTCACAGAATATTGATTAATTGAATTAATTGCCCAGTACTAATTACATCTTAATAAATTAGATATCTAAATTACTAATAACATATGATCAAAGCAAACCACCTTCACAAGTCAAAACTAAAAATTACCCAATGAGTTTAATGCTAGTGTACCTAATTAATCATTATGCTGTGTCAAAAAAACCAAAACTTTACAATGATTAGAATGCTTTGATTCATCGTTTGGGTACACTTATTATAAATATCTTTGGATGTAAAATTTAAAGGAAATTAATTACATAACTTGAAATGTAGCTTACTTTCAAACTAACCAACTTAATTATGAATTAACAAATAGCTTCTTAAAAAATGCATACCTCTGTGATGTTTTCTCATATTGAGAAAATAGAGAAATCAATTTAAATTCTCATATTAACGCGGTAAAAAATCGGTTCTATTGAAGATAGAAAGACGTTTTTTAACTTCGAATATCTATGTTAAAAAGCTAGAAATATGATAAATCGTTGCAGAACTATTATTGTGATAAGCCCCTTCTTCCAGTTCAGAGGTAATCATGAGGGCTTATCCTAGAGATCGAGTTTCGACACTTGCGATTGACAGAGCACAGATAATCGGTTGTGTGTTGCTTTTATTTGATTTACACGAATCGCATAGATTACAGAATGGTCAACGAATTATTTAATGATATTAATTATATTAAAATTTCCGGTTTTGCTGGCTCTGAAGAAGATGGAGATACTTTAGAAAAAGACCTGAATTACTTAATGAGTTAGTCAAATAAGTGAAAATGGTTTTCAGTTTTAATATGTACAAAGTAATATATATGGGATATCATAAGTTGAGTTATAAGTACATTTTTTTTTATCTGCCTAACATCGTTCCCAAATCCAATGTAGACTTTCAATTGGTAACAAAGACTGGTTATATTCTATCGTTAGTTTGACCTGCTCAATGAAAAGCGTGATGTTATCATTCTTAATGTGCTTACCAGTTTTAACACTAACGATGATTTTACGTTACGGTCAGTGGGTTTTTAAATAACGTGTGATTTTAAAATCGTAACGGACTAAGCTATTTGGATTCAAGCGGACAACACGCAAACTTGTAATCCATCCAACAAAGTCTCGTCTCATAACAAGGAAACTGCCATTGGTAACTTCAATGAATGAGCCGTGTGAAAATTACCTTTAATTTTATTTTCTACTAATTACAAAATGATTTGATACTGTTTAATTAAGATTCAATTATCAAATACCATGAATGCTTTTCTATAGTAGTGTTTCAACCATTATTTGCACGGTAGCTATTTGTAATCATAATGTATATATAGCTTTGATCCAAATAACAATCGGCTTACTAAATCGCCCTTTCAGCCATAGGGGTGTTATAATGTGACGGTCAATCCCACTATTGTTTGGTAAAAGAGTTGGCGGTGATAGTGTAGATAGCCCTTGAGTCGCTATGCACGAAATTCAAAAAACAAACTTTATTTTAATTGAAAGTTTAAATACCCATGCCGCCCGTATTTAGAATGCAATATATATATGAGTATGGTATCTAACTACTAGCAGGTCACTGCACAAAACCTTGTAGAATGACAGTTTAGAACAAGGGTTAACAACCCCCTCTATCTCCTATCATTGCTGTTATTGAGCATTCATTATTTTTTACTTAAATGAATGTCAATTACGGCCTGGCATGGCCAGTTGGGTTAATGCGTTTGACTCGTAATCTGAGGGTCGCGGGTTTAAATCCCCGTCGCACCAAACATGCTCGCCCTTTCAGCCGTGGGAACGTTATAATGTGACGGTCAATCCCACCATTCGTTGATAAAAGAGTTGACGGTGTGCGGTGGTGACTAGCTGTCTTTCCTCTAGTCTTACACTGCTAAATTAGGGACGGGTAGCGCAAATAGTCCTCCTATAGCTTTGCGCGAAATTCAAAACAAACAAACGTCAGTTACATTCATAGATGACGCCATGTCTTTAAGCTTAAAAATTTTGTTACATTTTCTACAACACAACATACACACAATGTGGAGGTATGGCACACAAACAGCTTATGTGTGTATCCATATACAAGAGAGTGTGTTAGCACTCTCTATAAAAGAATATTCTAAAATATGACTTTCATTATTGAATGCATAAACTCAGTTAAAGTTTTTTACTCAAATACCCACCATAAGACGGATATGAAGACCCATTTATCGAGCTTGTGATGACAAGAAACCTACTTGAAGTAAAAATATATTCTCAAGACGGCTGGTATGGGTATTAAAACCTGAAAATGACGTAAAAAGGTCGAAACGTTGTTCTGAACTTTATTTTAATGAAAGTTTTAATACCCATACCAGCCGCCTTGAGAACACGTTTATCAAGTTATACCAATGTCCTACTTTTACCAGTGACCTTTCAGCTTCGGCCCACAAGTAACTTCTGCGGCCAATGACTGTCTAATAGTTGATAACGTGAAACATCGCAGATCACTAAAAACTGGGTGTTTAAAAAAAGATAAAGAAAGCATCTCCTACTGCCATTTCTTCGTCCGCTAACTTTTCCTACAAAGTCACCCTTACCTTTCCATAAGTGTATTTCATGTTTTACATAAATATATATTGAGTTCTTAAAGCTCATACAAAGCTATTGGTGAGGTAATAGTGAAAATTATTATAATGTGTTATACATAAATAATGCGAAAGTTAGTATACTTGTGTTACTTATTATAGCTTCCACCCACACATCGTTTTAAGCTAATAACCTGGACGATAAATGGGTACTTCAGTTTGACGTCTATATATCTGTAAGTCGCGCCCGCGTCGCACTAAACATGCTCGCCCTCCCAGCCGTGGGGGTGTATAATGTGACGGCCAAACCCACTATTTCATTGGTAAAAGAGTAGCCCAAGAGTTGGCGGTGGGTGGTGATGACTAGCTGCCTTCCCTCTAGTCTTACACTGCTAAATTAGGGACGGCTAGCACAGATAGCCCTCGAGTAGCTTTGTGCGAAATTCCCAAACAAACAAACAAAAAATATCTGTAAGTTATGACAAAAATATCCGGATTTCAATAAATTTCATTTTCATAAAATAAAAATACAAATTTGCTATTCAAATAGAATAGTTAGTTACCATTGGAATTCAAATTACTTGTTTAAATACCTGATTATTAAAAATATATAATTATTAAAAATACAAAAATTTAAATCTTTCGGCGGAACTGTCGTATACAGAAAGGTAAAATCAAATGTTTAAAAAACTTCACTAGTTCACAATTATTTAAGTATTCTAAAATGAATTGATTATTTTTATTATCCAAAAACTATTTATTGCCCTTACTATTGATATTATTAACTACATCAAATAAAATATTGGGTTTGTATGCATATTTATCTTATAACAAAGCCACATTGGGTTATCTGCTGTGTCCACGGAGGAGAATCGAATCCCTGATGTTAACGTTGTAAATCTTTAGACTTACCGCTGTCCCAACAGCTCGGCATGGCCAGATGGTTAAGACGCTTGACTCGTAATCCGACTGTAGCGGGTTCGAATCTCTGTCACACCAAACATGCTTTCCCTTTCAGCCGTGGGAGCGTTATAATGTTACGGGCAATCCGTTGGTAAAAGAGTAGCCCAAGAGTTGGCGGTGGGTGGTGATGACTAGCTGTCTTCCCTCTAGTCTTACACTGCTAAATTAGGGACGGCTAGTGCAGATAGCCCTCGTGTAGCTTCGCGTGAAATTCAAACCAAACTGTCTCAGTGAGGGTGGAGTGAAATATTAAGTATGTAAGTTGTTTTAATAATACAACGATCAATTGTTTAATAATTGTTTTCACTGAACTGGAAGTAAATCTAAATTTAACTGGGTAAATGTCAATTTAGGAATAACACAGAGTAAATCTGAAAAAAAAGAATTTAATTTACAATGAATTTATTACTGTATCCGCAGACTGGCTGATAAATTTAAATTTTTGCATACTATTAATTTCATTTATCATAAGTCGTGCATAACACTTTTTACAAATGAATCCAAAATTGCAATTAGCGTTATCCTTTGGATTTCGCCCAAATCTCCTTGAGGGCTATCTGCACTAGCCGTCCTTGATTTTGCAATTTAAGACCAGAGGGAAGGTAGCTAGTCATCACCACCCACCGCCAACTCTTGGGCTATTCTTTTACCAACGAATAATGGAATTGACCGTTACATTATAACACACCCACGGCTGAAAAGGCATGTTTGGTATGACCGGGATTCAAACCCGGGACCCTCATATTACGACTCGAGTGCCTTAACCACCTGGCCATGCCGGGCATAGCTTTATTTATGAGAACAAAAATTTATTTTTCTTGTAGTTCTTGGATCTTATTTCTTTATTGGTAAATGTTATATTTATATGGAATTTATTTAAATTTATATAAATTAATTTGAATCTTATTTTGTTAAATACACAAAACTTCCATTCTAAATTGTAATATTATTAAATTCCAAAATGTATTATACATAATGTTGTTTTCAATAGACATTAGAATATCTTGCTTATTAAATTTTTGTTGCAGTTCTGTATTGAGATAATTTTGAATAATTTTAAAAAATAATTTATTTTATAATTTCGAAGTTATCAGTGACGATATGTTTACAAAAAATTTTTAAATATTTCTTTAAAGTATTTTTAAAAATACTATTTTTACATATACAAGATAAATCGTTTACTTGATCTATATTTAAATTAGTTTTTAAAAAATTATAATTATATAACAGTGTTCCAATCGGAATTTTATTTTTATAGCTTAGAGTATACTTTAGCTTTTCAAAAAGAAAATTATTTTTTTATAGACTGGTGAATAATTTTAGAAATCTGTAGTCATTAAATATTTTATATTTAAAATTAATTACTAGAAATGACGTTTTTTATTTATGTTTTCTCTTTTTCTCAAAACCTGATTCCCCGCAGTGGCTTAGCGGTATGTCTGTGGACTCATAAAACTAAAAAGCGGGTTTCGATACCCGTGGTGGGAAGAGCACAGCGTGCCTATTATGTAGTTTTGTGTTTAATTCAAGAAACAAAAACATACATCAAAACTTCATAAATTATTAACTTTTAATCAATATTTCACAATATATAAAAGTAAATGTTTTACCTGATAATTTTGAAAATTAAATTGTTAATTGCATTAATTATTGCCCTTAATTTAGGAAGATTAGGTCGATAAATCCTTTAAAATGTTAAATATATTAGTAGTAGAAAAAAAACATTGTAAAAATTACTATAGAATTCTAAAAAAATCAATCTATTTTATTTTTTTTTCCTTTACTTTTTCAGTCCTACTCTGGGATAGTGGTAGTAAGTCTTCGGATTTACAACGCTAAAATAAGGGAGTTCCATTCCGTCAGTAGGCACAACAGATAGTCCAATATCGCTTTGCTTTTAAAAAACACATACCCCTTTACTTTTTATTTTTATGAGAAAAGTAGCTAAAAAGAAAAATAACAGTAAATTAATCATTGCTCAAATTAAAACACAAGAATTATTAAAATTTTGATTTAATGGATAGGATATAATGTTTTTAATTCTAAATACGGAAGATTTCGCGTTGTTGTCTATGTTTGTGATATATGTGTAGTTTTGTTTAAATATATTTCAGTTAATGAATTTTAAAATGTTTTGATTATTGTGGAAAACAAAGAAACGAAGTTGGACAAAGTAATCTTATCGACTTTCTGTTACACGTGTTACCGTCTGCATTGAACAGAAGATAAAATCCAAAACTGTTTTTAAAATATCTTTCTTACTAAATTATATATGTAAAAACGGCTGGTATAGTGCTTTCTCTACCCACACCAGCCATTTTTACATATATAATTTTCTCTACAAATGGGTTTTCTCGTCATCACGGATACTTTCTAACTAAATTTTTTATATTTCCAAAAACTTTTTCTATCACGTGCAGTTTAAATGGCATTCTGTATAAATTTAAAATTATCGGCATTACAACAAAGAGTAACGTCTAGAAACTTAAGAAGACTAATAGTTTAAAATATATATATTTATAACAAAAGTTTTGAATTAATTTCATTTAGTTGTTACACTATATGGTAAATGTAAATACAACTTTTAACTCTGTAGGTGCTACTAAAAATAAAAATTAAATATGTACACTAAGTTTCATGAAGTCCTGTGTGCTTAAAATATCTTGACAAAGATTATGCAGCTAAAAATTTAAATATCAAATTTCGAAACAATAAACAGAATCTGAAACAGTTTGACCCACACTTAACCCTACTGCCATGGTTATTATGCTAAACGTGCATAATAGTGTCTTTTCATGTTTGAGAATGATATTTCATAAATTAATTTCTAGACATTTCTAACATCACTTGCTTAGTAAATAAAGACAGCAATTGATTTGTCTCTTGCAACAATTTAAGTTCATCGTTATGACTTTTACTTAACTACTCAAACGATAGATCTCATTTAACATTTGTACCCTCGGTGGACTCAGCAGATAGCCTGACGTGGCTTTGCTATAAGAAAAACACACACACATTTGTTTTGCTTTTTTATTTAAAAATACTTTAAGACATGTACTTCTTAAATTCGCGTAATATATCTAATGCTGGAATAGAACTTGGCCAGTCTGTTCTTCCAATTTTGACTGATATCGAAATAATATTTAAGCTTACCATATTCAGATAGTTACGTATTGACCCGGCACGGCTAGGTGGTATAAGGCTCTCGACTCGAAATCTGAGGGTCGTAGGTTCGAATCCCCGTCGCACTAAACATGCTCGCCCTTTCAGCCGTCGGGGTGTTATACAAATACGATCAATCCCACTTTTCGTTGGTAAAAAGTAGCCCAAGGATTAACGGTGGGTAGTGATGACTTGGTGTCTTCCCTCTAGTCTTACACTGCTGAGTTAGAGATGGCGAACGCCGATAGTCCTCGTGTAACTTTGCGCGAAATTCGCAAAACAAACAAACATGAAAGCGCAGTGCGTGTTTTGTGTATCTTTTGAGCCGTAAATTTGTATCTTCTGTGAAACGCCTAGTGTATTAACTTTCGAGCTACATTTTCTATTTAATTTATTATTTCACCACTTCACCGCAAAATCTTACTTTTTCAAGGAATTTTGAAGGATCTAAAAACTTGAAAGTTACAAATTTTAACTCTGTGCTCTAAATGCTTGTAAATAAGAAATGAATTATATTTCAACCATAGTACCAATTATTTTGTTGTCAAGTGTTTAGCCTATCGGATTTTTAACCTCACAGATCTTGAAATTATTTCCTAACCACTAGGAGGCTAGTATAATTTTAAAATAATATTTATTATGGAAATAAGTTAACCGCAGATGTTTTTTCTCTTTATATTCCTTTTAATATACCTGTTGCTGGTTGAAGTTAGACGTGTGTAAGCAATATCATTTTTAAATCTATCTTTTGTCTCCTACAGTAAACAATAAAGAAGAATGTGTTTAGAAAACAGCATTTACTGTAAACTGTTATTGTAATTATTCTTTAACCTACTCATTTTCTGATATTTTGCTAACTTTCGGTGTTTAAGCAGTAACGTTAAAAAATAATTAATCAATGTGCAAATCAGCCCAATTAATGTTTAGAAGTAACAATTATCCAAAGTAATAGAATAAACATTATGTTACTGTAAAATCTTATAAGAACTATAAGTTAAAATATTTTGTAATAATACGAATAGTTTAATAGGATTCCTCATTTCCTGCAGAAACTGAAAATATTTTTTACATTATATTAATCGTCAACAGGTAGCGCTTTTGAATCAATGCGGTAGCTTCTGTGGTCGCTATTTCATCTCCTGATTCAATTTTAACTGCACAAATAGCTACGATGAGTTGGTACCTTCAATGGCGTACGAGAGATCAGCTATTTACGCCCTAATATTTATTGTGTCATCGTCATCAACATGAGTAACATCGAAAGAAGGAGTTATACTGCTGATTGTTGACATACTCGTCAGATAACATGTTTAGAATTAGTTAATATTTGTATGTGAACTTAATGACATAACGGCCGGCCGGTAAATCTAACCGGTTACGGTGCTTGAGTGACAAAGATTTCAATTATAATAATAGTTTAACACCAATATTTAGCTTTAATATCCACTCAAGATACTGTTGCAGCAAAGTTTCAGTCTTTTATTTCACAGGAATCAGCTGTTCGTATTTTTGTATATAGTGTACTGTAGTAATAATTAGTCAGTTAGTGATAAAGGTTATAATATTAAAAAGAAAAGGTCATTTGTCTCAGGAGTGACGTGAGCTTAAGCCTAAGTTAGGTAAAACGTAAAAGTTCATTTGGGCCTGGAAGTTGCTGTTAATGTTATTAGTTAAATATATATTAGATTATTACCACCAAAAGGATGACAACTAAGGAATTATATACAAAGGTAAGATACCTTTTTATTCTACGTTACGATAAGTTGTTTAATTTTGTATACGATGATTATCTTTCTGTTATTATGTACGTAAATTTTAACTGTATTTTTTAAAATTTTCTTAAGTCAAAGTATTTAAAATTACAAACTTACTAGTGATAGTGTTCATTATAAGTATAATTTAAATGTAACATGTGGTATAATTTCCAGTAATGAAAAATAAGTTAATATGCTTATTCCTGATTTTTGGCATTATAATTTGTAGCTGTGTGTGTATGTATTCAAATGATTATTAATTATATTCAGAGTTAAATTATTGTAAAAATAAAGTAAGAAAATTTTATTTTTTCCAGTTTTGTTAGTATTTTCCATTGTAATTTATACGTACAACATAAATATATGGTGCTATAATAGTGAATAAGTACTATTGTTTGTATCAGATAATATGCAAAAATATATCTAGTAACTTTTTATTAGCTTTTGATTTGTACCTTAGAGAATAAATATAATGACAACAGTTTAATGTGATGCTTGCTTAAACTTAGTTCAGTAATTTCTCCAGATATTTTAATACGTATAGCAGTGTTAGTTGTATGAATTATTATGGATCAGCATTAATTTTACTTACACAGGCTGTTTTATAAATATAAAAAACACATTAAAGTAATTTTAAAATTCTGTAAATTTGTTATTTTTGTTTTTAACAGACAATAAAACCTTTTAAATTT
This sequence comes from Tachypleus tridentatus, assembly GCF_004210375.1. Classification (NCBI taxonomy): domain Eukaryota; kingdom Metazoa; phylum Arthropoda; class Merostomata; order Xiphosura; family Limulidae; genus Tachypleus; species Tachypleus tridentatus. Next base: position 101,786,480 of record NC_134828.1, read on the forward strand.
TGTTAATAAATATAACCAATTGTTGTATTATACTTAAGTGAAGTCACATTAAGTGCTACAGAAATATGCCCGTGAGGTACAACAATTTAAAAGGACAGCATAGTTTAGGTGAGAAGTTTATGGTGGTATTTTAAAAAAAGAAAGATACAGGTCTGAATATTTCTAAAGTTTTAAATTCTTTGCTGAGTATTTGAGTGTGTTAAAAATATAACACACAATATTAAACATTTGGTATCTCTTAAGAGTTTAGTTTTTTGCATTTTTTCATTGTGGTATAGAAAACTTCTCCTTTCCATTTTATAATTCTCTTTATGGGTTTGTAGTTTATAAAATGTTGAACCTTATTCCTCCATTTGGATCAGAACTTCTCTCTGATGAAAGTTTCTGGTTTATTGATACAGCTCAGAAGGATTTGGTTGATTCTGTATATAGATGATAGCAACACTGAGTCTCATTGTGACATTTTCATGACTTGTGTTTGTAGTTCAAATTGGATTAATGTTTGGCTTAAGTATAGACCAGTGACATATGTATCTCATTAATTTCAAATTTAATGACATTTTAATTTTCATAGAGAATAGAAAATAATTTTTATAGTTATGGATCTTGCACAGTACAGCAAAAATATCATACAAGAAAGTTGTGTATGTTTAAAAACTTCAAATATTGGTTGTTGTATGTAGCATGCTTACTGATGTAAGAAATATCAGAAGTATATTAAGAGATTATGTATTGGTTGTAAACATGACTTACATAAGTTCAAGACATTAGAACACAAGATGTCTGATTACATACAATTACTCCTCTGTATGTAGGGTGATCTGCTGCTATTTACAGATTATTTATTTGTCTACCTCACACAATGTTTCTTCTAGTTAGAAATTACTAATTACAGTCAAATGTGATATTTTGTTTTTTACCAATTTTATCCAGGCAGTTTTCAGATGAATGGATTTATTTCACTTCTGTTGTATAATTTTGGGTTCTGTCCATATCTTTACTATTATCTGGTTAAAGATGCATTTCCAAAAACTTGAGCTTATTTCTATGTGTTTTTAAGTCATCTAAGTAATGTGCTGTTAGTAGAGGTAAAGAAAATAAAAATTTAGCCTTAATCAAGAGAAATATCAAGCACAAGTCTAAAGATGTTAAAATTTCATTCTGTAGATCACTGGTTAGGCCACATTTGGAATATTGTGTTAATATTTTGACTCTTTATCTTAGGAAGGACATTGAATTGTTAGAAATGGTTCAGAGGAGAGCTGTTAGGTTGATTTCCGAGACTGTATTATGAGAACAGGTTAAATCTCAAAGTGGTTTCTTTTGGAAAAAGAAAGGTCAGAAGGGAATTTGATTGAGGTTGTTAAGGGAATTGTTAGTTTAGATGCATTTTTTTTTTTTTTACATTGAATTGTAGGATTAGTGTACACAAGTATAATTTTTGATAGAGTGGGAGCATCTCCAGCTAATAATTTTATTTGTATCCTTTGAAATGGGTTGTGTTTAGATGTGATGGGTGTAGTAAATTCAATGGAAGGCTTGATAATTATTTAAATTATTAGGGCTATCTTTGGGTTTTTTTTATTTTTAAGCGTATTGGACTTTAGGATGGTGTAGAGTGGTCACCTTAAATTTTGTTTTTTTTAACCAGGTTTTTGGTACAAAACTATTGTAGATACAGTAAATGATTTTGTATGTTTAAATCCTTTGATCTTTTAAAGTATAATGTAGGTGGGTTTAATGTTTTATATAACTCATGTCTTTAAGGTTGGCATTAATTTAACTCCTTTGTAATTTTTCTGTTATTTCAATATTATCATTATTTTTAAATATTTGATTTTTTTATATTTACATTGAGTATATCAATAGGAGCATTATTAGTAAACTAACAAAGTCGACATTAAGCTTTCAGTTGATTTGATAGAAAGTTGACCAGTTTCAAAACATCTTTTGAAAGTATCTGAAAATCTCTATGAATAGGCTTAAGCTGTATTAGTAGATGATTGAAAAGGATAGCTATAGAGGGAGGCTTCAAATTTTTAACAATTTGTTTTGGTGGTATGTACATTTTAACCATTTGTTTGGAATTACATAAATGAATGCTTTTCTTCTATTAGGTATTTTTATGTGCACAACCATTTAGATGGAGCTTAAATTGAACATAGACAGACATGATCAGATGAAAATTGGCAAGAGTCAGGTGCACAACAAAGTTCTAAAACTTGTTTTTATTAATCAAGGATTCTTTGTTACAAATTAAAACATTTGATAAGCTTCTCAAATATCACAGATTCTGAAATAATCTTCAGTCTTGTATGTTATTTTTTATTGATTGGAGAAATCTGTTCATATAGAATAATCTACAGTTTATTTTGTTACAATTGAAAACAAGTGACAAAAACTTTGAAATTATCTTCAGCTGATAAGTTATTTTACATTGATAAAAAAATATGGTCATGGATAATACAGAATGTATAGTTCTCATAAAATATTACATTCATTTTATAACATTTCTCTTTATCACATATTAAGTCTAAATCCTTTCTGTGCAAAAGTCTTAGGTGTTTTATTTCATTTAACTTTTATGACATTGTAAGATATCTTTGTATTTAAATGTAATCCTAATAACCTGTGAAAGGAAAAAGATGAATGTGGAAAAATTTGAAGTCAGAGGTTCTGTTTATCAAATTTCATTAAATAAAAGTTTATAACAGCTTTCATGTATTATTTAGTGTAATATTTGAGTACAGTATTATGTCTCTTTAGTAACCAAAATTTACTTGAGAAATATTTGTCACAATGCATAAAATTTGTTTTGAAAGGAAAACAGTAGTCTAGGATGGTAGAGGGGCTTATCCATACAGAATATTCCATATCTACCTTTTAAAAGACATTAATTGATTGTCAGTAATTTATCCTAGTGCAAACTGACTTGGATAAGAATGGTCTCTATTTCAGGACATGACCAGTTTAATACTAACTGGTATAATCATTGCAATTATAAACAATTATATCTAATATTTATCTAAATATTTCATGAAATGACAACTTTTATGATAACTAATATGTAATTTTGATTATTGGAGTGTGAGTGACTAAAGTTCTACTTTTATTTATCATTCTTTCACTAAATAATGCTAAAATCTGGTCGTCTTAAATCGCCGAGAATGCAAAAAAAAAACAAGAGAATATAGGTTTCTATGGCATTAACTTCAGAGGGTGGAGCTGAGAATTAGTTGAAGTTTCATTTGCGTGCTATTTTAATCTTTATATATACTGTTAGCCTTACTTTGTTTTATTTTTTGTAAGATACCTCATCTAGAGTAACGTGTATTTTACTCATTAGCTGATTGCTTCAGACTCATCTTTCATCTGATTACATCGATGTTCTTGTACAAATGGTTGTGTCTGATAGCATTTCTTTGACCAAATATAATGTATTTGCAGCTGTCAGAGTGAAATATGTAAAACCATTTGTTTGATAATTTCTGTAGTTCTTTCTTATCAGAATGGAGATAAATATAATTTATGATGTCAATATCCTATATTTTACTTCTGCACATAGAGTAGACTGAACAATGCCTGGAATATTATTCACATAGATTGTAAACTAAATGACCCTAGCATGTTAACTCGTGGTATTCTGCTTGTTATCTCCATTCAACTTGATGCACTTTCATTTAGTCAGATGTGTTGCTTTTTGACTGCAATATTTTGTACATCTGATAATTTCAGAATCTGTGTTGTAAATTTTTGTCTCACTTATCAGTCTTATGTGGAATAGTATTAAATGCTTTCATGAAATCCTCGTAAATTGCATTAAGACCCTTCACGTAGTTGATCACATTAGTCCATTCGTTTGTCACTTTTAAAATAGCTTTAATGTTGTAAGTCTTCCATTTATAAAAACAAACTACATGTTAAGTGAAGTGGCAACTTTTGTATGGTTTATTTTTTTCAGATAAAACTTTCCATAATTTATCGTATTCTAATGCTTGTGAGGTTTATTGGCCTGTTGTTTTCTGGTTCCTTTTATTTAACTGAAGGTGTAATTTTAACAAATTTCTACTGTTTTTAGTGTGTTGTTGAGGATCAATGCTGAGTTGTGTGAAGTCTTTTCTTCTACACATTTCTTTAGCATCTTTGAATGCCTGTCATCGTATCTGTATAACATTTTATTTTCAGATTTTTAATTTTTTTAAAGGCATGTTCTTCACCTATCAGGACATAAGTATTCAAAATAAATGTTTCCATACTTAGTTATATATCATCCAACAAATGTTTAAAACTACACATCACATTATTATTAAGTTGAGAAATAATTTTGCTATAGATCAGTTCTGGATCTGAGCTAATATTGATAAAATGAGGAAAAGGATGCCAGTTAATTTTTAAAGTACACAAAAGTTGTTTGTTTAAAACTGCTGTTAAATGATTGGCTTCTTTCCAACATTTCCAAGTGTACTTTAGTTGATTATTGCATCTTTTGCTTGTATAATATATTTCAGTTTTGTTGACACAGCACATTACATAGTTGAGAGTGCCATATTTACATGCACATGTGTGCAAATTGTTAGTTCTTGACATTCCTTTTGAAAACATGTAATGCAGTATAACAATAAGTAAATTTACAGTAAATGTGTTCTCAGTTATTAAATATTGTATTGTTCAGTGCTTATGGTTTATTACAAAATAATAGTAAATGCACATAATTATTACTTATATCAGTGTTGCATGTCTACCAACATCACTACAAATTAGTAGGGAGGTACATGTTTTTGAAGTTAATATATACTGAGATGGTGTTTATCCAGTTTTATAGCTTAAGATGTGTTTGCACATGTACTGTTATAGGTTCAACTCAATTTGTGGTCTTATAATTAATTGTGCTACTTACTTTAAAAAGTTTTTAATTTTTTTAAGTAGAAATAATAGTATCTGTTGCAACTTTAAGATGCTTCAGTGTTTACATCTGTAAGTAAGGTAAAAATTCTGCAGACTTAAGTCATTCTTAGATAATTCAATTTCAGTATATCAGTTGTCAAAAATAATCTGAGAATTTTTGGGGATAATCATGGTGGATCATTTTTACTCATAAATAAAGAATTATCTGGCTAACATTAAATTTGATAATCTGTTCCCACTATTTATGATATGTGACATAAATCTTAACACTTTCCTCTGATGCATTTAGATATTTTTGCATTGTCACCTAGCAACAATTAGGATTTAACTGTTCCATTTCTGTAGGGGCTGTGTTTTGTCTTTATTAACATTGTATTTTGACATATTGTCTAAAGTTTCCAGTACACAATGTGAAATGTACTTTGTTCAGAAATGGGATTCATATTTACATGATCATAAAATTAAAAGGAAACATACAGATTCAGTGTGATGTCATCCTTTAAGCTGTAAATAAAGGTGGAGAAAGGAAACTTATGTGAAGAAAGTATATCAAGTCATCCTTCAGTATTTGTTAAATGCTCCTTCATAAGTATAATTTATACAAAACTGATTGACTGCAGGAAGGTCTTTGCCACAAGGCATGAAGAAAGGAGCAAGTCATGACTGCATCAATGGTTACTTGAGAGCAAGATTTCATAAGAAAAATTATTGTATATGTTTCTCTACTCACAAAGAAATAGAGTAAATATTTTGGATTTTTTTTTATAAACATAATAAATGCTACAATGTTTCAGTGAAGTCCTCAGAAATATCTATTTTACTATTTTGTGACATGAGATGCAAACAAAACTTTTGGAGTCACATTTCAGCCAAAATTTATAAAATGAGATTCAATGGGCCAAATTTTCTGAATTACATTTTCAAAACTAACAATATATTTTAATTTGAATCTGTTTCAGATTTTTAAAAAGGTAATCTGATTTGCAAAAAAATATATTCAATTTGAGTTAACAGAAAATGAGGTTCTAGCCATTGGTTCTAGGATTCCACATGTCATATGTACATGTAAACATTTATTTATGCACTATACTTATGGCATTGTTTCAACCATTTTAAATCCTCTTGGTGTGTATTCCTGTATGTGGTGAGGAGACCTTCCAGGGAAGGTTCTGTTCTTTCAGTTTACCTCCTCTGGGACCCATATGTTTGCCACATGTAGTGACCCCTGAAGGGGAGGAGTGGATCCTGGAGGTTGAGCAGTCGAACCCTGACACACCACTTTGGCCTTGAATTCCTGTAGACGGGCAGCCTTGGGGTGGTCCCTCCCTGGATCAGTCGGCTGGCCCACTTGGGCTCGGGGCAACCAAGTATCAGTGTTGGATGTTCTCAACAGGTGTTGTATACATTGTATCTGATGCTAGTGTTTGGGTATAGTGCCAACGAAACCCTGACGTTGCTGCAGTGTCCTTGTTTGACATTGTAGTGCATCCCCTCCTCAGGCTCCATGGTGGGTGGTGTCAGTGAACACTAAAATATTCCTTTTTTTATTATGGATCCTCCACATAGAAGCTTAAATAAAATAGTGAGAAAAACAATCCATAGGTAAATGACCATGTCTTCAAGATTCTGAGCAGAAATTTTCAACATCTGTTATACATCATTTTCTTATCCTACATTCTCTTTAAGACAAACCTTTAGGGCAGATGCTTTCCTTTCTCATTCAGAAGAGACTAGAGGGACTTGCTGGCTCTTCAAAGTCAGTGAAGAAGCTTTGCTCTGGTGACATATTGGTGGAAACATCCACATATCAACACTGAACTCCTCTTGCATTCAAAGGCAATTGGGGATACACCTATAGAGGTTACACCTCATGCTACTTTGAATTCATTACAAGGAGTTATCGTTGAGAGGGATTTGAAGAACATCCCAAATCAGAGATTCTCGCTGGTTTCTCCACCCAAGGAGTTTTTGTAGTGAGGCATATCTCCACTTGCAAAGATGGAATTAAGATGTCAACTAATGTCCTCATTCTGACATTTACATCACCATGTCCAGCTGCCACCAGCAAGGAAGGTTATCTTGATTGCAGGGTATGGTCATACATTCTAAACCCTCTCAGATGTATCCAGTGTCAGCGGTTTGGTCACTCGAAGACGTCATGTCATGGTTCCTTGACGTGTGCTCATTACAGTGGCAAGGACCACGATGCCTACGAGTGTAAAATGGATCCTTGTTGCATTAATTGAAATGGCTCTCACCCATCATACTTTTGTTCTTGCCATAAGTGGTTGGAAGTAAAAAGGTGCAGCATTTGAAAATGACTCATAACGTTGCTTATCCTGAGGCTCAAAAGTTGCTGTCCACCATTTCATCTTGGATGTATGCTGCTGCACTTCACTCCACTACTACAGTGGGAGTGCAGAGGATCTCTGTGCCTCCAAAAGAATCATTTTCAAACCAAATGAAAAGCCTTTTGACCTCCATGGTTAAAAAAGTTGATGATTCAACTTCAACACCCATCTCTGTCCCTAACATACATTCCAGCAAATTCCAAGATCCACTTCCTTTGATTCCAGGTATGGACATTTCCTCAGGTACATTTTCTCCCACCCCAAGATTCAAAATGATCATTGTTCATGTCCTCAATCACTGGAATCCTCTTTCAACAGCAAAGGTCTGCCCAATTGATCCAAGGAGGTCGATAGACCTCCCTCGAATAAAGACAGTAAAGAAAAAAAAGATGTGGTCATAAACAGAAGAGTTTTCTACCCAAATCACCTACATGTAAATAAAAATGACCATCTTGATACACTGGAACTGTTGAGGTTTTCATTCTAATCTGTATGGCATCAAAACACTGATTGCTTCCTACCACTTTGTATGTCTTTCCTTACACAAAACATTTCTGAAACCTACTGATACAGGCACCTTTCGGTGGGTTTTTTTTGTACAGAAATGATAGGCTGTGTGATGGACAAGTGCATGGAGGGATGGCACTATTGGTTGATCAGCATTTGCTCACCCTGTCTTTGCCACTCAACACACCCTTGGAGGCTGTAGCCATCTGTGTTTCCTTTGGTCGTACAATCATTGTTTGTTCTCTCTACCTGTCACCTGGAGAGATCTATGATCAATCAGACTTTGATGCTCTCATTGAACAGTTGCCATCTCCCTTTCTAATCCTGGGGGATTTTAATGGACATCATACCATCTGGGGGAAGGGCTGCTCCATAGAGCATATGCTCTCTGGTCACAACTTTTCTATTTTCAGTAGCAGTTCTTATACTATTTTTATACACCTTGTCAGTCCTTTACTGCTATTGGTTTCTCAGTTTGCTTCCCTTCACTATTCTCCCACTTTTCATGGAAGGTTGACAATAATCCACAAGGCAGTGATCAAGTTTGAGAGATACTGGGTCAATGCCACCTGATCTGCATGCCTAGGTGGAAGCTGGATTAAGCAAACTGGCCCTCTTTTAAACTGCTCTTGCAGAACTTGATCCTGCCATCAATAGGTGACTGTGTGGCAGCAGTAACTGTTTTATACAGGCAGCTGCTCAATGTATTCTTAAAACCTCAACATGTTTTCCACACTCTCCAGCAGGCCCATGCATGTACTCAGTAGATAAGATGTCAAAGCCAGAAGGAATCTTGGATTAAGTTCACAACCAGCATATCTTTCAACCACCAGTTCCAAAGTCATAGGGACAAGATTTGAAAGGTCAGTGGGCAATATAATTCTTTCCCTCTCTTGATCTTGCTCTTTGGCCATGAAGTAGCTGATACCTGGAGCATTGCTGATATTCTAGGTGAAAGCTTTTGCTGGGTATCTAGCACTTCTGCTTCTTCCTCCATCTTCTTAGCCATCAAGACTTGGGCAGAGCAATCACCTCTTTCCTTTCGAGCTGATTGCCTATATGACTGTAATCGTCCCTCTACACTGGTAGAACTCAAACTGGCTCTTCATTGGTCGGACCTGATGATGTACACTATCAAATGCTGCACCAGGTTGTCATAACTTTTCTCAAGATTGAATATGGAAGTTTTTTATTGTTTATTTTCTTTCTGGCAGTAACTTTATTCTTGACAGATTACCAACATATTTTATACCTAATGTTTTGTCTTGTCAAGAATTTTGGCAACATATCATAAGCAGTGTCTTGTAAAATTTAAGTGTTCATAAAACTAGCAAAAATGACTACTTGTTTCCAGAAAAAATATTATTTAATAGTATATTTCAAGCTTCTATAGGAAAACAAAGAAATACTTTAAAACCAGAATTTACTGTCAAATTAATTAACCTGTGTATTTCAAACTTTTATGGATAGAAGAAAAAAAGTTAACTCTTATTATGAAGTTGATCAATTTGACTCACTTTGTAACTAATTGTGACAGTGAAACTTTAAGGATACTTGTTTTGATCTTACAGTTTACATATTAGCATAACTTCAAAAACTTCACAAATGAATATCAAAGTTGTTGGCGTTTGTTTGTTTGTTTTAAATAGCAAAACCGTATTTATCTCCTTAATTGTAACTGTAGCAAAGTCATCAATGTACAGTAAAGGGGAAAGTTGAGAATATGAAATAAATAATACTGTGTGAAAGGTTAGAATTTGAAGACATTAAGTAATATGGAATTCTTGTGAAAAATTCTGCAGCCATTCCAGAGAAGACACAAAAATATTTCAGAATTTAATAAAGATTATTTATAGTTTCACAGAGATGATGTTAGTGATGTTGAAGTCCATGATAAGAGAGTTAAATGGTGATTTCCACATTCTTTGCTGAATGACTTTGGTAACAGATACCTTATCTTCAAACAACAGAATTCAAGAGTAATAATACTTGTTTATATTTTCCCAAATTCTTTCTAGTAACCTTTGAACAATCTTCTTCTGTATCAGAAAATATCTGAAAAATAATGGTTCCAAGTTGCACTATTTAAGCTTTTAAGGTGTTTAGGATGATTTTAGTCAGAGATGTGAGCACTGCATACATTATTTAAAAAAAAAATCTCAACCATGTTTATTCTTCAACAGAAAGTTTTGTTACAAAGTTGTGAAAAGATTTAAAGTTTGAAGTTTTGCCAAGTTGTATTGCAGGGAGAGGTATGAGAGGTACATGATAGATTTTGGTGAGTGAATGAATGACTTGAAAGACTGAGTGGCCTTTTGCCTTACTTGTACTTTATCATAGTTTAATTTGAAAGACTGAATGGCCTTCTACCTTACTTGTACTTTCTCATAGTTTAATTTGAAGTGAATTGCATTCTTGCTTTTTATAATTTGAAAACAAAAACACTTCAATTTTGACTTTTAGTAAAACAAAATATTGGAAGTTTGGTACAAATGTTTTTATCATAAAGTATTTAATTTTATTAATGTTATGATTATGTAAGTTCTGAAAAAATAAGTTGTGATGTTCTGGTAGATTTCTATGGTCAGTGAATGGTGGATTTCAACTAGTTTTCTATCACTGTGATTTAGTTAAAGAGAGATAGTCAACTTTGTGGATTCCAGATTAAGTATATGATGGGGCTTAGGTAGTTAGCAAGAGAATGTAGAATACATATTGGACTTCCTTTCCGTTCCATAAATGTGCTTGACACACACACACACACACACATTTTAAGAATATCAGGAAAAGTGACACACAGGTATAGTAGTTATCACTTTCAAGGATAGCTGACAATTTTTGCCAGTGAATTTATTTCACCTATTTATAGGTATAACTGTGTTATAAACTTGCCTGAGTCTATCTACAATCTCCTGTTAATGTAAATACATCTTTGTCTTGTATCCAAGAGTGGTAGTAATAGAAGTGCTTCTCTCATATCTGTTTATAAATATATATGGAAAACAAAGAAATGATTCATAAAGTATAAAGAAAGTTTATTATCTGTTAACACTTCAAAAAGAGCCTGATGGCTTTAACCCTTTCGATATAGGTAGGGGTCAGAGAGCATGTCATCATATTTGCAGACTTAAAATTTAAAATTTTATAAAACTAATATTTCATGAATGTATGTTAGTAAATTTGGTATGAAGTTGTAGATTAGAATTGAAATTAGTTAAGTTTTTAATGTTAACAATTAACATGTATCAATTTTTGTGTTATATAGCTTTGGTTCAGATTAGGTGTATTTGGTATATAAATAAAGTATATTTTATTATGAAATAGAAATTCAAATTGCTGACATTGACAAAACAGAATATAAACTAAGAACTTCCTATCTTTTCAGTTTTCTGAGATATATTTAGCAAATCAAGTTGACCATGCTCATCTCTTCCATCATTTGAAATGCTTGTTTACATTCATATATTTCACTCTTATGTATTTATAACCAGATGAATGCTAGGAATTTCCTCAACATGGTGATTACAGCCTTTGCAAAGTGTATTTGCTAGAGAACCTATTTGTTTTCATAGTAGTCATGCTGAGAAAGGGATGAAATGACATTATTTGAAAGAAACCTTAGTAAGCCTGATTATTTACAGTAGAATTCAGTGTTGTCTGACCTATATAAAAACCCTATCAAGCTTTATTTCTTGAAATAGGAGTCATAAAAGCTAAAATGCACTTATCTGGATAGAATAGTTTGATTACTATCTGCCCATTATGAATTTAGTTTTGGGGGTGTAAGAGGGCTGTGAAGCTTTAAATGTAGTAGTCATTGGTATAATAAGCCTAAGACATAATGTGGGATCATTGAGTCTGTAGCAAAGTGAATAAAATATATTGTGAAAATAAAAATATTGATTAAATTTTTAATGTAATTCTTATCTGAATTAAGCTATTTTCTGTCATATAACATGTTTTTAATAAAAAAACAAAACCTCTTTAAGTAACAGTGACCAAGAAATCAACACATTTTTGCAATTTTATTGTCTATATACTTTATTTTACACTTTCAATACATAAATTAACAATATTAGGTTATACTTTTATTGACATAAAAGCCATTGTTAGAACATAATGTTACCAAAATTCAGGAATGATCTTAATTTTTATTGGCTCACAAAATAATTTGACTGCACTTTTCTGCCTGTTTTCCAAGATGGATTTCACAGAAATTATTTTAGTTAGCTATTAAATGTGTGGTTAGAGTATACGTAATATAAAGGCTAGTTTTATGCTGTTAGATACAGTAACATAAAGCTACATGTGCATGCATGAATCTTCTGTCATGTTGTTGGTCACACAGAGCTGAAAGGTCAATAAAAGAAAAATAAATATTTGTAGATATATGTTATAAGATTTCAGCTATTTGGAATAAACATTTATGGTTTTGTGTCATAAATTTTAATCATCTAAGAAGTAACGTTGATTTTGCTCCTAACTTGCTTTTGATGGTTATAAAGTTAGTCTAATTGACCAAACCTTTACAAAGTTAAGGTAGAGAAAATAACATATAAAATGTAAAGTTTTACTGAAAAGGTTTTGTTTATTTAGGAGGTTTTAGAGGTTACACAAATAAAATCTCAAATTTTTGAAACAAAGGAAAGTATTCCAATCTTCATTTAAAATTTATTTTATACTCAGAATAGTAAAAAAAATGATATATTCTCAGACAAATCTCAGTAAAAGTACTTCATTAAAAATATTATTTTTTTTAATATAAATGTCACGTAATGTTTACTAATTGGCTGCCAAATTTTGTGAAGCTAGACGTACTGTATTAAAAGATATTGAATGAAACAAAAATGGTTACAAGGTCAGTTCCTGGGGCCAAACCTGTAGTGAGAGAGTTAGTACATTCACTGTGGGTTCATGTATCTTACATTCTTGTAATCATGAAGGTATAAGTACTTAATATACCTTTACAAACTTTGGCAGGCTTTAAGTATACATTAAGTTTTGTGTACACAAAAAAATCAATTTTTAATTAAGTATTTTTGCTTAAAACTTTGTCTCTTATTATATATAGTTGGAGTGTTGACTGTTCTGAGTGCAAAGTGATTTTTATGTTAAGATTAAAACTATTTTTCTTCATCTTAAAATGTTGAGGCTTTATTTGCATAATCTCTAAAGCCACTTAAAAATATTTTCCCAGAAAAACTATTTTATCTGTTATTAACTGTACCATAACTCTACATTGGTGGTTGATTTTATTAACCTTACAATCACCACATAACATTAAAAAATAAATAAAAATTACTTTTTTCTAGAATAACTGCATATTGTAACAGGAAATTACAATTATTTATCTTAAATAGCTTAAAGCTCATTACAGTATATATCTATTTATACTGAGTTTTATTGACATTTGAATTACACCTGGCTAATAATCCCACCACACAATTCGTAAATCACTCAGCGAACATGCAACTTACAATACTACCCTGAATCACATAACACAAGCTGCTTTTACAGATACCTTGTGAAGAATTATTATTTTTCATTATTTAACCTAAAAAGTTTCTAATTGTTATATTTGTTATTATTTATAAGAATATAAATGAGGTATAGTACTTACTCAGATCTTCCTCTTTTTCACTGTTAGTGAAACATAAGCCATCTTTTTTATACTAATGATCCTAAAAACTTGAAATAATAAGACAGGAACATCCTATAACTATGGTAGTTTTGGCTTTCAAACTGTGATAAGAGCATGTAAAAATTGAGCTGAGCTATTGTGTGTGATTCTCATGAGAACAAACTTGAAACTCAACAAAGAAATACATTGCTCTCTACAAAAACATAACCTCATATAATAAGTCATTTTAATAGATTAAAACTTTAGCTTTATATTGGTTGTAAATAATATAGAATAAAACATCAAATAACTGTTAGCAATGTTTGAAAGAGATGTGACAGATAGGTCTGATTTTCTAGCTTATAAACAAATAAGATTGAAGGTGATAAAAATCATGTTTTGCATAGGTAATGTCTGTATTATAAGTAATTCATGTTTTAAAGTTCATACCTTTTGGAGGGGTAGTAAATAAAGTAGTGAAAAATGAAGATCTAAAGAGAAGATGCCACAATCCTGATACCAGGGAAAATTGAAGATTTACAAAAAAAAAATATTCTGGTGTAAAAATTATGAACTTAAAACTTATAAAATATTAAAGTTTGATTCATTAACTATGTTTTTATATCAAATTGATATTTATTTATTTATAATGAAGTTGTTTAATTAAAATTTTAACGTAATCCTGTAAAATGTTGAGTTGAGCACTTTTACCTATCTGCTGAGAAGGGTTTAAATAATCTGATATAGATTGTACTTAGAAATGCTAATAAAGAAAAACAGCATAAGAAGCTTTACACAGTGGATATTGCTGCAATTATCATCAGCTGGAAAGTGGAGCTGAGTGGTTTGTGAAATTTTTTAATGGATTAATCATCGACCTTCTTAATTAATTACTTTTAACTAATTGATTATTCTTGCATGAGACTTAACTAGATGTAAATAGTAACAACCTAACACACTAATTACTTAATTGATTGCTATTATGAGTCAGGACACTAATTGATTAAGCTGAGTAACTTTTAATTATTCAAGAATAAATCTGAAAAAAATCATAATAGCAATTGATTACTTGAATAGTTCAAAGAATCAGAAACACTAATTTTGGTTATTGGATTATTTTTGTGATATTAATAAATTTAAATGATAATTTTCATTAATCTATTATTTTGTTAATCTCCCAGCTCCAGTTAGGATCAGAGATGTTTTGTATACACACCATCTACCGTGTATATAATGTATCAGTACCTTACGTTCTAAAAACATTATTAAAACTTACATAATCTTAATAGTTTGTATGACTTTAAAGTATTCATCTTCTATCGCAAGGTAAATGTAACATTAGGTTAAACAAAACACCTTTGTAGTTTTATTTATTCCATGGATCATTGAAATTATGCATACACACATGACTGTAAAACAAATCTCTATGTACACCTATACTATATCAAATTAAATTAATGACACCAATGTAGCTGTGCATATATGCAACTCTAGGGAATGCTGTGACATTTAGAGAAATTGAATTTGCTTCATGTGGTAAAAGCCTACTAAAACTTTTCTTGCTAATATAACTATAGTTGTCCATGTATTTTTAGATATAAAAATGTATGATGACAGTGTTGTTATATTAACAATTTATACTGCACATAAACAAGGTTAAAAATTAGGGAGGTATTTTTTAAAAATGTACTAAAATATTATGCACCAGATTGCTTAATAAAAATAGTGTGTGTGTGTGTGTGTGTGCAAATGACGTCATTGATCTAGTCATATATTGACTGCTGCTCATTCTTTTTGTTATGATATGGAAGTATTTAAAAATCCTTGTATGAGTTAAACAGCTGATTTTCTTATATTATGTTAATTAAAGCAGATGTATTATGGTGCAGATGTTACTTTACATGAAGAAAAGAACCTCTTTTTTTTTTTTTTTCTCAGCATTTGTTATATATTCAGCATTTAAACCAGAATTATACCATGAAATTGATTATGGACCTGTTAATTTAATCTAAGTTAAATATAATGTATTCTTTAGATCCATTTACCTGTATGACAACATCCATCCAAACAGTGATGTTTACATTGTTTGTACTCGTATCTTTGTACCTGTATTATCTGTTTGAATGTGCATAATTGCTAAGCATGAACTTTAAAAAGGGTATTTAAACATAGAATAATTAGTTCAGTGGTTCCAAAACTTGGTTTTATGAGAGTTTGAGGAGTCTTCAGCATTTGTCAAAATACTCTTAAAAAAAAAACTTCTTTGACAATATTTATTGTATATTTTTGTATTTATTTCAATATAATATAACTATAAAGCTCTGATTATTCTTGAGTTTGTTTAAAAAGAACAAATTGGAATGAAAGTCAGTTATTTCAAACATTTTATATGAAATTTATATTTAATGATTAGGTGACTGTCTTCAGCCAAGGTGTCTTAAGGTGTGGGGGCTTCAAGTTACAAAATCAAGGAACCCCAGTAATATTTATAAAAAAAAAAGCAATATTTATTTAAAAAAAAACACCTCAGGGTGGTATGGTTTCTTTATGTGGATGTGCTGTTGATTAGTTAAGTACAGAAAAGGTGTGCATATGTATTTCAAATCATGTACTCTTACCCCTGAAAATCTGAAATTGTTTCATTTTTTTTTTAGTTTTCTCTCATGCTTTCAACAAACATGAGACTTAAAGTTCTGAATGAGCTGACACAATGTGAAGTATGTGTCACACTTCTCACCTTACAATTGATTTATTGTGTAGCTTTTGGTAAATCTTACATATAAACTCTGTTTTCCTGCCATACTTCCAATTTTCTTGATAACAGTCATGCTGTTCAAATGATGCATTCTTTTTGGTTATGGATTCTCTAGTTCATGTTAATTTTGAAGCTGATACCTCAGTTAATGCTTCATTCAATTCTAATACTTTGATCAATGATAGAAATTCTTTTGTTTCTTTAGAGGCTTGACAGCCCAGCATGGTAAGGTGGTCAGAGTGATCAACTTGTAATCTGAGGGTCATGGGTTCAAATTTCCATTGCACCAATCATTTACTGTGTGTTTGTGAACTGAAGGCATAGTATAAACTTCTTTGCTCCAAAAGTTTTACTGTGTCATTGAGGTCATTTCACTCTATATTCTATAAGGTGTTGGTTAGATTTCTTTTGGAATATTGGGAAATGTTTTGATCATCTTACTTCAGAAAGGATGTTGAAAGTATTCAGAGAAAAGCTAGTAGAATCATTCTAAGTTTGGAATGATTATTATGTGGGATAACTGTGGATTGAAATGTCTTGACTTGTTTTTGCTGTAGAAAAAAAGGCTTGTGTAGATTTGATTGAGACTTCCAAAATTGGTAGAGATTTGCAATCCATAAATTTTGCACATCCCTATTGAAGGCATTGTTACCTTTCTAGTAGGATTGTTGTAAAATGGAATAATTTGCTTTCAAGTGTGATAGAAATTCAATGTTAAAAGTGTGTGAAAAGACAATGAATAATCATTTGAAATACCACAGTTAGACACCAGAAAAATTTTTGAATGTTGCTTGTAGTAGGTTTGTATACAAAGGAACACATAATAGCATTTGAACCTTCTTACCCTTTATAAGTGGAATGAAATACACTACATACAATTTAGAATTAAAACTCTCAAGTATCTAGGAAACAATGGTTATTGTAAGTGAGTTGATATTAATTTAACACATTTAAATGGTAATCAGCAATCAAAACAAGAAGTATCAGGAGAAAAATTGGAATTGAACTTGCATAATTTGCAGAAACTGAGCACGACTAACCAACACTTGGATTTTATTATTATAGTTGTGGTAACTTTTATGATTTTTCATGGTAATGTGATTAAACAATAGTCAAAAAGTTATAATTTAAAACAATGAACTTTATTATCTTAAAATTTGAGATTAAACAATTGACTAACTAGTGAAATGCATTAATCCTTTAATTACTTGCTGTTGTTCTTGGTTATTTTTACTTTTCCCAGACCAGCATGAATAATCAAGGCACAAGTGTATATTTATTTATCTTCACAGCAATGTGTGCATGTTCACAATCACATTATACCAACAGCTGCTTTATAGTATTGCCCAAACTAATTGCCTTTGGTCCAATATGAGCTTAAATATGTGCACTCATTGGTTAAAATGAGAGAAAGAAGAAAAACAAATGATTTGAAATTATTAATGTGTTGTGCAACTGTAGCACTTCATTTCTGAAAAACGAGTTCAAAATCTGCCATTAAAATCCTAGAAACAGTTCCATTAAGGACTGAAAAGAACACAAAATAGTTCTAAATTTCCAAGAGGCCAAAATTGTTTTAGATTTAAGGTTTATTTAGCACAGTTCTACTTGTGAATAAAATACTAGGTGAAATTTTGTAGAATGGATGGAAACTGCCTGTTGTAGAGACACAAGTGCAGAAGATGACATTTTGAAAGTCTTCTGCCCTTGTCTTCAAGTCATTGTGTGTGTAGGTGCTAATGGTCTTTTTTAGTGTCCTGGTGGAATGTGGGGAGGATGTTGTGAGTGGTTGGATTATCACCGTTTCTGATTGGAGGAGAGATTTCCTGTAGATTCAACCAATGGCAGCTACAGGTTACTCACCTCTAATCTGGAATCTCTGTCAAGGCATGATTTAGACCAGTGTGTGAAATATAAAAATGGTGTTGTTGTAAGCATAAATAACTAGCTTGTGTAATAAACAGGAGGTGAAATGGTCATCTTTGCTTCTAAAATAAATTACAAAGTCTATGGATTTGAAGAGAATAAATATATATATATATTGTACAACACATTTAATTATGTTATGCACTTAAGATTAATGTTTATCATCAGTTTAAAGCAAATTTTTTGTTTTGTTTTTTACCTGAAGATAACCAGTTTGTGGGTATTTTTTCACAAGTGTCTGGTTACATATTCTATTTGTAACTTTTAAAATTAATACATTAAATCAGACTAAATTTGGAAATTAGATGAATGTGTATATTTTTTATTTGATTGAGTATTATGGCCCATGGAACATTTGAATGGTTGTAAGTTCTGTGAGCTTGAAAACAAATTATTGATACATGTTAAACACTTGGGACAAAGCATTTTTTTCTGTTATAGGAGTGATTACTTTATTTGATTTAAAAAAAAACTAAATTTAGTCTTAGAAATTCCATCAAAGGTAAGAAATATGAAAAGTTATGAGAAGAATGGACTTCATTATCTGAGGAGAAATATTGATTTGTCAAGGAAGAGTGAAAAACCAGTTTTGATTATCTGTGTGATGGGTGTGGAACATGTTACAGTTGGTAGCTTCCTACACCTTCCTGTCAGGTCACCCACTCCAAGATTGTTAATGGGTGGAACCAACAAAACCACATTAAAGATTTTGTTAGGAGTCAAACTTTTACTTTTTTTGAATGTATTTATATATGTATTATATTTTTAACATAAGAAAATTGTACTTAATGAAAAGGGGAATGTGAAAATAAATTGTTAATAAATAAATTAATGATAAATTCTAATTTATAAAAAAGTTCTTTCTAAAATTATAATTGTGTATGTACAGGTAAAAATGTGACTTGTTTATGTAAAGGTAGAAACATGACTAGTGTTTTTAAAAAAATTAATGTATACAAGTACTAGTACAGGCTTTATTATATTCCATTTCTTTTAACAATCCATGTATATATATGCTAATAAGAATGTTGATGAAATGAATAAGGAACCTTGTAGTTGAGTTAAAAATAGGATATTAAGACTTCAGTTTAAAACATGATATTCAGATTTCATGTATGTTTGTAAAGCTTGATGCAACAAAATTATTTTCTTAAAAATGGTTCTAAAGCTATCTGTCAAGGATATATATACCTTGGCAATTGGGACAAAATATGTAATAAATTAATAAATAATTGAGCAGTGTTGATGACCAGCCAGTGATCCTTGAACCACTGATTTTTTGTTGCAGGAAAAAAAAGGTTAATAATCCATCTGCTGTGATGACTACAAATTATTCACAGAATTTTGAAGTGTCATTAAAGTTCATATGTGGTTGACATGTAAATTCCAGGTTGTATTTAAAATTTCTGAGTAATGTTATCATATGTATTTGTTTGATGAATTCAGCCCATCTTGTAAACAAGTAACTGCCTATAAACTTAATTTTCACTTACAGATTAGTTCAAAATGGGAATTATCAGTTTGTGTATATGGACAGTTGCAGGTTTGTGTTTCACTTGTAATATATTAAATGGACAAAATTTATTTTAGATTCTTAATTCAAAAAATATACATTCATGCATATGCTGAATGTTTCTAAAGTGCCAATTTATAGTTATGTATTGAAACCTGAGATCTTTATCCTTAGCTCTTTCACTTGTGTATCCTCAATCTATACATAGCTCTGCAAATGTATTTTCATGTTAACATGAGCTTAATACTGTGAGTGCAACATAGTATGTAAAAGGTATGATATATTTTGTTAAATACATTAAATAATTGCTGTACATTTAAAGGCAGGAAAAAAACACTTGGGTCTTTGAGTGGTTTATCAAAGTCCTCTGATATCAACATTTGTTGAATATTGATTTTGTTATTATGTTGGCCTTACAAGTAACAGTGTAACAGTGACATAACAGTGCAAACAAACAAAATTAATTTCAGTTACAGGCACTTACCATATTAAGGTTCAGTATAGGCATAGCCTAGTAGTTAGCATGCTGAATTTGTGAATCTGAGGGTCAGTGCTTTGCATCCTTTTGCCAAGAAATTGCACTGTGCACTTTAAGATCAGTCACATTAACATTATAATAGTAAATTCTCACTTTTCCAAGAGTAAATGGTGGGTGCTTTTGAGTATCTGCCTGCACTTTATCAATTAAGAATTAGAGGCATCTGATGCATATGTCCATTGTGTAGCATTGCATAAATATCCAAAACAAACAAGCTAAGGTTTACTAAAATTTATGACAAATATCATAGTTTATATGTAGTACACTAAGATAAATACACTTTACTCCTGAATTTTAGAATTAAAATAAAAATGATTTTTAGCCTTCTAAAAGTCACTCTAAACTTGCATTTTCACCAAAGTTGATTATAAGTTAAATGGAAATATATATTTGAAATGAACTACTGTCATAATTTTTCATACATCTTGTGCTTACTAGTTGTTTTATGGCATATGGGTGGTATGAAGCGTAATAAAATATCATTACACTTGGGAGGTTCAGTGGGATGTTAATGAATTATTCAACATGTCCTCTTTGTGATGTCATATATTGTATCATAACATATATAATTGTGAATGTTTTCATAAGAAATTCCATACATCTCCCAAATTACTGCATTCTGAAGCTCCTGTATATTGTGTGGGTTACTTTTGAATACTTCGAGAGAAAAAATCACAAGAGCTCAAACCAAGTTATATTGTAGTTCAGGATGAACAGATCCACAGCTGTCAGGATATTAGGTTTAAAGATTTCATAAAGAAAATCCAGACAGTTTTACACTGTGCTGCTACCTACCAAACTTGAATCTTCCAAGTGTGCAGTACGGTGTTGCCGAGTTTTGTCATTCATGTGCCGTATCTTTGAGTTCTTCCAAGTACAAAGGATATGATGTGTAAATAAATATTACATTATACTTGTGGGTGACCAATGATGTGTGAATAAGTTCATGATGGGATTTACATGCATAGTATGTCATGCATTCATTAAAATTGTGTATTGTGTTAAAACTTTATGGTTTCTGTTTTACTTTTTAATAGATTTTTTCTTCCCAGTCTATCATGTAGCTCAAAGTATTGTTTTATCTATAAGCAAAAGTATACCTTTATAGTTAATGAAATCTAAAAGTAAATCTTATTGTAGTTCTGATAATAATTCTCATGATGTATATATAAATGTATGAATATATACATGTATATATATACTGTGATTTGGTATGAATTATTATAATACTATCCACTAGTATAAACAAGTTACAATGAACTGATGATTTACCTGACTATGGATATATAGATGTATCAAGGAATATGACCATATACAATAAATATGAAAAGATCTAAAATAGACCTAATATATAAAAGTTGAGGTCTGTTCTTATTCATTTGAAAAAAATTATTTATATTTTTTAAAAATTAGTGTATTTTTAAATACAAAAAAGACAACAAATTTACTTTCTTGAACATTTTCAAACCTGAAAATTCCTTGTACTTGTATAACAAGTTTAATACACAGGTTGATTATGTTATATTAAAACTATGTGGGAGCTATACCATGATGTTACAACCTTTGTGCCACTTTCAGTCATGCTCTGACTACAATGCATCTTGATAGTAGCTCTGTAACATAGTTTCCACTGTAAAAGACTCAGTGGGGCTGTTATATCCAAAGCACACCACCTGTTCCTATCTGCTTTCTATAATCCATGTAATGTACGGTTGTGATATTTTCCTAGTGTTCATTTTAATCACCTGATCACACAGGAATCCATAGATGCTGTGCCCTGTCATTTGATTGGAATGTTTTTGTACATAAAAGCATAAATAACTGTTTCATTCTCAAACTTTTTTTGAGGTATGCAATGGTTGAATATATACATCATGAAAACAGTTTGTTTTGTATATACTTGAATTTGGTTACTTTTCCAAGTAATGATTCTTCTTGATTATGTTGCATGTTGTTGTCTTGGATACTTAGATAGCTTTTGCTAGTAATGTTTATCTTCATGGATTCTCACCTATTATAAGATGTTTCACTTATTTTACTTACCATGTTTAGTGTATGACCTGTTGTAGGTCTGTTCCTTGATAATCCTGGTGTTTAAGTTGATCCATGATGTCTCTTTGTTTTCTCTCTTTGGAATCTAAATCTCCAATCTGAACACACATTATTGTTCTGAGTTTTTAATTTTTTTTTGTGTTCAAGAAGGTTGTTGCATACCTTTCATGCTTATAACCCACATTTCTATACATAAAATATATTCTAAATTTAGGACAATAGATTTTTTAAATGTTGAGAAAAATGTTTGAATTAATAATGAATCCTGAACTTGTGAGTAAAATAGCAGAACAGAATATTGTTTAGATGCATAAGAATATTCAAATGGTGGTATGGGCCATCCTTCTAAATGCTATAAAATCTAGGGATATAAGCTTGTACATGTGTGTTTACATTTGTAAACTTACCTGCATCATTGCACATCATGTATACATTCTTTAGCTGTAAAAAACACTTGTGCAAGTGGATATTGTCTCTTTAATTAAAAATATTAAATATTGATTAAACTTCCAGGGTGCTCGGGTTTGGATGCCTGATGCAGAGCTGGTGTGGAAAGGAGCAGAAGTTGTTCAGGATTTTGATAATAAACAAGTAGTTGTTGAATATGATGATGGTGAGGTAGGTTCAAATGCTGAACTTGTATGCAGTACTATTCTTTTATGAGAAAAAAAACTGGCAGAACTTACAAATTTCTAAAAATATTGTTCTAGTTGAAGAAAAAGTCACAATGAATGTCAGAAGTTTTCATTAATTAATATAGGAGTTTTGTTTACTTATCAGTTTTGAATTCTGCTGAAGCATGAAATAGTGCTTGGTAGAATGCTATTTTGATTGAATCTTGTCCTTATTTTAGAACATGTTATGCAACTATAATTTTGTTATTTTTTTATTTAGAGAGAAACATTAAAAATTGATACCCCTGAAAAATTGCCTCCTCTACGAAATCCTGAAATACTTATTGGCGAGAATGATTTAACATCACTCTCCTATTTGCATGAGCCAGCAGGTAAGTTCACAGATGATGATAAATATCTGTAACTGGCACACGTACACAAGGAATATTTAGTTAGTCATTTATCTTTTGATTTTGAAATAGGATCAGTTTTACTCATGTAATATTTCACCGTAGGAGGTACCATAAAACTTGTGCAACTTTTGTTTACCCTCTAAGCCCTAGTAGTGAAGTCTTTCACATTTGTAAGAATGAGCCAATTGAAAAATTATGTACTTATGAAATTATTGTATGCAAACATTACTAATTAGTGTGTTTGTATTTTGTTCAATACTGTCTCTTTTATGTAATGAAAAAAAAAATTCTTTACATAAATAGGTCAGCTTGGGAATCTTCATTTGGTTTGATACAGATTTGTGCAGTACATGAACAGTTAAAACAGTATTGTCATTCTTAGTCACTGTTTTTGAAATAATTCATTATTTTTTTCATCTATGAAAATAAAGCACTTTTTAACAGCTCATTATGAGAACAGGAACTAATGTTTGTCCAATTTTGAAAATACATTTTTTTCCCAATAAAGAAATATATGCTTTCTGAACTAAATTAACTTTTAGTTTGAAAATCGATTGCACCACTGTTAAATATGATACTGTTAAGATTCCTTGTATGTGTTAAAGTATAAGCAAACTATATTTTGATCAGAGATGTACTAGGGGCTTAAATGAATGTGCCAAAGGTTGTTCCAATGGACTGTCCCTGTATTGAAAATAGAATGTTGAGTGTGGTTCTGAATTTGTACAAAATATAGCAAGATTTTGATCAGGCATAAATGATGTATTTGTGAATTGAAGTCTGACAAGTTGAAGAGCTAAGTGATATTCATATGAGTGAAGAACAAATACTTTCATCCAATGTACAATTTGAATATTTCATTTATGTAACCTCTTGAACCTCCAAGCTGCATGTCTATACTTTTTTTGTGTGTTTCTGTATGTGTAACATCTGGTATTCAATATCCTCTAACACAAACTTTCAGTAAATCAACAATGTATGATAAAGTGAATAGTTGATGACATGAAATACACAACACCATTAAGCAGCATTTTGTAAAATGTCAAGACATGCATTTTGACCTCCATCTATACACATACGATTAAGGATCACAAGGCATTTACAGGAAAATGCGACACTAGGACTGTTGATGTGCAAATGCATATTAATATCTCTCTAGGAAGACCTGGTTGTTTAAATGAAAAACCAAATTTTGAAGATATGAGTAATTTTGCACTCGGGCGAGCTCTGTATTTGCTCAAAACTTAGTACTCATTGTGGTTCCAAAAATATTGGTCTTCATAAAAGGGAAACCAAAGTGAATTTTTATTATGGTTTGCCTGATAAGCACAACAAACTTTCAGCTGAGCAGGAGTTTGTACAATTAGAATTAACTACCTAGATGGTTTCAAACTTCTATCAGTTTCTGAGATATAGCTGTATGACCCAATTTGGTTATTAAGCAAAAGCAAACAGATTTGATCAATTATCAGGATCCCTCTCTACATTATAGTGAAAATTTCAAGAACAGTATAGAATGAAATGGAAAATATTTAGCCAATGATACTGCAAATAATGATAACAAACATGGAAATTTGCAGTGATAGCACTACACAGTCAAATGAACCTTGCATTTCTAATGACAGTGCCAGCTTGTCAGCACTAAAAATTAGATGTTAGTGTGTCAAAGATGTACAGGAATGCTCTTTGATCATTTTGTTTAACTGATAGAAAACCTGGCCATTTCAGAGATAGTCATTTGGTTAAATGCCCATCTAACTATGATAAACCATTCCTAATAGACATTGGACTGAGGGTCAAACAGTGGGAAAATAATACACACAGAGTGGCAAGATTCATATTCAAATTAATGAAGGATAATAGATTTTTCTTCAATAGGAAAAGTGGTGTACTAACCTAGATAAAACTTGCACTTGGAAAACAAAGGACAGAAAGAAACCACGTGCATATAAACTCAATTTACATATTCACATGCTTGTGCATGCACACATGCAAACAAACAGACATGCTTAGATAACACTGATACTTGCATAGTATGCCCAGCAGTAGTAACAGATGTTATTTTAGTTGGTTAAACTACTGTCTTGATTTTTAATCAAAGGCATTTATGATGTGTTTGGTGTTAGGTGATTCAAACAAGTCATTTTCTATTCACAGAAGTACCAATATACTTTTGTGCCTGTTTTGGCACAATAATCAGTGAACTATGTTCTATTTCATTATTAATGTAAAGAAGAAGGATCTTTATTCCAAGCAATTGCTTGACATGAGGAACAGGTGAATCTTTAAGGTTATCAGGGCATTTGGGAAATTTGACTTATGAGATTGGTTGCATGTCATTTACAGCATACTTTGTTCCTTGAATCCTGATGGTATTTTCAGTAAACCTCACCTTTCAAGGGGCAACAAAAGGTCAGAGTGGATCTATACCCAGTTGCATTATCTGAAAACAAACCAATTAAGTCTCTCCCTATCCACATCTCCCACATTTTCTCTTTCTCTTTTTTCTCTCTCCATTTCTTGCATTAAAAATAAGTAGACTCAGTCAAATTATTTTTTATTAAGCATCCTCCTGAAAAAAGAATTTAGTCTTTTTTTATATAATGGGCCTATTTTACGTCCAAGTCTGTAGCTACATCCTGAAGGCTCCTGCTTTGACCTGACTTTGCCAGCTGACCAGAATATCTTATATGTGGCATTGCTTTGTAGTTTATACAACACAGCTGTTAAACTTCTTACTGTGGATGCATATTTTGTTTGTTTATTTTATCAGTACAGTTTCTCTGTTACATACTTTATATTTTGTACTGAGTGCATAATTTTATAATTTTTTGCTTATTTTAGCAGACACATGCATATTTTGAACTCTATAACATATAATGCCTTGTTGTGTTGTTATATACTCTTAATATAATTTACTTCTTTAGTTAGCACACTTTGATCATGGATTTTGATTGCCCTGATTTAAAAAAGTGATTATTTTAGAGAGTTCCCATGAATGGATGGTGGTATCTCCATGTCAGAATAGAACATCAGTGTATTCTTCAAACCTTATTCTGACACAGAGTACAAAATAAATAAATAAATTTTCAAAATTCAGTCAGAAAGATTGATTTCCTTATCAATCAGCTGCTGAAATGCATTTAAGCCTTTCTTTGTTGAACTTAGCTAATTTTGGTAGAGAGAGAAAAATTGGAAAATGCTGTAATTATGTTGTAAATCTGTGAACAAAAGTACTGATTAGTACAGAAGTTTTTGAGTATTTTTTTTTAATTTTAAGATAAAATAATCCCAGAATATGAAGTTTATTTCTCTTTAAAAAAATTTAAAAATTCTCATTTTAAAAGAAATTGGATATTTAGCAAATGGAGTTTGAAAGGGCTTAAGTAAGTAAAGGAGTTTTAAATCTGTGTTATATGAACATTATGATTCTTTGACTAAGCTGAAACTTTTACATAATACATATTTTATTACTTTTTACTTTTTTGGTAAGTGATGAATCATAATTAAGCAATTTTTGTTACACCTCACAATTTATTAAGGTAAAATAGAAGTGTTTACTGGTTTAACTGAAGATTGTTTTTATGATGTAATAAACAATGATGTTCTTATATTTCTTGACTCTTTTGTAAAATGTCTATATATATGTATGTTTTTGGTAAAAGAATTGACTAACAACTTATTTGGTGGGCTTATTTTAATTATAGTTACAAGCTATAACATTTGTACTTCATTAATTCAAGCATTATATAATGAAATGATTATTGTTTTACAGTACTTTACAATCTGCAAGTTAGATTCTGTAACCAAAATGTCATCTACACTTATTGTGGTGAGTTTTATAATTATCTATTCACTGAAATATATACAAATTTTATTAGATAATCACCTTGATTTATAATTTAAGGATGTTCAAAGATTTGTAATGCATATTTGTTTAAAGAATATTAGTGAAAAAATTTGCTTGATTTACAATTAATTAGTTAGCCCCCTTGTTATTTTACAGTAACCTGTATAATAATTTACTGGAGGTTAATTTTTGTTATTAATTATATGATAAATTCATACAGTACTGACAAAGAAAATATAAATAAAATTGATCTAGGCAAAACTAAAATCTATATGATGGTTACACGTAACTGTATTTTTAGCATTACACTAGATATTTTTATGATCTGTGGTTAATTTTAGAAAATATATCAAACTTAAATTCCAGTTACTGAAAATTTCTGATGAAATGTAAACCAGTTGTATATACCATGGTTCCACAAAAGTGCAGGAATACATTATTTTGTTCTCCCAGGCATGGAAGGGCCTTGAAATTTCATTTCAGTGTTATAAAATTTTGTAAAATAAACATCGTGACAGCTACAAATAAATAATAGATATGTAGAAAATGGATGTTGAACATTAATTGCCATTTTAATTATATTTATCAATTCTTTATTATTTGTAGTTAAATTGGTGAGTAAGTACATAAAAGTTTGTCTCATTTTGGGAAAGGATAAACTTCATTTTCAGTTGTTAAATTTAAGTAAAAATACAGTAAGTTTGGAATTATTTTTCAAATTTAGCTATTTCAACATTCTCTTGGTCCTGGTTTGAGTGCACTATTCAGTATTTCTGTGAGAATTAGTTTTTAATATTTAATTTTCTTTTAATATTCAGTGCTTCTTTTAGTTGAATATTTGTTTTTATTTGACTATTTGGTTGTGTTGAAGGGCTTTATTCTCTTGCTTGTTATAAAAACAGAAAATATATCAAATATCATTTAATTCTTCTTAGAATGTGTTGAATAAAGTCCAGGCAAAGGTTTTCTAGCTTATAACTGACAGTTTTCATTAATGGTAGTTAATTAAGATACTATCTACTGCAATGCTGTGCCTTGCAAGCCATAGGCTTGTTAATGTAAAGATCCTGCCATTAGTATTGGCAGTAAGTGGTCAACATATAGTAGATTCTCTAACCTTTAATAGAAAGCCAACTTTTCTGCTAGTTATTTTGACCATTACTTGGTTCTTATCTCTTTTTTTGGCTATAAGAGAACTTTTCATTAAATAGTAACTATGAAATAGACATTACTTTTTCCAACCTTTAGAGATGCTATGAGTTATTAGTTTAGCATCACCAACTATATTTCCTCCTTACAGTTTTTAAAATTGCTGTCATGTGTTTCATTGTTTTGATAAACACTGTAGGGGAAGAAATGATTCACTTTCTGATGGTTTTTAGTGATTATGTTTACTAACCCCATGGTTCCAAGTACCTTCAATACAGATCTTATAATAGTTTGATAAAAGGGTAAAACAAAAAACCTTGGAAAGATATACAACATTATTGAAATAAAATAATCATTTTAAGGTTAGATAAAACTGACAGTTATTCATGAAGTGTCTAATACAGTAGCTGATAAGCCTAAAAGGTTGAAAAAAATTATGGAATTTTATCTACTCAAAAGTGAATGAACCATATATATGTTTCAGAAAATTTAACATAAATTAATGAAGTTAGTTGTATTAGATCAAATGGATGAGAAGTACACATCATAAATCAGTAAAGAAAAAAACTAAAAAACCAAAGTGAGTAGAATACATTTGGTATCCTCACTATTAATGATATTTTTAGACAATATTAATAATGTCATACAAAGTTCAGCCATCAAAAGGATATTTAGGTTAGTCATAAATTTATATACAGTGTAAGAATGCAGATTTTCATAAGTGTAAAAATGATAATAAGATTCAAAAGTATTTTAAAAATATATTGAACAGTGTAGTTGAAACTAACTTTGAAAAATATGCAGTATATCATGACTTGTAAAACAAAAAAAATCAGTTGTTTTTTCTCAAGAATCCATATAGCTCCCCAGTGCACAGAACATGAATGTACTTTTAAGCATTCATATGCTTTCAGTAGTATACATTCAAGAATAGAAACTGTTGAGAGGTACAAGTAAAAGAATGGTATCTGTCTAGAACGAGAACTGACACTCATTCCTAAAAAAAACTGATACACTGGTCAAATCCCTGAATTGAAAAAAACAGCAGTGAGTGATTAAATGTGTAAATATTTAGTTTTACAGCAAAAATAAATTACTTCTGATATATTGTTATTTAGCTGTAGAATTTGTTAGCAGGAAAAAACAAAGTATATGAAAAAAATTTGTTTTTTGCAACAGGTCATGATTCAAAGGCCATGTCATCACATTTGTTGACTTGCATTCAAAATTTTATTGAACTATTATTTTATGAATTTATGTCAATAAGGTGAATCAACTTGTAGATTATAATTCAAACTTTAATATAACATGATTTAATTTCTTATTTTAAAAGTAAATGTTAAAAGACCATGTTTAAATGTAGATTTTTAGTGAGTTGTGTGGTGTGTTGAATGTAGCACTGTTTAAAATTAGATGTCAGAATACTAAGTCTATAGTTTCTTACAAATTAAGAATTCAAATTAATATTATCAAGCTAGAATATAAAATTAGAACCTTGTATCTTTTTTATTTTGCTGAGATATGGCTTATGTACTGAATCATACACTGTGGCACTGTTCATCTCTTCATTGTTTGAAATGGTCCCTTATATACACTTCATTAAATGACGTGTTAATAATAAATAAATAGAATGTCCCCAGGGTAGTTTCCGAACATTTTAATATTTCAAAACTCAACAACATTCCTTTGATTCAAGATTTCAATGTGGTAAGTGTTGTCATTAGTCTGCTCAAAGTTCCATATTATTATTAAAAAAAAATAAATAATAATATCTAAAATTAATGTTACTAACTTAATAAATTATAGTGGAGTTTATAGTGTCACTGTAGTTATTTATGAATTTCTTGATTATTCAAGTGTATATGTAAGACCTAAAACTTTTTTTTTTATATTCTACACATAAGACATTTTAAAAGACTTAACGACTTATGTCCAGCAGCAACTGAGTACAAAAGTTGTAGAGAGAAGAAATAATTATTTGCTTTACTTCATGATTTATTCTTCTATATTTTAAGGAAAATAAGTTTAATAATTTATTACTAAATAATATGATTATGCCACAACCCTTTGAACTTTGAATATTTTATAAAAGTGCAGTCAAATCCAACTACTTTGATAAAGGACTGTAGTTCATAAGATAGTGATGGTTGCTGTTGACTGATTTCCTTCCTTGTGTTATATATTTTCAAGATTAGAAACAGCTAGCTCATTTAGCATTTTTGTAGCTTTCTGCATATATGTGAATGAAATAAACTGTTTTTTGTTGTTTTTCTACAAAAAAAGTTATATGCAACTTAAAATGGCTACATAGTTTTTATAGTTATTAATGATATACATAATATTATAATAAACCTATTTGTTTGTTCATAGTTTTATACAATGAAATAGAATAACTTGCACATTTAATTTAGCCTTTATATTCTATATATGTATGTGTGTATTTCTTTTGCTTTATATATAAATTAACCTTTTGTTAGCTAAGAACAATTTTGTTATAAAAAATGCATTAGGTATTTATATATGTACATTGTTTGGTATCTTCACACAAATGCTTTCTTGTGCATCTAGTTTGATGCTTAATGATTATGCATATGTTTTTCATTTTTTATAGGCATTGTGCTTGTGGCAATTAATCCATATGAAGATCTACCTATTTATGGAAATGACACGATATTTGCTTATCGAGGACAAGCCATGGGAGATCTGGATCCTCATATATTTGCTGTATCAGAAGAAGCTTTTACAAAAATGGAAAGGTCGGCTTTTAATTTGTCTTTAGTTAGGATCGTTTTAATAAAAAGTATTTAGAATAGAGATGTGTGCTTGTAACCATCTTTTTGATAACTGCGAAGCACAGTGTTTTTAAGGTTTTCTACATTAATCGTTACATATTTAGTGAGTATTTTGATGTAGTAAGACGTTTCTGGAATTAAGTTTACCAGTAAATTATGAAAAATAACTTAAGTGTATGATTTCTTTAACTTTTTTGTATGTAAACTTAAAGGCTATTCCACAGTCTTGTGTAAATTAGCTCATGATTTAACACTTAAACACTGTAGTGATAAAAGAGAGTTACATTTGAAACCCAACAACATTTTTTGCACTTTGTAAACTTTTAAATTCTTGCTTCTTAAGTATGCTTTTTATTCCACTTTATAAAATTATTTTTATCTGTACATTTTCATTTGTTAGGCATACAAACCACATATCACTTAGTAGCTATGTTTACAATGAGTGTAATAGTGTAAATTTTGATTCGTTTGCAACTCTTAATTTTGGACATCATTTGAAAAAAGATTGGAAATTTGTGATCAATTAAACATGTCATAATAACTGTTTTTCAGACATTTTTACATATCGGTTACAAACTTAGAGTTTTCTTGAGAGTGAATGATAGTGTTTTACTGTTGCCTCATCATTGCTGTATTGGTTTTGGTCATTCTGTACAAACTGGGAGGGTTAGGTTCACTTGAACCACATCCTCCCTCCTTTACTGTTGTTTACTATTGCTTGTAATGTTATAGTACATATATTTGAATGCTGTATATATTTTAATAAATGAGCTAGTGCTGAAAGTTGATGGTAGAAAAATTTAAAACTTTATAAATGGTATGGTTCTTGGGTAAGGCTCATTCAGAAATGACCTTCAAGATTTTTATTGAAAAGTATGTTAATTATGAGACAGTATTAGTTGTTTCCAATATGGTACTTACCTCTTCTCACTAGAGTAGCTTTTCTTGTTCATTGCTGTCCCTGTGTACAAACATTTTATTTATGCTTGCTGCAAGACTACTGCCCCCTTTATTGGATTTCACTTTATCTCTCATTTGAATCATCATGCATCATCCCTCCATCAATTGAAGCATAGTACACTCAATGATTCCTTCTATGGACATCTTTCGAACTATCACTTTTCATTTGGCAGCATTTGAGTTTGGTTGTGTTCCTTTGTTTGTTTATTGCTTCATGTTTAATTTTGTTTTCTTCATGAAAGGACTATTTTTCAACTTAATTTGATTTATTGGCTAATTCTTTCATTTTATTTCTGTACTCAAGTAAACCTTTCTGTGCAATGCGTTCTGTAGTTAGCCTTACCACTTTATGGGTTACAACAGGAAATAGTGTTTTTATGAGGCCACAGATGCAGGTGATCTGATGATGGATTTATCTGCTTCTATACGATGGAAGACTGAATGTTACATGGTCCACCCTTTATCCCTAGACTTTGCCAAGGCTTCTACTGAAGCTGCTGAGGCTTTGCATGATCAAAAGGACCATTTTTTCTGCCTTCAGAGTTTATGAAGCATTCCTGTTTCTGAGCTGTGGAGCCTCTGAGGTCTATTTCAATATTCATAGATTTTGTCTCAGGTTTGTGTCATTTTTATCCTTGTCACCTATTTTATTTCATCTCTTCATTCCTTATTACATGAGTGATCTTCCCAAATTTTCAGTGTTTTCCTCTTACTTCTGATATTCAGGTTCCTGCTGATATGTTGACCTCATATTAACATGAGGACATTGACATGTTTTACTCTCCAAGAACTTTTGATTATTTCACCATTTCTTTACATTATTCTGCCTATTAAATTTTAGATCAACAGTTGTTAGGTTACTTGTTATCTATTTGGAAGGTGGCTCTCAAATCATGCATCTATCTTCCACATGCCCAAAATCCTTGTTTGCTTCTTACTTTTAACAACTTCTTATGGTATTACTTTTTACATACATCTCCTTCAAAGGCCCTCCATAGAAATCTTACGGGGTTTTCTGAAGATACCCTTGTCCTTCCCTCTTCCACTTTCACATGCACCTTAGCCTCAACTTTAGCATTTCGTACTTGGCTTCTTTGTTCTTAGGATTTTGTTGGTTGTGATGTCATATTGCCTTAGGTTTATTTATGGATGGAATCAGGGTATATCTCCAACATTTACCTATATGTCCCATTATCACCCAAGTCTCATTCTTATCTTCAGTTTGTCCGTCTTAGGGTGGTTTAACAATTTTGGGCCCTTCTGTTCAGACCTGTCTTGGTATTTCCATGATCGGGTACTGTGATTTTCATTGTTACATGGTTGGATGGTTTATTCTAAACTGGAATTGGCTAATTTTACTCAGCAGCTACTTTCTGTGGTGGCTCAGGTGGGCTTGTTGGTCAAATTGGAGAATTTCTTCTTCAGACATGCTTCATATCATTTCTAGTTTGGGGGCTTTTTTGTGCAAGGATATCAGTCAAGCACCACCTTTGCCTTTATGACTAATTTCAGTGGAATTTTTGGTCACCCTCTTGACTCCATCACTTATTACTCACAAGGTTTTATCACTTAGGGGATGTGGTTTTTCCATGACATCATTGATCCCTCTCTGTCATGCCCATATGCAATCCCTTCGGAAAGCATTTCACAAATGATGGAACCTTGGTCTGGATCCCCTTTCCATCCCAAATTCCCATCCTCCTTTCATGTGAAATGATCTGCATTTGTAACTAGACAAAGCTCATTCATCAGCTGATATGCCACCTCCTTTCTCATGTCCAGGTGTACATCTTTTTATGGAGGCATCTCTTTGAAGGTAGAGAATATGGGGCAATCACTGAGGAACTTTGCGTCATTGATCTGCAGATGAAGCAGTTTGCATATTACTGTTAGTAGGGTGTTGCTCTGTGGGTGTAGGTAATGTAATAGCCTTCAGATTTGCTATAATCAGTACAAGGGAGTGAGATGTCATATGCAGTTCACCCTTTGGATTAAGAGCCCTCCTCCCACCCTTGCATGGATGTTAGTACCTCACTGGTAGGTTTTGGATTTGAAGTGAACTAATCAACATAAGTTTTCACACAGGTTTTGAATTGTCTATCTTTTTGCCCTTGATTTCCTCTGTCTTTGTTGTGGGTCACAGCAGTGGCACATGGGATTGTTCTGTCCTTGACTATCCCTCATTTTCTCTTCTTACAGGAATGTTATTGCCACTTGGATGGTCTCAGCCTGTTTTATGGTTTAAGCAGTTGATTGCATGCAACAGGCATCTTTTCTCTATCTGATTTAAAGTTCCTGGATTGATAACTCAGAGCTACTCCTTGTGTCATATCTGGGAATAAGAGTGGTTATTAATTTACCAGTTCTTAGGTTTAAAATAAAGATTATTTGATCATCATTATACCCTTATATGAATGATAGTACCTTGTGAAGATATTTTTGTATTAATCTCTACACATCCTTGTTAGCCCAATCTTCTCATTTTGGGATTGAGTTACAATATCTTTCTCTGGCTAGAACCACTTTTCTGACACATTCTTTCCCACTTGGATGTAATCCTCTCATTTTCTGCCCTGATATCTTACATGTTCCATCCAGGGGCAAGAGTATACCTGTTTTAGAAGTGGTGTGGTTCCCCTCTTCAAATCTGACTCTCTCATCTATGGAGTTATCCTTCAGATGTTTTCAGGAGGTAAGTCTGTTCTCTCTCCCATTGGTTCCTTCTCCTAATCAATGAGGGATCCTAGCTAATCTTGTGAGAGAGTGAAGTATCATATCATAGGTTATAATTTTCCTATACTGAAACTGTATTTCTAATAGGTACTTTCCTCTGCTTACACTTCCTACCTTTCCTCCCCACACACTTTTGGTGCTTCTGTTGTCTGTCAAACTTTGAAGTGATAGCTTAGTAGGGGTTCAAAGAGGGAGTCATATGCATCACTTGAGTGTGCTATGCTCCTGTTGGTGGTGCATAACTATTTACATGACAAACATGTTGGAATCACTTGATGCCAGTACAGGAGAGCAAAAGAAAAGGTTTGTGTGTAAGGAGCAGCAATGAACAAGAATAGCTAATCTTGTGAGGGGGGGATAGTACCCATCAGCAATATTTTCAATATAGGAAAACTATAATTTTTGCACTTCCTTTATATTTCAAATGGGCAAAATAAAACGTAAAAATAGTAATTTTATAAACATGGCATAAGTTCAAACTTTTTAGTATGTATAATGAAACATTTTGAGCAATATTATGAAACTCATTCATTTATTTCTTAAACTTCAACAGCATATCAACAATTAAGAATTTTTTTAAGTATCTTTTGGGCATTTCAGAGCATGCTATGCTTAACCATAACTCTCTACACTTCCACTTTCCGTGCAGCTTATTGCATCGTAATCAGAGGCTCTTACATAAGCTCTACTTTTCCACCATAACTTAGCATCTTGTTGACAGCCATTTTCAGTTTGCTATGACATTATTTTAGAAGCAGATATGTCCACCACTGTTTGATTTTCTATATCTAAGGAGAAAGACTTAATGAAATTTGTCTGTTATATTTAGGGTGAACTGAATGTACTGTTCACTCATACAGTTGTATACTGGTATTTCTGGTAGTAATGTGATCAGCCACTTCAAGTGTAGATTTAAGTTATATTTCAGCACATTCATAGTTTCATGATCTCCTTGCTTCCTGGCCTCTATACCCTTCAGCGAACATATAAGTCATCACCACATCACTTTCAGTTTCAGGATTTCATTTATTGTTTGTGGATATTCATGTACAACTGAATCTGTCCATTGTGAGTTTTTGTATATTTTTCCTGATACCCATTGTTTGACATTTTCAGTTTTTTTGAGATTGTGAATAAATTTGACTTCAAAATATGAAACATAAATAAGTAAAGTATCTTTTTATATATCCAGAACCTGTATTTGTATCAATTCATCCCCTCAGGACTGTCATATATTCTTTAATTTTTGTATTTTTCCTAAGTAACCAAAGTATTTTTTCTATTGCCTAACACCCTTGTTCACACCTTGGGTTAAGTGAAGTTGATGAATTCTTTGATTTCTTATATATATAGGGGAAAAGGTATTCTGTGAAACTGTAGTAATTTATTTAGTCATGTGTTAGATATATCTGTCATCTGTCCTAAATAAAATTATGACACTCCAAGCTGAAACTCTGAGAAATTATTGTCCTTTGGAAGTGGACAGAGTTGGTATCTCTTAGTTGGTGATGCTTTGGTGGGTATCTTGTTCATGTCTTTGTGTGGCATTATAGAAGTTAAAAACAGGACTGCTGTTATTCCTAGATATCTCAGCTTTAAACAGGATTAGGATTATTTGTTTTATTTTTTCTATTTTACCATCCTTATGTTAATGAGACAATCTTTATGAACTGTTTGGTCTCCTCTTTGGTTCTCCATAAATGCATACTAATTTTGGCTGGTTGTGTGACTTACTGGCCTTTTTTGACTGTATAAAGAGAGGCTATTGCCTTTGGTCATTGTACTTGTCTGGGCTGCTCTTCCATGAACATTCTACTGCAGGGGCATTACATGACATTCCTTCTACCTGTTTATGCCACCACCTGTTTCTTTTTTGTGGCTTCAAAGGTTCAGTACAGTATTACCACGACAAAGTTAAACTTTTTGCCTTAAATAAAAGACATCATGGGTTAAGAGTACCATGCTGAGGAAAATGCTTTCTTTTTTCTGAGTGTTTTGTACTATGCTTGGCTTCATATGCTTTGTATTCTAGATTATTAACTTTCCATATTTTTGTATTTTTGGTTCTTTTTCATCATCATTGGTTTCCACCTCCTTTAAAATGTTGGTATTCTTGCTTTTATATTCTGGAAGTTTATCTATATGATTTGATTTGTACATTTTTAGTAAAAATGAATTTCAAATAAGTATGTACCTCTGAAAAATCTTTTTATCTCTTCTCATCACAACTTCAACTTTCAATAAAATGTAAATTATGGTGGTGATGCAGAACTTGTTTAAAATTCACTGCTGATTTGTAGAAGGTTGAAGAGTGAAGAATTATTGGTAAGTGATGCTTGCTGTGTAGTTCATAAGACATTTGGAAATTTTCAGTCACAAGCTTTGCTGACAACTTGTTCAAACTAAATAAGGAAAGGCTTTCAGTATGTCAGATGTAAACACCTCTTTGAAATTGATTTTAATTCTGATAATTTAAAATTTTGATACTCTGTAGCAATAGCTTAAGTATTTAGAAAATGTGTACCAAATTTATTGTTAAAAGATGTGGTCATTGTGGAGAAACATCGTTTATTGTGAAGTGTTGTAAAGTTAAGTTAGTGGCTCAACAGAGTGATGGAATTGATCAAAATCAATACATTTTGGTAGCAAATTATACTTGGACACAAAAGTGTTTTTTTTTCTTTTAATACAGTGTGATGAATTCCATCCTACTAGACCTTAAAAAGTATAAAATAAATGGGAAAATGAAAGTATTTATTAAAATATAATACCACCCTATGAATACCAATAAGCTGGATAGAAAATAAAAAGCATGGATTGAATTAATTTTGCATTTGTTTGAGTTATATACAGGTAATAACTGAGAGCTAGAAACTTCTTTGAGTTAAAGAAATAGGTATAAATATCTGTGAATATTTGATGGGCATTATTCAAAGTTTGTATGTGTTACATGTGCTAATTTACATCATCAGAGTTTTCATATGTGAAGCAAAGAAGTGATAGGAATGAACCGTTAGATGTTTCTTATTTACTACAATAGAGAAAATGAAAACCAATCTATAATTGTGAGTGGAGAATCTGGAGCTGGGAAAACAGTGTCAGCTAAGTATGCCATGCGGTATTTTGCTACAGTTGGGGGATCATCTACGGAGACACAAATTGAAAAGAAAGTTTTAGCTTCTAATCCAATTATGGAGGTAAGCAGATAAAGCTTGTGAGGTTATTTTTTATAGCCACAATTGGACATGGTTCAGTGAATAGTACGTGAAGCTCTGGTTCTCTTTTAAAACATTTGCACATAGTCACATTTGGGATGAAAATGTAAATTACAATTCACAGCTGAGCTCTAAAGCTAAGTAGTTTTGAAAATAATAACCTGTGGAAATACACATAAGTGCCAAAATGTTTATGTTGGTAAAAAACATTAATGGCTACATGGTTAACAACAAGACTGCTGTCTCAGTATATTTAAAGTATAAAGTTTGTATAAGTTTTTATTTTGAAGAACTTAAGTTTTTCATTTGCCAATAAATTATTCTGATTGTCAAAATATTAAATCATATGACTTGAGGCTAAAAGGGCTTGTATATAAGTATGTTACTAAATCTATATTTCCCAGAGACAAGTTAGTGTGTCACAAGGAAGTGAGATGGTACTGAAATGTAAAAACTTCCACTTTTCCATAGTCTATTTTGAAAATACACAGTCATAAATAAATATTTCAGAAAAGTAATGTCATTGGGATGAATAAGTGAAAATACAATCCCAAATAATTTCAGGTATTTGTATGCATATGGCTTTTTTCTCATTTTTCTATGAGAGTGACTATGAATTCTGCACTACATTTTGTTGTGCTACGTGTAGTTGTGCTATGTATTTTATTTAGGTTAGGGGGTGGAGTTTGGAAAATCCTGCATTAAGTA
This sequence comes from Tachypleus tridentatus, assembly GCF_004210375.1. Lineage (NCBI taxonomy): Eukaryota > Metazoa > Arthropoda > Merostomata > Xiphosura > Limulidae > Tachypleus > Tachypleus tridentatus. Next base: position 101,825,081 of record NC_134828.1, read on the forward strand.
ATTCCAACAAGGTGTCTTCCTTCCTCTCGCACACAACTATTCAGCTTCAGTGCTGTCCTCTGTTTGGAAACATCTTTTATGTGCCAAAAACTTTTCACTCCCATGTACCTCTCAGTTCACATAGTTTAACTGAATCTCACATCAAATTATCCTGCAATAAATTTCCAATAGTAGTGCCACACACCCACATGAGTATGTGTCTGCTATTCTACCTAACTGTCACTTCTCGTTTAGTGGTGCTTTTTTTCAGTTTAGTTTGTGCTCTCTACAAGTTTGTATCTTTGTATCAATTTCTTTTCCCATGTTTATTACTTATTATACAGTAGTGATATTTGTAAGTTATTTTGAAGTGGAATTATTCTATGTCTACCTGGTCATGGAACGTAATACTTCATTACAAATTGTTTTATACTTTCTATTTCTTTATACCAAATTGTTTATGTTTGGTGTCTGTTTAGGTTCCTGTTCCAGTTTTATATTATAGTTGACTTATCAATGGTATGATTCTTATCCTACCCGACAAGGATGTTGATTCCTGGCAATCAAGTTTTGGATGTAGTTGACTTGCATTGTAAGTTCTGTCATGCCCTGACTGCTTTACACCTAGGGGCAAGCCTCTTATTTTACTTGTATTTTGTTCATCAGGGAGATGTAAATTATAATATGTTGTGGCTATTATAACTTTACAACAATTTTCTCTTCCATTGTGATGTGCTTTTCACAAATTTCCACTCTGATCTGTCGCACCTTTTATACATTTGGACAAAGAACATACCTGGCACAGAAATGTTGTGGTCTTTTGTGTATAATCCTGTTATTAGAGGTTGTTTTTTGAACTCTTTTTAAGGATGCTTCTACTTTTTCCTTGCATTGGTCACTCCACCTATTCTATATGAGATTCTAGCTATAGATGTGAAAGTAGTATAGGTTTTTGTCAGAAATTGTTTTCCCACATTGAAAATATAGTTCTTACAGGTATTTACTTCTACTAACACTTCCCACCCTTCATCTTCACTGTCAACTGGTGCATATTTTTCTGCCTAAATGTAAGATAGAATAGTATAAAGGAGTCTCATGGATGTGTGTGGCATTGCTTTTATGGAGGTTTGGCACACAATAAATTTGCATGCATGAATCGAGGGGTGTTTGAAAGCAAAAGGCTTGAACATATAAAAACGTTTTGCAAATGGAGGGCAGCACTGAATGAGAGTAGCTGTGTGAGTACCTGTTGGAAATATATTTGCAGTGAAGGAAAATTATGATTTTGAGTTTGCTCATCTAGCAATAATAATAATAATTTTATCATAATATCTCAGCAAATAGGAAAATAAAGTTTCATTTCATTTAAAGAGACATTTGTATATTCAACTGTAATGTGTAATGATAACTGAAATATTAAGATAATTATTGTTTTAAGAAACTTATCAAGTTTTTTGTATGCACAAGGATGTATAACCTATATTATGAATCTACATGTAATGCAATAATTTTTTTAAATACAAATTATAATGGTCCCAACCTTGTATACAAAACTTTTACTGGCTCCTGTTAAAAACATTACATTTTTATTTTTATCCATTTTGTATCAGTTTTTCATCATTTTGAAATTTGAAAATAACGTACCAATTTTTGACATGATTAGTTCTGTATATGTGGTGCTAACATAAATACCAATTCATCCATAGTAAAGTTATAAAAATATTTGTACATTAAACAAAATGTTTTGGGAAGTTAGTTGGCTAAGTTAGATAATTTTACAAAAATATCTACATATAAATTTAGTGACAGATTTATTATGTTCAAGAAAAAAATAATTTCATCTCAACAGGCTATAGGTAATGCTAAAACAACGAGGAATGATAACAGCTCTAGATTTGGAAAGTATATTGAGATTGATTTCAATAACAAATATCACATTATGGGAGCCAACATGAGAACCTATCTTTTGGAGAAGTCTAGAGTTGTTTTTCAAGCACCTGAAGAAAGAAACTACCATATATTTTATCAGCTTTGTGCATCTGCAGACTTGGAAGAGCTTCAAGAGTTCCAGCTAGGTGTGTTGAAGTTTCTGAGTAATCTGCATTTGAGAATTCAATTTACAGTTTTATTGACTCAGTCTTAATTATGAATATATCCAAGTGATTAGATTAGGTAGTGGAAGAAAGTAACAATTCTTAAAATAATTTGTTAAATGTAGAAGTAACAATAACAAAAATGCCATTTTTTTGAATTTTGTACTTTATTTCTTTGTGTGCAAAACATTTGTATTTTGACTTTCATATGTTGTAAGTGATTGTAATTTCCTTAGCATATGGTATGTAAATTTTTTTATTTTGAAGGTATAAAAATGTAGTTGCTTTGATTTTCTTCAACATAATTTAAGATTAAATGATGTAAATATGAGCAAGTTGTTTAATGGATCAATCAGTTTATTGTTGCAGTGTAATATCCTCCATCATGAGGTTTATCTCCAAGTTGAAGTGTCTTTATCATTCAAAAGCTATTTGCTTAGATTACATTTCATTTATTTTGATCTAATCTGTTTTTATAACAGGAACTTTTCCACATTCAAATTTGTACAAGTGAAAGGTTTCCAATTTAATGTATATTGTTGGTAACATTTCAGAAAATAAAACATGAATTTGTAAATGTGATTAAATGAAAACATTATTTTCTGAAATAAATTTATTTAACCTCCTTTACCATAATTGGTGTAAATGCATGGGAGAAGATGATATCTTTAGTATCCAGATGAAAAGGTTAAAGGTTTAAACACCAGTAAGTTTAAGAAATTTAAGATGAAATTAATTGGGACAAATTTCTTTTGAGAATATTTTTTGTGTTATTGTTTCTAAACATTATTTTATAGAGTGCTTTTCACATATATAAAATATGTAGTGCTTATTATATTATTATAAATAAATGAAAACAATGAAAGCTTACTGTGTTATAAAGCAATAATCTAAAACTAAAATACACTGTAAATAAGTGTTTATTGCTTCCTGAAAAATATATTTTACCATATTTTTCTGTAAATGCAAAAAGTACATTTTAAAACACACCAGATGGACAATATTTTGTGATTTTTGCATACAAATAATTTATACTGATTTTGTTATTAAGATCTGAGTTCATAGAACTTTGTCAATTTTATTTGTATGACAATGTTTGTAGACCATCAAGACAACTTTTACTACACAAGCCAAGGAAATTCTCCCACAATAAATGGAGTTGATGATGCCCAGTGCTTTCAGGAAACTCGAAATGCACTCTACCTCTTAGGTTGTTATTTTCTTTTGTTATATTTTTATGAATAAACATAAATGTGAAGAAGGTTTTAGTTAATGATTATGAAAATTGTATATATTTTAAATGAACAGTTAAAGTTCTGAGAGTGACTTTGATTGTACACATACCTTTGTACTTTTTTGTAGCTTTGGAACCTCTTTAACATTGAAAGAGTATAAAAGCATGATTACATACAACTAAAAATCTACAACAAGCTGTTTCCTATGCGTAAAGATTCAAAAAGTTTATTTAAAATATCTTTCACATCTTCAGTGTATTTAGGCTATTTGAATGACTTTATTATTACAAAGTAACCATTGTAAGTCACTTTGCAAATATGTAGCACATATTACCTTGTTAAATGATGTAATACAGTAGCTCTTCAGTAGCATATCCCGTAAGAATTTATTATTATTATTGCTACTATTTTTTATTATCTTTAACTAGAGTTCCCTGCTGGTACAATGGCAAGTCTACAAACTTACAACACTAGAATCACTTGCTCGATTCCCCTCAGTAGACTCAGCAGATAGCTAAATGTGGCTTGATTTTTAGAAAACACACATACTAGATCTAAGTTGATAAATTTCTAATTTTAGTTACTTTTGTAATAATTAGATATACATGAAGAACAATAAATATAATACTTATATTTCACTTTCTTTCTTTTTTTGCAGATGAATTTTAAGCCCACTTTTTGATTATGTTAATATTGATACACTAAATAATTTTCAGTTAATCGAAGAATGTACCTAAGAATACAGATTAGTAACACTCACAAAATAAACAATGTGTTATAACTTCTATAATTTGTACTGCTTTCTAACCAAGTCAAAAGAGGCTTAAACCAATTCCCATGGCTGCTTGATCCAAACATCATGAGATAAGCTTACAGACTGGAGATGAAACTGACAATACTTTAAATTTCAAACAACATAACATTGTACATCATTCAATAAGATAAAACTTTGCCTTTCTGTTGGATATAAAGTATAGTAAGCATCAGAGAATATTACTAGCAGTTTGTGAAAGAGAGGACATGACAAACAGGCATGACATAGGACATGACAAACAGGCATGACATAGGACATGACAAACAGGCATGACATAGGACATGACAAACAGGCATGACATAGGACATGACAAACAGGCATGACATATTGGTTTGATTTTCTAGTTTATGACTAAAATAAGTAAGGTTGAAGGCTATAAAATTATACTTTATCATAGTAATATCTGTATTATAATAAGTAATTTTATGTTAAACACCATACTAAAGAAAGTGTGTAAATAAACTAGAGAAGACCTTGAGAACAAAAGTCACATTTCTAATACAAGAGGAGATTGATAATTTCTAAATATTTCCTTATAAAATTAAAAATCTAAGATTATATGAATGTTTTATGTATTAACCACATTTTGTTACTAAGTTTAATTGTTTACAGTGGTTATAAAGTGGTTTAACCATTTAATTGCAGCTGGGACAAACATTTCATATAACTTTTTCAGGTTAATGTTGGAAGCTCACAGGTGAAACTTCCACAACCACCTATGATATTTGAAAATTAAGTTTAATGAAATCATGTTAAGCATAAAATAAACTTTACGAGTGATGCTGGGTTTGTTATTCATAATATTTTTTTAGGTGTAAAATGATTAATGAAGTTAAAAATTGTCAAAAAAATTAAATATACACCTGAGATTTGAGTTTCTGAAAACTTAAAATTGTAATTTCAGTATTATTTCTCCTAAATTAATTTTTTGTACACACAGTTGTGTTCAAAGATGTGTTGTTTATCAGGTGTTTAAAATTAGTTTATCAACTTGCTTTTAATAAAAGGGTGCAAATAAAGTGACTAGACAGTTGTATCACTTAAAACATAGTTGATTTCTAAGAATTACCCTGAAACGGATCATAATTTAAGTTGGTTTCATTTGTCACCATAATGTTTGCCTTAGTACCAACAATATAATACCAACTGTATAGTAACTTCTCTCTTGTCTATGTGTGTGTTTATGTATATATTTATTGTTTCAATATTTATATTAATATATGTTGTTTTTTTTATATTAATTATTACTTTTTCTTTTATCTCCAGGCATTTCTGAAAAACAACAGTTTATGATATTCCGCATCCTAGCAGCTATACTTCATTTGGGAAATGTCCAACTATTAAGTGGTGGTGAGTCTCGAGAAGATACAGAAAGTTCTTTAATTCCTGTAAGTACTGAAAAGTTACATATGACAAAAAGTAGCTTTTATAATTTACATGGAGTAAATGTTCTTGGTAGTGATTTGTGGCCATGCACTTAAGGTGTAAAGAACTCTTCATTTATTTTTTATCCAGGAGGAAGATCCTCATGTTCTTATAATGTCAGAACTGTTAGGGATTGATTGTGATCAGATGAAGACATGGATTTGTAATCGCAAAATCCAGAGTATGAGAGAAGTTTTCACAAAACCATTATCAGCAGAGCAGGTAATAAAAAGTTTGATTTTCTGGGGTAACCTTTGGTGATATGATTTGCTAATATTGTCTCTTTACATATTCTATTAATTTCTAATCTGCCTTTTTGATTGATGTATAAAAGTTGAAAAGATTTGTAAGAATATGTAAGCCATTTTACTACATGTCAAACAATGTGAATTTATACTAAATAGTGTGTACTTCACATAGTTCTCATTATGATCAGTCTATAGTACCTTGAAATTTATTTAATTTTCAAAGTATTTTACGTTTTTAAATATCCTTCATATTTTTATAACAAATGTGGTAATGTGTTTGAACAGTTATGGACCTGTGTTTGGATTGTTTAGTAACATATGATGTTTTAAAATTCATGTAATGTTAATTTTTAAAATAGGGAACATAAATCATTTTCATTTTGACCTTCTTTGAAACTACATGTATAAGATGAAGATTTTGATGTGTTGTATTCAATATATGGAACAAATTTCACAAGTGCTAACAAGTTTTTGTGTTCAAAAAGTTGAACATTTAACATTATTGTATTGAAATATTTGCTCAGGATGTTTCTCTTCATGTTGTAATGAACTATATATTTTTGATGTTTTCTGTTCTAGGCTTTATTCGCTAGAGATGCTCTTGCTAAGCACATTTATTCTCGTTTGTTCAACTGGATTGTGTCTCATATTAATAGGTGCCTGGCAGCAACGGAGAAACATCATAAATTCATTGGTGTATTAGATATTTATGGGTTAGTTTTTATCATTTAAAAGTGCAGTTTGATAAATTGAGATGATTTTCTGTAGTAAAGACAACTCATTTCTTATCTGCAAAGCTGAAAAATCTGAAGAAAGAATTGCACAATTTTATTAACATGTTAAAAAGTGTACACAGAACTGTTACTTCTACTCTTCTCATTTTATACAAAGTTAAGAAATAAATGTTTGTTAGTGAGTTGCTTTGTCTCTGGTGGGCTGGTTTTCAATTTGCATTGAATTGCATAAAGGCCTACGATAAGTACACATATGGTATGTTAGTTGACTTTTACTCACCATGATGAACATATATTTATATAGGATATGAAGAATGTATATCACTGATGGAAATTTATTTTACCAAATTATTCAGCAGTCTAGCTGCTTAAAATAGTAAAAATAAACATGAAGCCAAATCTGAGAACTTTAATGTACTTTTTAGTTGAAATCTAACTTAATTCTGCATGAAATCTTATTAGATTATTAATGAATGGATAACAATGTAAACTGTTTCAACTATTATTTAAGTATTTTCTGGACAAAATTTAAAAGTAAAGTGACAATGAATTGGTTGTATTTTTATTAGCTTTTAATCCTTTGGAATAAAAAGAAATTAGTGTAAAAGAATAAGAGATGAATGTTAGTTTTAGGTGTTTATTTTCAATTAGTTTTGCTTTGGAATCTAGAAAATAATTTTTATGATACAAGTCATTGTTGATTTTTAATGGTGTTTAGGAAACATCAATGGTGTATAAGACGTGTAAAGGTAACCAATATGTTTTTATGTAGTCTATATTTGAGTAACAGTATCAGACTTATAGTTTTGTTGTTTTACAGGTTTGAAACATTTGAAATAAACAGTTTTGAACAGTTTTGCATAAATTATGCTAATGAAAAGTTACAACAACAGTTTAATTTGGTAAGTTGATAAAAATATAAATAATTTTTGTAACTACTACAAATCTGGTAAGGCAGTGTATTGCAAACTTGTGTCTTACAACTGGCTTAGTTGTTAATTTCTTATTCAAATGTGGGGCTTAATTTGTTTTTTTGATTCACCACTTTCACTTAAAGTATTTTAGGTTATTACAAGTGAGTGAAGGTTTATTATCTGTTTTGAATTGGGCAGCTGAGTTATTTGAAGAGAGAAAGCAAATATGGAACATTAAAAACTTTCAGTTCTTGAAACAAATATATTCCTTACAGAAAAGAAAAAAAGATAGCTGCAAGTATAAAACCAGGTTGGCTGACAAAGGCTGTAAGAGATAAAGGAAGGCATCACAAAGTTAAGAAAGTTAAATTGACTGGTATTATAGAAGGTCAAGAAAGTTAATCAAGTGGGAAATTAAGACATCCAAAAGGATGTATGAAAAATTTGTCTGAAAACAAAAATTAAAAGCAAGGATTTTTTGAAGTACACTAGTGGTGAACGAAATGTTAGTATGAGGATATGACCCTTGAGGGATTACAAAGGAAGGCTTGTACCTAATGATTGGTTAGGCTAGGTTATTAAAGTTTGCTTTTCCTTCAATTTTTACTTATGAAGACTTGAGTAGTATTCCTCATTTTGAACAGTTGATAAATGAAGATAATATTGAACAAGAAAATTGCATAACTTCTGAGCTTGTTAAAATTGGGAAGTTTAAAAAATATTTCCTGGGCCATATAATATTTCCCTGAGAGTTTTAAATGAGGTCAGGATTTGATATGTAAGTCCTTGAATAATGGACAAATGCCAACAGATTCGAAATTAGCTAATGTTGCTCCTCTCTTCATGGGAGGTAAGAGAAGTTGTACCAGTAATTAGAGACTAATTAGACTTACATCATTTATGGAAAACACTTTGGAAAGTCTGATAAAAGATTCTTTGCAAAGTCATTTAATAAAACTAATCGTTTTATCAAATAGTCAGTATGGTTTCATTGAAGGAAAAGCTTCATTACAAATCTTTTGACATGCTTTGAAAATGTTACTGCAAATGTAGATTAGAGCAAAGGTGTTGATTTGGTATATCTGGATTTTCTGAAAGCATTTGACTAAGTACCACATAAAAGGCTTGCAAATAAACTTGTATCTATAAGTGTTGGGGATAAATTAGCAAATTGGGTAGAAGAATGACCTGATGAAAAACAAAAGCAGAGGGTTGTTATAATGTCAAACTGGATTAATGTTACAAGTGGTGTACCTTAGGTCTCAGTCTTAAGACCATTGCTCTTTTTGATTTACATTAATAACAGATAAAGGAATGATCAATAGTTTACTTAAATTTGCTTTTGATATCAAATCTTGGGTGTTGCTGGCTGTGAATAGGATGCTGCTGCTCTACAAAAGGATTTAAATCATTTAGTGAGTTGGGTAAATAAATGGTAGATGGGTTTTAATTAAGATAAGTGCAAGATATTGCATGTGGGTTATCATAATTAGAATTATAAGTATAATTTGGATGGGAATAACCTTAATAAAAGAAAGGGATCTTGGTGTAATGGTTGATCAATCTCTTAAGTTATCCAAGCAGTGTGATATTGCTAGTAGAGTGGGCAAGTAAGATTTTAGGTTGTATTTACAGAAATATTGAATACAAGCCTAAATATCTTATAATTTCCTTGTACAGATCACTGTTTAGTCAGCATTTGGAGTATTATGTTCAGTCTTGGGCTCCTTACCTTAGAAAAGACATTGAATTGTTGGAAATGGTTCAGAGGGAGGTTACTAAAATATGGCATCTTGCATGGAGGGGTTCCCATAGGAGAGTTTAAGATCCTTAAAAGTATTTTCTCTTGGGAAAAAAAAAAATATTGGAAGGGATCTGATTGAAGTATATATGACTGTGAAAGAAAGATAATTTTTCATTGTAATATATATGGTCAAAAGTATGTATATTCTCAGTCAATCCAATATTTTCTAAAACTTAAACTACAAAATATTATGTTTTCTGTGACAGAGTTTTAATAATTATGAGGAATATGAAATGCATTTAATCAGACAAAACTTGTTTACAGAGGTTTTATATTTACTAATAATTATTCTAAACATATACAGTTGAATATTTGAATATTTTTCTTGCAGCATGTGTTTAAACTAGAGCAAGAGGAGTACGTACGAGAACAGATAGAGTGGAAGTTTATTGATTTCTATGACAACCAACCATGTATAGACTTAATTGAAAGTAAACTAGGTATCCTGGATCTTCTAGATGAAGAATGTAGAGTAAGTACAGTCATGCACTGAGTACTTATACTTTCATATTTACTCAACCCATTTAAGCTTATGGCATTAGTCCTGAAATTACTTCTGAATTTGACAGTGATATAATACAAATATTTACAATAATATTGAAAATTTCCAGATTCTGTATATTGCAAAAGAATTTAAACAGATTGTTTGGTATTACTTTTAGATTTTTTAAACATTGCATTAACCTTAATTGAAAAAAAAATTAAAAGCTGTATTGGGAAAGACCTATGTTAAATGTTGTTTATAGTAATTTTTAATCATTTAGTGGCCCTAAATGAGTTGAATCCAGAACAAGATACACCTAAAAATTTTAATTTTTAATTTAAAACTGCTAGAAACCAGGTTTTGATACTCATGGTGGGCAGAGTACAGTTTGCCCTTTGTGTAGCTTTGTGTTTAACCTGTTGACCATTAAGTAGTTCAGCTGCTACGACAACTCCAAAACCAAGTTCAAAATACAACTCTAATGCTTCTTCATTTTGTAACTTTTTTCGTGACACCATTTTGATAGAAAGTGAAACAATTTGTAAGTAGGTCAAATGCATGTATGGTGCTGACATCTAGCGTTGATGTTAGGTGTTATTGAGAACAAATTAACTCGTTTGTGGCACTGTGTTACCAATTGGCTTGGCCGAGTTATCTCATCTACGGCACTGAACAGATTAAGAATAACAACAAACAACTAATACTATAATGTTATAATAAATATTGTTAAAATTCTGCTTTAGAAATTATTTGCTGATACTTCTTGCTGGCCTATGCTATTGGAAAACACCTTTGGTGCTTGTTACTCATTTTAAGAAATTAGTGAATAATTTTTTTTTCATTCCTATTTTCTCACAAATATCACAGTAACAAAAGATTATATGGAGATGTATGACAAAAATTTCAGAAAGAGAAAAAATTTAAGGATTATAATTTTAACAAAAAAGGCTTTTCCAACTTTAAATAAAAATTAGTTTTGATTTTGAAAACCAAAAAACTTATTCCAAAATTAAGTGTATTTTTCTTTTAGATGCCAAAAGGTTCAGATAGAACTTGGTGCAACAAATTGTATGACAAGTGCAAGAAATGGAAACATTTTGAAAAGCCTCGATTGTCAAATGTATCGTTCATAATTCAACATTTTGCAGACCATGTTAAATATGAATCAGCAGGGTTTCTAGAGAAGAACAGAGACACAGTCATGGCAGAACACATCAATATCTTGAAAGCTAGTCATGTAAGTAACTGATCAGATGTTGAATTTTCTTCTCCTGCACATTTCTTTGAGTTGGAGGAGTGTCTCTTAAATACCAGGTGTTATCCTTTGCCAAAACGATTAACTTCAAACACATGTACCTTATCCTGAAAAATATATTGTTCTTAACTTTGTTTAGTGCAAACTGAATATAATTTCTAGACATTTGAATTGTTATGGATTATGTAATTACCTATATTTCCAGAATGTGTTTCTATAGGTTCCTCTGCTCTCACAACTTCTTCAGGATGGCTCAGGGTCATCTGGGTGATAGCCAACACTGTGACAAGACAATTCATCAACAATATTACCTCTTGACAGACAACTTGGTGACAACCCATTTGCCAACCATGTTGTCACGTGACGACAGACTCATTGACACACCAGTATTTCAAATGTAATAGTAGAATTGCTGATAGTAAGTTAGACGAGTGCTTATGGTTATTGAAGTAAAATAATTAGATCAACTTTTTGAGAAAACTGACTTTTTACTATATAAATCAGTATTAAGACTAATAATATTTTAGAGGAATGGCTTAACAAATTTAACAGAGTGGTGGACAAGAGAAGAGTGTTGATGTTCTCATTGCTGAGAGAAATATGAAAAGAGCAAGACGACACTGAAGCTGCTGTACTCCATATAAATACTGGTCAGTGAAACATCTAGCAATACTTGTGCAAAAAAGCTGTGACAAGATATGAGCAAATGGGGTTATACGTTATGAAGAATTCAAGGACAATGCTATGTTTCTACTCTTATCTCAGGAATGTGAGATATAATTTGTGTTCCCTTGGTATAATAATGTTTCGTCTGTATGAAATAGTGGTATTTTGTATTTATCTGTTCAAAATGCAACAAATTACTTGTATACATTGTAAACCTGATACATGTAAACATACGTGTATTCCTCTAAGTAAACATAAATGTAATAAATCCATGACATAATTGTCAACAAACTGCTGTCGATAAGTTGATTTTTCGACATATATTTTGACAATTTGTCCAGTCGATGACCTATCTTTTGACATAATTCACTGTCGCCCAATCCACTGTTGCCGATTTGTTCTGTTGTTGAGTTGGCTATTGCCCAGTTACCACCAAACCCTTCAAGAGTTATAACTTATAAGTTCATTATTGTTGAAACTAAATTGGAACACAGCTGTCATTTAAACAATAAACTATAAGCAGGTCAAAGTGTGCATATCACAACTTAATTGTATAGGGAAATATTTTTTAAATTCTCAATCTCACTCTAGTATAAGAATTTTTTACATTTCCCTTTTCTATAATTTATTTACCACTGGTCCAAAAATATGGAATTTAACATTTTTTATTGTAATATTGTTATCACTTGGGTGAAACATGAGCTTTATAGCCTTCAACCTTATTTGGTTGCAGTACCACAAAATAGAAAATCAGACCCTTCTTGCCATAAATTACCAATAATTCTCTCTTACATTCAATACTGTATTATTTATAACCAATAAAAATCCAGGTTTAAGTCTATCAAATGATTTATTATGTTGCTTTACATTCATAGAATTGTCTATTTGGATTCCAGTTCAAACTTTATTCCCACAGGGGGAGACATTGGTGAACTTAGCTGAATGTTTAACAGCTCCTTTTGCATTATTACAAAGTCATAGAAACTGATGGTAATGGGACATTGTTTCATTTTTCCATGATATTTTTCTTTGTTTCTTTGTGCATTATTTAATTAGAATAAAAAAAATACTTAGTATAGTAGTGCCATTAACATAAAACAGTATAGTTAAGTTTCATCAACAGTTGACAGCAAGAAAAGGAAGATTCAGGAAAGTATTATACTTCTTCCTTCTTATGTGTTCTTTATTTATTGTAATTATAAAAAAATAAATTTAAAATCAGCAATTTATTATAATATATTGTAGTTCATAAGGTAACATAAAGAAAAAAAACATTTTTTCCACAGGTATCTTCACAAACAGCTCATGAGTAGTCCATGCTTTATATAATTCAAAAAGGCAACATGAGCTATATGTTTGACAAGTTGTTTACAACTTGTGTGGTGATACTAGTTACAGTTCAAAAGTAATAAGCCAATAAAATTTAAGTTTAAACAGGTATATACTGTTGCAAGTTTTAAAATATGTTGGATAAACAAATGCTGTTTCATGTTATAATTTGAAGTCATTCTAGAATGAAAAAAGGGTAGTTTAGGCTTAATTGTTTTTCATGGTTGTTACAAGGTTGGTCAAATTGTGTAACCTTGTGTATAGTTAGGGTAGAGAAAATTACAGATAAAATATAAAGTTTTACTGAAAAAAAGTTTGAAATTTACGTAGGAAGTTTTTAGAGATTCTGAAAATAAAACTTGACATTTTTCAGATGATGAGTGTTTCTGATCTTAATATGGAAGTCACTTTGCACTTGAAGCACTTACTGCTCTCACTCCATATATTCAAGTACAGTTTTAATTAAAATATGTAGAAAACTTGTGATGTTTACCAAAAACTACCAAATTACCACATTAGAAGTTATAGTGTGTAAACTAGCTGTTTTGTTGTTACATCGTTGGTCACATCAGCTGACATCAGATAGAGTTAAAGATTGATGTTCAAATATATATAACTATTTGATTGGAATAATGCAAGAGAAGCTGGCACTGCATAGGGGGTCTGTTTATTAAATAGTTGATTTCCATCTAGTCTATTGGTTCAAATTAGGGATAATTTGTATAAACTTTCAAAACAGAATTGGCTTGACATAAATAAATAGTCAGTTTTCTTTCTATTGTGATCAAAACAAGCAAAAGTAGAACAATTTCTAGTTTTGTGAAATTGATATCTTTAAACTAGTGCTTTCATGTTTGCTTTTTGAAGAACTTTTTCATGTGTTTGTATTGATCAAGATTGACTGATACTTCTCCATTTTTCCATTGCTCAGCTTTGTTTTTATTATACAGCTCTTAATATAATTTTTTCTTTCTACAATATTGCCATCTCGTTTGGTTATTTGAAGAGAGGTCTTTTCTTTTAAGTGAATTAAACCTTTGAATATTATTAAATAAACCACTTTAATGGTCTGTAGTAAAAAAAGAAAAAAAAAATTGGGATATGTTTGAATGTCCTGTGAAATCACCTTATTTTCATTACAGTATAAGGATTTAAAAAAAAAAGAAGGAAAACTACATGAAAATATATGTAGTTTAATTATAGTGTTTGCTAATTTTTGGTATGAAATATTAACAATTTTAAAGGAAAAATATCTAGTTTGAATGAAGATGTGAAATATTATAATGCTTGAAGAGTTTGTGCAAAACACCAAACATTGTAATGTTTAAAATAAGTAGAATTTATTATGTGTTTGGGATTAAGCAGTGTAATATTTTGTAAGCTTAAATCATATGGTGTTTTAAAATAAGTATCATTTTTTGAAATTTCAGTATGAATTAGTAGCAGAACTGTTTGAAGAAGAGAATAAAAGTAAGAAATTAAAGCCTGTTGCTCAAGTTAGATCTGCTGCTCCATCTGCTAAACCATCTGACAAACAGCACAAAAAAACTGTTGGATCTCAGGTACATCTGCTTTTTTGGTTTGTTATGGAGTTAAATATGTTTCTTTAAAATGTAAATTCATTAGATCTTTTGTGATATTAATTTTAAAAACAGAAATATATGTTATTTTAATGAAGACTAAATTGTTTTCAAATTTTTTAAATATAAAAAAATAAATATTTGTCTGTTTAAAAAATGTAAGGTTTTCTTAGATACATGGTTTTTATATCAAGCTGATAATTAAATTTATCTTTATCTTTTATTATTCTTTCAAAATAAAATAATATTTTCATCTTTGGTTCAAAACGTAGGATGTCTAAGTATTTTGTTAACACTTGAAAATCATACCAGGAAAAACAGCCAACGTAGAGAAACAGTTTGTGGCATTTGCAAGAATTATCTGTAAAATTCTTTCATAGCATAGAAAGTTAAAACATGAAACAGTCCAAAAGTGAACATTTGGTCAGCAATTTCCAGTAATTATATGTATGTGAAAATGGCTGGTATGGGTAGAGAAAGCTATTTTTACATATATAATTTTCTCTACAAGTGGGTTTTCTTATCACAAATTGCCAATAATGCTATTATTGTTCTGTAGAGGCAATTGCTACCTGACAAAATTACTTTGACATACTTAAGAATTTTACTTTGTCACAGTTAGTAATACTGCAGTTTAATATGATGTTTCAGAAGGATGATTCACCTCTACACTGTTAAGAATGAAGATGAATTGCATCAACTTACCAAGAAGCTTTCACAAAGGTTACTAAGCTATGCTGCCAAGTTATTCGCAGCATAACTCATGTTTAACTATGGTGACTGGAAACAAAATAAACATTATTCTTAGACATGCAACAAACTGTATGTCTGTGTTAAATGGTTATTCCAGTTTGATTTTTCAAAAGTGTTTCTAAAATTCTTTGACATAGTACATAGTTTAATAATTAGCCCTCCAACACTTAGTGAAATGAAAAGGTAATTTTAAACTTGTGTAATGATTTATGGATACGGTCAAGTTTTTATTAGAGTATGTATTGTATACCTTGACTCAGCATTTAAAAAAAATCAGAAAGACTACTGTGTTAATGTAGTAGTTTGTATGTTTTAATGTATCACAGTGTTATGTAAAACACTAGATATTTCTGATTTTCATTTTTCAAGATTGTTATTTGAAAGTGAAATAATTTAAATCTGTCAACACTTTAAGATATCAGTGAAAAGCTACTAGAACTTTTTAATTCTCAATATTAAAAAGGAAAATATTAATCAGTTTCATTATATATTCAGTTTCGAGATTCACTTGCATTACTGATGAGTACTTTGAACTCAACTACCCCACATTATGTTCGCTGTATTAAACCAAATGATGAAAAATTAGCATTCACTTTTGAACCTCATCGTGCAGTGCAACAGTTGAGAGCTTGTGGTGTTTTAGAAACTATTCGTATTAGTGCAGCTGGATATCCATCAAGGTTTGTATTACTTTTAATAATTCAACGTAAACATATCAATATACCAGTGTTTCTGAATATGTGTAGTAATAATTATAACTTAAGTATTCCAACTATACATCACTTATTTTTTTTTACATCAAGATTTATTGGTGCATTGAGAGTACGTAATCTTTTCCAGATATACTGAGGTTTATTGGTTTAGTATCTGTTTTTCACTGCTTCTTGATACCAACCTAATATTATAAGTTTGAGAACAATAAACAGTTGCTTCTGTCCATTTATTATTAAAGGTTTATAGGTTTTAAATATGTATTAACACTCTCATGGTATGTGCATTAGTTTTGCTGTCCATTCTTTAAAATGTATGGAGAATATTATGTAATTATTCCTTTCCCCTCTTTCCATCTGTGGTAAATGGGTGATAAAAAGACCAACCTGAGATGTAAAATTCCTTTTCTTTTTCATTTTATTAAGAGTTTTGCCTCAATTTAAAAGAATTTGAAATATAGGAAACATAATTTATTATCGTAGGTGCTGACTTGTCAAAAGCTTTAGGTGGAGTGCCTTTTTTTATCCCTAATATAAATAGAAAATTAATATTATATATCCAAACTGAAATATATCATTATTAACACCATGAACAGTTTTACTTGAATTAACATTGCACATAAAAAAAGAAAACTTCTTGACTGGACTCTAATCAGAAGAGTTTTTTTTTTTTTAAATAATGGATTAAGCCCTATTTCAGAGCATGTATTGTTTATTCTAACTTGAACAGTGTAAAATGGGACAACTCTTTGTATTCCACCAAATCCCCAGGCTTTGATCTTTTTCTTGACTTGCAAACCAAGTGTTAATATAATGTTGTTATTAAACTGTAACAATTGTATAGCAATTGAAGGTGAAAGAAACCTGGTTTGACTGAAATATAAAACCTGCAAGCATGAAACACTAAAGGTAATGAGTGAAGTGTGTATGGTATTATCAACCAAAAATTCAGAATGCATTAACAGTGATTTACTAAAACTTGAGGAATTAATGGAAGTGATAAGTTATTTTATTGTGATGTAACTGCTTTTGTTCTGTATCTTACATGTAAGATGGACTTATCAGGACTTCTTAAGGAGGTATCGGGTCTTAGCAAAGTCTAAAGATATTAAAAGAACAGATATGAAAGCAACCTGTCAGAAAATTTTAGAAAATGTAATCAAGGTATGTCTATATATATTTCATGAAAATGTAATCAAGGTATGTCTATATATATTTCATGAAAATGTAATCAAGGTATGTCTATATATATTTCATGACTTTATTTTAATGCAGAAGGAAATTGAATTTATTTGGGTTGTTATAGTTTTATTGTGGAAAATATATTAACACTTCTCCATGATCAGTGAGTTAAGAAATCCCAAAATATTTAGAAAATTAATTCATTAATCATAATTTTATTCTATATTTATAAAGTTTTCACAAGGGAAGTGTCATGACGAACTATGTATCATTTTGTCTGTGGTACAAGATGCAGAATTCTTTCAGATACTAAATATATGACTTCTAGAAGTAAAATACTTCAAATTGATACTTACAAAACAAGCTTCTGTATTCAAAAGTTAGCAGATGTGTTCATAATATTTGACTAAGTACAAGTTTATAATTTCAGACATACAAATCTGACTTTATTTCAGTTGTTGTTTTATTTATAAAATTAAATGTATAAACTTATTTTACTCATTAATAATCCTGTGGTGCTGTTTAAAGTTCCATTAGTTTCACATTTGTTTATTTCAGTATCAGAAAGACAATTCACTTCTCATTCATCTTTACTATGTGTGAAAGTGTTATATGTATGTATTGGTTAAGGAACATGATTATGTAGTAATAACAATAAAAGAAAATAATGTGGGATTATTTATTCAAACATGTTCCATGGCTTGTGATGTACAAACATTTTAATAACCTGTTAATCTACATTTGAGTCTAGGAAATAAATGTTGTGTACAACAAAGTACTGGAAAACCAGTGAACTAAATTGTTTAGAAATGTGTGTTCTATCTGTAGGTTATGTAGCCATATATTTTGAATTTTTCTTGGTTTTGTGGTAGGGGCTTGAGCAATGGTGAAATTGTAATCAGTGTAATCACCCTTATGCTCAAATGTGTTTTGTAATGGATGTTTGGCTGTGAACAAACAAGACCAGTAGAGGCAGTATACATTTGCAGACAACATAATTTCTTGTAATTCACAAACCTTAAAGGCTCCTGCAAAATTGTTACTAACTTGTGTAATATTTAAAATAATAGTACTGATGACAAGCAAGGTAAATTTTATAAATACTGGTATTTGTTAATAATTGACACATCTATAAACACATTAATGTAAACTAGCTTTATTAAAACTGATGTTTTACATTTTTTGGGTGTTTATTGTATGTGTACCTGTTTGTTTAATGCTCTAATGAACAGTCATTAAGCCATTTACACTCCTTATCTGATGTAGTGAATCCTATTAACCTTTTAGATATGGGTAGGTCAAAAGTGCATGTCACAACCTTTGTAGAGAATTGCTTTCCACAGGAAATGTATAAGTGAGATCAGCTGAATGTTCAATGGCTCTTGTCACATAAATAGAAAGTCATAAAAAATTTTGTATGATATTATTGTGTTCTTCAGCACATTATTTACTTCAGATAAAAATTATTTAGTGTAATAGTGACATTAATATAAAAAGTACAGTTTTGTTTCATCAACAGCAAAAAAAAAAGATCATGTATATTCTTTATTTATTATTATAAAAGAGACTAAGGTTTAAAAATTAGCAATTAATTACATTAAATAATGTTAGATTAGGTGAAGTAACAAGTGATAAACCTTTTCATGAGGTATGCTCAAAAGTATCCTGTGTTTTATGTAAGTTGATAGGGAAATATAAGCTACAAGTGTGCCAAGTGATTTACAATTTGGATGGTGTAAATATTACTTAGAAAAAGTATAACAGGTAATAAAAGAACAAAAAAATATATACTTTTACAAGTTTTAAGCTGTTTAGGATAAACAAATGTAGTTTCATGTTTCATTTGGAAGTCATTCTAGAATGAAAAGAATAATAGCTTAGATTTATTTTGATAAAACAAAACCTGAACATAATATCAGAAAACATAAAGCTACATTTTCTGTAAAGAATGAGCTACTTTAATTTTTTTGTTGATACAAGGTCAGTGAAATTAACAAACTCATATAGAAATAGGTTAGAGAAAATAACAGATAAATAACTGTTACTGAAGAAAAATTATTTAAATTTATTTAGGAAATTTTAGAGGTTAAATAAATGAAATTGAACAATTTTCAGATGAGAAAAAAGTCACTTTGCAATCAGAGTAGTCAAGAATGACTCCATATATCCATGGATAAATTAGTATTGAAAAACATTTAGTTAAAAATCCTGTTTTGTTTTGTCTACAGAAGAAACTTTATGCTTAATAAAAGCTTGTGAAATTTCCTTGAGGTACACAAAATACATTAAAAGTTATAATATGAAAATTCAAAGTCATTTTAGGGTCATTGTTTAGGTTAAACAACTGAGCCTGTAGTGAGAAATTAGTAGAAATAAAGGTGGTTTCAGATTACATTTTCTGAGCATTTTTGGTGCACTTAAATTTCATCGTGGTCTCTTTATGGAAACGGTTTTGATGATGATAGAAAAGAACGTTTCTTTAAGTATAAAACTGTGTATACGAAATAGCTTGATGATCCTTGGAACATTAATGTTGCAAGTTTATGTTTCAGATATTCATATGAATATCAGTTATCTGTAGTAAGTAAATGACACTTTGATATTATACACATTTACTGTAGTTCACATCATGAGAAAAACAATTTTATACATTGATTTTTCCATCTACAGTTTTAGTAATGACAGTATAGAGTACTCCGGATAAGTTCTAATTCAGTAACTTTTCAAATCCAGGAATAGATTGTTTGTTCTTGTTCTCAAAATTAAATTTTAAAGGCTGTAAAATGTCAACTAATATTGCCTTCATGACAGCTTGGTCTATAAACATTCAAATAAAAGCAGGCAGTGAATAAATTATTGTGTATTTATTGTTACTCTGAGTGTGTTTTTATTATTTAGAGATTATAAATTCAGTAATAGTTTCCCTATTATTATTCAGTTGATAATAGTTTTTGCTCCCTTGTTCCTTTGTTCATTCATACTTGTTTTGTTAATTACGAAAACCATTCTTAACAGAAAAAAATTTGTTATAGAGATGATGATAACATCTGAAGAATAAAATCTTGAATGGTGTTTTAAATTAGTAATAGTGAATTTTACTGTCTGTAAATGATATTTCAACATTCTGTGCAATTCTGTGGATAATATTGTGTGTTTGTTTGCAGTAATGATAACATGTCATAGAAATGTAACTCAGAATTACTTGCATTATGGGAATTTTTAACTTAATATAATGTTAAGTATCTATGTATAGAGTATAAGCCTGGAACATTCATCATGTTTTCTTAAGTATTGTGTATGTGAAAGAGAGAAAACAAGAATCTACATTTGGGATCATGTTTCCTTATTTTTTGTGTGTTACTGTATATTTTAATCGGGGTAATGATGTAAAAACCTTCATTGTATAATGTTGTAAAATCGTTGAATTGCTTCTAATTAATTGTTTCATTTTTTGTGTCCAGCAACATGATATGTTTGGGAAAACAGTAAGTTGATGTTTAAATTTCATGTGGTCATTTCTGTTTTGCATGATGAAAATTTCTCTTAACTTTTATCATTGTTTGTAATATATCCAAAATTACTTGCTCTTATGTTTCATATTTAGAATTTTAGGAAAACAAAAAGTACATGTGTAGAGAACTATGTAATCAAGTTAAAAAAACAAATAGCAACTGCTATCATCTTTTATAATATCATCACTGTTGCTATGATATTCTTACTTCATAATTATACTGTGCTATATTACACTTTTCATATTTTACATTAGTTTACATACAGATAGTTCAATTTACCTTTAATGCTATCACCTCACAAATTCTGTCATCTACTTTTTGATACTGCATTGTTAACAATGAGAATGAAGCTGTTAAAAAAAATTAAACATCTTCCAGTCTGTGCAACTGTTAACAACTTGTTCCAAAAGAATAATCTGAAGTTATGTTAATTACTTAACCTTATTAAAAGTTTCACTTTACTTTATTGAATATTGGTAGGTACAGTGACTCAAAGATTTAACTGGAACTTTTGGCAGGAAATCTGTGAATGATGAGGTCACCAGTTCACAAGTAATCCTCTGTTCCTTACCTTCTGTCATTTAAATTTGCTCCATTTTATGATATGTTTCAGGACATTCTTGGAGCTGGTATGATCAACATAAACAAAAACAAACTTGAAACCTATACACAAAATGTATTTGCATTTTTCTATTAAATGCCTTATTTGTTTGAAAGTGAAACAAGGGTTTATAATACTGGCCATGACTGTTTTTGAGGTTACGGTAGTTTATCTCTTATCAAAATGCATGTTTGAAATAATATGTTCAAATATTCATTCTTTAGCCTAGTTGGATAATGGTGTTTTGTAAGAATATCAAGTCATAACTAGTGATTAATTGAATAATTTATTCTATTCTTCAGCTTTCTTCTTTGGCTGTTGTTAAAATGAACTTTACAAAGGATTCCTTGAGAGAGAGTGAAATATTAATTTAAAATCCAAATTAGGTAACCAGACTGCAAAGGATTACACAATAGCATATTAGAGTTCTAATTTTAAAAAATAATTCCTAATGAAAGTGACTGTAGATTTTAAATTTTCTGTTTTGTTTCAATTTATACAAAAGAAGAAAATTTGTGCTTTAATAGGAAGAAGACAAGTTTCAGTTTGGAAAAACAAAGATTTTCTTTAGAGCTGGTCAAGTAGCATATCTGGAGAAATTGCGAGCAGATAAGTTAAAATCATGTGCTATAATTGTCCAGAAACACATACGTGGCTGGTTGCAACGATACCATTATCTTCAGATAAGAAAAGCAGCCATAGGAATTCAGAGATATGCACGAGGTCTTCTTGCCAGAAGGTTAGTTATGAAGCTAATACAATACTTTAAAAATGTTCCTCCTTTGTAATTGATAAGAGAATTTATTAAAAAAATTGTAGAATAACAGTAATATATTTCATCATTATTACATTTATATATAATTAAACATCAAATCATGATTAAACTATGGAAGTAATATGTAGATGATATTCTTATATTTAAAACTAAGATAGAATGAAAATATTATTTTCTTGTAACTATTATTAACTTCTGATAAAATCAACCTACTTGTATAGATCAGAACTAAAAATTAACCATATTGTTAATGTGTCTAAGTTAATATATGAATTTAATAAGAGGCATGCAATATTAAACAAAATTTGTATAATATAATAATATACTCAAAACTGTACGTCGTGTCTTCCAGGCTGGCAGACTTCTTGCGACGTACATGGGCTGCTACTGTGATACAGAAATACGTCCGAGGTTTTATTGGGCAAAGGAGGTACCAAAGGCTTCGTTACACTGCACTTAGAATTCAAACACATGCACGAGGAATGTGGGCTCGACAAAAGTTCGAGGAGATGCGACGTAATGCAGCAGCTGTTATCATACAGGTAAAATTGTTAATGTTTTCAACAGTAAAAGTTTCAGTAAAACCATTTAAATTCAAGGTATTAATGATAAACTTTTCTTATTTAATAAGAAACTAATATTCTTATATTTCATTCAAATAAGTAATGTTATACTCTATTGGTCAGAAAATAAGGTGTATTTTTTTCAAGAAGGAAAACCTAATGTCCATCTGAACATACGTTATGTCTCGTGGGAGAAATAATGTTCTGTTACTGGAAGTGTTCTGAAGCGATACTGATGTGATAAACAGTTCTTTAGGTCTTGCAAGTTTTTTGCTATATGACTTACATCTGTAAATGGCTATTTTTCTTAGAACAGAAATCAACAATTTGAATACTTTTTTTCTTTGTTAGTTATAATGATTATCTTTTGGTTGAAGTTATATGTTTGAATTGGTGATGCATCGTGACTTTGTTCGCGTACACCTGATATTTTATGTTTGTTGTATGTGCTGAAGCAAGGTGCTAGGTGGTGACCGAGGCAGAAATTAAACATCATTACCACAGTTCTTTCTCTTCTCTCCCTGTAATGCAGAGCTTACATTTTTGTCGGGTTAATTTTTGTATCAGGTATAGGAATGGGGAAGTGTCTTTCTAGTAGTCTACTTGGCTTTACTAATGGATATTTGTGGCCAGACTTTGACACCTTACTCATAACACCTTGTGAGACAAGTAATTCTATCAGAATTATGATAAAATGAAGTCTTTTGAACTTTTAGAATTTCATAAGTTGAATCTTAACTTATCACTAATGGTACTTTTATCAACATCTTGCACAATGCTTTCATTAAATGGGAGTGGCCAATTTAGTTGAAGCTTGTTAAGTAATCATAAAGTCTATATTTCAGGACAATAATAGAGATTATTGCCATGTATAGGTTAATAGATGAATAAGTGTGTATTAACATTTCCTGCCCACTTAATGTGTTAAGATAGATGCAGCATAAAAGTAATTCATCAGTTATTACTAATTCCTTGCTTAATTCTTAACTCTTCATGTATTGAAAGTATACTAGAAAAATTTAACACTTTTAAAAATTTTGAAATTTTCTGATAATGGAAATTACATTCTTAAGAAAATAGAAAATCATCCAATATTGGGATTGTAATCAATGTTAATTTCTTGTTTTCTGTTACTTGGAAATTATGGGCAATGATTTCCTTTATTCATTTTAAGCATCTCCAAATGTTTATTGTGTAAAAATTCTACCATCCTTCCAAGAATTGTTTTTGTTTAATCTGATGAGTATAAATTACTCCAATGTCTCACAAATTAGACATAAAACATAAGTCTGGAGTAATCGTTACTATAGTATGTATTATGTATTATTTTGTTATAGAAACATGTGCGTGGCTGGCTGGCAAGGAAACGGTACGAAACTACCAGAAAACATATCATTACTGTCCAGTCGTGTATTCGGCGGTGGTTTGCTAGGAGGGAGCTGAAAAAATTAAAGGTTATTATATTTTTTTGAATGTCTACTACATGCTTCAGTCTGATTATTTTTGTTTGTCTAATTTTATTATATTATTCAGTAAAATCAAGGCTCATGCATGTCCTACAGAATTTGAAATGTAAGATGTATTATAACTTCCACATTTGAAAACTAAAATTTCAAATTCATTGTTTCCACATGTTTTCAAACAGTTTCACTTAGTCCTTTAAAAAAATTAAATTTTTATACCTGAGCATTTACAAATGTTCTGAGGGTTTTTTAAATTTTATTCTTTCCAAAATCACAATTTGCAAAGTCCTTGTTTCTTCATTTAATGCCACTTTAATAATAATGTGTGTATGTGTTGCTTAGGTAAACCATAGTGTTCATACATTCTTAATGGAGTATGTTTTGTTCTGCATTTTTTGTACTTTTAAAAATATAAAGAAACTGAGTTTATGCTGGTTGAGTTGTTACTTAGGATGCATTCTTGAATGTATGCACAGCATTTAACAGAATGATTTTATTATTAAATCTGATTAAGTGTTTGAACATTCATAACTAGAATAACTATTTAATTATATCAAACTTCTTAGATGTCTAAATTAGTGCTTTGATTTTTTCCTCTATTAATGTAATATTTACATTTGTGTGCAGTCGTTATTTTTATCTCCATGCTTGCTCTTAACCAAAATATACCAAATGTCATAAATAAGGCATATACACTTTTCTTTTATGTTGAATATAGTATAGATGACCCCAAACCCCAGATAGACACATACATTAAATATTTCAATAAGGATTAGTTATTTATTACTTTAATGAATTTTAGTTTCAGAGGTGTTTATAATGTATAAATTAAACACATCATGTCTTGAGTCAAGCATATATCTTGCAGAAACTGAAACTATAAAGAAGTTTGAAATGTGAAAGTAATTGTATTTGTACATAAATAGATTATAGATGTTAGGTTTCATAATGTTATAAATTGTAGTTTTAGTAATTTCATACTTTAAACCAAATTGTTTTTGAGAAATTAATAAGTTTGAATTGCAGCATTTGTAAAATGTTTTTATTTCCTATAAAATATGTGAAAACACGAGTAATCATTTGTAATTAAATAGCTCCTGTATATTTTGTTCCAATTCAATTGTCTTATAAAAGCTAATAAATTTGTGTTGCTTACAACATCCAGATTGAAGCTAAATCTGTGGAACACATGAAGAAACTGAACAAGGGACTAGAAAACAAGATCATATCTCTACAGCAGAAAATTGAGGAACTGGTATAGTTGTCTTAACAATTGTTATTTTTTATGGGTTTTTTTAATTTACGAACTTTTAAGTTAGAAACTGGTGATGTGAAGGGTAGTTGTATTTGATTTTAAATTGTTTGAAAAATTAACTTTTTCAAAAAAATTTCTTTTCTTTGACTTTAAATTAGAGGACCAAGTTGATAATTATTTTTGTGGTGTTTGCTAACCTAAGCACGGGAATAGCTGCAAAAATGATCCTCACTGAATTAAAGTATCTGATCTGAATATTTATTCTAGCATGAAAGTAAATGCAGACTGTTAAATAAAGAACTTAGTGAAATCAAAACGAATTAATTATTATGCCAGAAGGTGATATAAATATTTTCCTAATGTGTTGTAGGTACATAACTAGATTTATGTTGTACAACTTTATAGCTATAACTGTTGCTGTGTAAAGTTTCAAGCAACATTATATTTCAGTAAAAGTAACTTAAGTTCTACTTTTATCTCATAAATAAAATGTCATTTCTAAAATAGTTAGACCTTGTTCTGCCTCATTAAACGAGGATCACTCATTTCAATCCTTGTCACCAAACATCCTTGCCTTTTCATCTATGATGGTTGATCTCACTACTCATGAGTAAAAGAGTAGCTCAAGAGTTGGCAGTGGGTGGTGTTGAGTCAAGCTGTCTTCCTTTTATTCTGTCACTGCTAAATTAGGGTCAGCTAACAGAGATAGCCCTCTTGCAAATTTGTGTAAAATTTAAAAACAAACCAAACTTAAAGACCTTTCTCAAGTTATTGAGCTCAGTGGACAGAAATGAAAATGATTTGGAAATAAGTTACACTAGTTAAAGAATAAGGTCAAGAAGATAATTTTGAGATTACATGGTTTGGAAAATAGGAATAGAGAAGGTAGAAATAAATGATCAAATGAGAAGTGGAAATGGGTGGTTTTGTTGGAAATTTAGAGCACAAAGGAAGTAAGAAAGTAATTTAAAAATCTTAAATGATGGGAATAAAACAGACAAGAATATGTCACAATATAAATATCAGTGTAGCAATTATATCAAAAAATAAAAGGAAGATGTAAAAAGAAATAAAATTACTTAAAACAGCTAAGGAGTTCAGGAGAAAAGGGACAAGTAATGAATATGGAAAAATTAAGGAAAACTTGGAAAATTTTTAAAGGAAAGAATTGTATTGAAAGAAATTAAATGGAGAGGAGAGAAGGAAGGAGACAATTGGAAAAGGGGAATGACAGATGAGAGCTTGAAAGTCAATGGACAGTAATGCAAAAACAATTAAAAGTTATTGAAGAAAAGAGAATGAAGGACAAGATGGTGAATTAAATGAATTTATAGGAATTTGACAAAAAAATGAATAAAAATTGGCAAGTATGAAAATCATCTGGAAGACAAAAAAAAAGTTTAAATAAATGGAGAGATGCAGATATTTAATAAACTTATAAGTTAGGAAATGAAGCTGAGACAGAGCTATAGAGAATTGCCATTACTAAATTAGTGACTAAAATGGTAATAAGAAAGGCTTAGTGAATGGTTAGTAAAAAAATAAAATAGTAAAGTAAATAGAATTTTGGAATGATTTTTCACCAGAAATAATGTATTTTAAATGCTTTAATAGGAAACAAATTACGTTTTAAGAATAGGAAAGTTCTATGTATTTTTTATAGTTTTGAAAACTGATCTTGAAACTATGGGTAGAAAGAAGTTATTTGTGAAAAATGTAGTAAATAGAAGTATTTTGGAGAGCATTATACATATATATATATATGAGGTCTTGGATAGTTTGGGGGTTAGAAAGGGATGTCTCTTAACTTCTGTGCTGTTCTTAATATATTTAAATGATTTAAAAGGTGAATGGATGGAAACCAAAATTAAGAGTTGTATGATAAAGAAAAACATTGTTTGAAATTTGGGGATTGTGTTGTAATAGTAGCAGATCACACAGAATAAATGAAGAGTGTTTAGGATATTTTAAAGAAACATGGAAAAGAATAATATAGGTAAATCATTGAGGGTGGTTTTTAGAAAGGAGAGAAGACAGCAAAACATGAGAATGGATGAGCCTTTGGGTAGAAATAGTTAAAAAGTATGAAAATGTAGGATATTGGTTTACAAAAGGAATACAACTGATGAACAGAATAAATATAATGAGAGTAAATAACAACAAGTAGTAAGAGCAACATGGAATGCAGCTAAACAAGGGATACAAACAAGTCAGATGCCCTTGTTTGAAAGTCTAGTCAATATTACTATTAACTGTGGACTACGGATTTGGGAAAGGAGAAACAATTACAAGTAAAATGGATGTTGGGTTTAAGCAGAAACACCTTTTTATATTTGGTATGTAGGGATAGGAAGAAATGATATGGCAATACATACAATAGAAAAAAAAAGTTTGAATAGATTTAGGATGTACTGAAGGTGAAGGAACAAAACTCTCCAAAACATTGTTCAAGGGTAATTGTAAAAGAAATAAGTGAGATGATGATGAAGAAGAGATGAAACTCTTGAAATGTGGGATGGTAGCTGAAGGAGAGTATGACAAAAGAGTGAGGAGTGATGATGAATAATGTTCAGGACAAACATCTTGGAGTGGGAGTTACTGGTGTTTGTATTGTAGGTTACTCATAAAAATGTAATAGAAGAGGTAAAGATGGAATGATAATTAAAAAGGAAGGAATATTAGAATAAAAAAATTAAAGTGTGGGTGATATATCGCGTGGGTCAAAGAGTGGTTAATGGAAGATGAGAGAAAATGTAGAATTTTAAAATGAAAGCAAGAGACTACAATCATAAGCTATAAATGGAATTGTAAGGGAATGGAAGAAAAATTATGGATGAACACAATCCTGCATTTTCAGTTTAAGCTGATTTTTACCAAAAATTCCTGGGTTTTACAAAGGTATTTGAATTTTCCAGTTTTCCCTCACTTTTATATCATTCAAGTATGCAAAGAATAATTTGTTTTAGTAGGAAAGTACAATACATTGTATGAGATATGTGTGCAAAGATAATGCATTAATCTGTGCATTTATCCAAAGCTGCCCATTGAAGTAAGTGTATGTATTTGTCTAGAAGAAACATAAAATAAACAGGCATGCACCCAAGCTCTGAAGTAGTGGTGGATCTTGTAGCAGTTATGTGAGTAGTGACACATACATTTATATCCACCGCATACACACTTCAAGATACTGGGCTCAGTTATTAGGCTTTAATGTAAATATTTACAGGCTGATAGTTCTAATTCAACAACAATAAATTGTTTGTTCAAAATTCTTTTTTAGTTCTGCAGCAAACCATGTTGAATTGCATTCATGAAAACTTTTATCTGCTGACTACTTTTCCCTCTGTTCTTCTGTCCATCAAATGAAACTCTTGATATTTATCTAGGAGAATTATTAATGGTTTTTTTGCACCAGTTTTCATTTCTTGTTGTTGTAATAAACACTAATAAATTGCCAGGAAAAATCAAATGAAATGGAAACCAAAAATGCAGTGCCCTTATGGATGAAACAGGGTGTTGTTTTTAAATAATTGAATGCAATTATTTGAAAATATGTTACAAAGAGTAACATTCTCCATGAACGCTGGAACCGTAATGATTAAATTTTATTTAGTTTAAAATTGTGTGGTATTCTGTATACTATGTAGATGCCTAAAACATTTGCAAGTTTAATAGCAGTTTCTTTCCTTTTCACTTATTAGTTTTTTACTTTAGGCTCGAGAAAATAAAACTCTGAAAGTAAAAGGAGAGGACATAAAGGGATTGACATCTCAAGTGGAACAAGCACGTGGTATGGAAAAGGAACTAAAGTCATCCAACAACCGAGTTGCGGAGCTGGAGGAAGAAATCAAAGCTTTGTATTCAGAACTGGAACATACACGTGGAGAGAAACAAGACCTTTTGTCAGAGAAGGAACTGCTACAGAAAGAAAAAGAGGAAGTTAGTATATCTTAGGATCTTTTAAAAAAGCTTTAAAAAGAAAACTTCCTGGATAAGATCTAGTACTTTTACCCTTTTAAAGCTGAATGGGTGAAACTGATCTTGTTTGAATTTTTTGTTTCTTTATATAGTGGAAATGCTACACAAAATTGCATGAAACTGACAATAAAGTGTGTTTACAGGCAAGGCTCCTTGGTGGAACTACCATAAATTTAACAATGAATTTTTTTCTAAGCATTACCAAAGTAGTAAAAGAGACGAGTTCATTTTCTTTGTAATATATAACAATAACTATGAGATTTTAATTTCACTGTAATTTAAATTTTATTGGAATTTGTTTTAAATTAATAAAATAATTAATAAAACTAAAATATAATTTCAGCCAGCTGAAATTTTTATTTTTGAAGAAAAAATGTGTAACCCATCCTTGTAGTTAAAGTTTACCAATGTATGAAACACACCAGCAAATTTTTGGCCTTCATACATATTTGTTTTATATTTCTAAGCCAAGCATTTTAAAAACATTGAATGCTTAAAGTTAATTGTGTTAAATACTCTAAAATCCAATTAACTGTATATTTTGTTTCACAATTTCCAAAAATTTATTAAAGTTACAGAAATAATTAATATGCTGTCTGAAGGTTAGGGTTTAATTAAATCTTTTATATTATTCTTTAATACCGTTTCTACTAAGACTGTTTTAATATATTAATTACATTTAAATATAACACTAAGTACATTATTTTATGAAAAGTTGTTTAGACAGAATTGTTTATTTACATTTGTGACATTTTAATTGTATTATTTTCTTATACTTTCAGACAGTGTTAAAGTTAAACCAAGAAAATATGAAATTAAAAGAAGATGTGGATAGGTTAAATGAAGTAATGAAGGCAAATGAATACGGTGTAGATGGTAAGATTGTTATTATTATAGTTTTATGTATGCAATGCTAGTATACTGTTAGTCAGTGAATAATTTCACTGAGTCAAGAGACAAGTAATTAGTGAAATTATTGAAAGAAAAATTATATAATTGTATAATTTGAATGAAATATTGCACTAGAAGAATACCACTAATGCAGAAGTTATTCAGAAAGAGATAGTTAACCCTTTTGTAATGGGTCCTAGATCAGAGGCCATGTCGTTGTGTTTGTTGACTTGCATTAAAAAATTTATAGAACTACTATTTTATTTATTTATATCAGTATATTTAGTATCAAACTGTTGATTATAATTCAAACTATTATATATGAGTTAATTTCTTAATTTAAAAGAACAAACCTAAACATCAGTTTTTGTGGGTCATGTCGTATGTTGAACGCAGCAATGGTTCAGGTTAGATGTTTTTGATGTCATAATTGAATCTATTATTTCATTTAAATTATGAACTCAGATTACCAATATTGACAAGCTATAACATAAAATAAGAACCTCAAATCATTATTTTGCTGAGATGTGGCTTATGTACTGAATCAAACACGGTGGGCCTTATTCACATCGTTCCATTTTTGGAAATGGTTCCTTATGTACTCTTACTTCAGTATATGATGTGAATAACCAATCGACAGCTTAGAATGTCCCCCTAATTGTTTTCTCAAGCATACTGTTTTTCTTTTAGAGTAATTGGGTAGAAACTGCAGAGCACCAGGAGGTTTGCCAGAAAATTTTAAATGCAAAATTTGAATTATCAGGCCTCAATTGACTTCAAAGCAAAGAAAGACACTGAACAAAATTGAAACAACTTATACCTCTGACCAACAACAACCAAAATTCAATAATAAAAGTATCTAGTGTGTATTTTTTTTTATTAAAGAACTTGTATATCATCAAAGCTATATTTAAATCCAAGTCCATTCAATCATGTTAAAATCTGATCTGAGAAAATATGACATAATGTATACAAATAACAGTAGTGCCATTTTTGTCAGTATGATAATGCAGCCTGTGTGACTAATCACTTTCACAATAAAGAGTATTGTATCCTTGAGGCATCACTCAACTTTCTAGTGGAAAAATATCAGTATCTGCTTCTTAAATACTATGCTCTACAATAATCTTTCCTGTAAAAATATGCATTAGCTCTAAACAACTTTAATATGAAAGTAATTATCCGACTGCTTCAAAAAATACGATATACTAATTGAGAAACAGCACTGACAAAATGAACACAATATAGACAGACTACTCCCCATAATTTTATGAAGGACATTTCCCAGCACGTGTTCCTCCAAAAGAAGCAAGGAAAAAAGTGCAAAGTAGATCTATGCCTGGAGGTTGCTTTTGAATATATCGCACCCAAAAAAACTAGTAAATAGTGATAAGTACGTGAACTCTTATACAATACAGTTATATCGAATAAAAAATGTCTTGTAACTATATGTAAAAACTAATTTTAAAAATCTCACATTTTTTTTGCAGCCTAGCCGATATCCATACAAACATGTTTGCATACTTAAAGGGTTAAACATGGTTTTTGTGGGTTTTTATGGTATCCAAACTTTATAGATAATTATAAATTCTAGTAGGAGTTTCTTTTAGGAACTACCAGAAGACTATATATATAAATTTTTAAGACTGATATAGTCATAAAATTGAAAGTTTTAAAATTAAAGTATAAAATTCTTGTTTTATTTTAAAAGGTTTTAATTAAATATTTATGAAATAATTCATACTGTTACACTTCCAATTTGAAGTGTTGTGATTAAGGTTACTCAATAAACACATTTGTAAAGCAGTTTAAAGTTTTTGTTACATATATTTCTCTAAAATCTCCCAATTGGTTGTGGTTACTAAATGTACTAGTTCTGAATTTGATTTTTTTGTTCCAATAAGAACAAAAAGTATTAAATTGTCCTTCAATGTGAGTTTGATATGTATCATTAATTTGTCATCATACACAACTTTAAATTTTATTTGCGGAACTGTCTAACAAATATTACAATACAGTGTTTCTTCCATCTGCTATATTTACTTGAGTGGCCAAAGGAATTGTGAGATGAAGACCAGCTAAGCCAAAAATAAAAAACAAGCAAAATATTTATTTTGAGTATGTTTAAGGCAGTTTATGTATGTTGTTTATATTATGTATTATTTTTTCTCACTGTGTAAGCTTTTAACAAATTTTGTTTGTCCATAGTTTTAAAACAAAAACCAAAATCAGAATATTTAGTAAATGATAAAAACTGTGTTATTGTAATGTAAACTGTTCCAAAGCTTGCAGTGTTGCTCATGTAGAAAAAAATGTTCTAGTTATTTCAGTTTGAAAATCTGGTGACACTGCACTTTTTTGTTTTTAATTTTCACAATAATTTTAGGTTGTCTGTAGAATTAAAAATTTTTTCTGCAAAAAACAAAATTTCTTTAAAATTTATTTTGTATTGTGATCTGTTTTTGGTGTCTTTAATGTATCTCTTATTAGCTATGTTTATAATTTCATTACTCAGTATTTTCTGTAATTGGTTAACATCTCTGTAAAAATGTCAATGACACTTTCAGACCTCCTGAAGACAAAGTTAGAACATGAGAAACGACTGATCATCAGTGAGTTTGATGCTGAACGGGCTGCTTATCAGAAACTTTTAAATGACTATGCTCGCTTAGAGCAGCGACATGAAAACCTTCAAAATGAGATGCAGCGTGTTAGAGGAGTCACTCTTGCCCATCACAGAACACCATCTGATGTTAGTCTGTTGAGTATCCGTAGCGACACCACAGAGGTTGTGCGAGATGAAAACTTGGATGAGGTTAGACTATTTGCAGTTGTTATGTGTGCTTTAAGAAATATAGCTATCTTTCAGAGTCAATATATTATTTAAGATGAGTGTAAATAAATAAAATGAATACAATTTACTTTAAAAATTTTATTAGTAGTTTGTCAAGTGCAAAAACAATATAAAACATCTATGTTGCAAGGGTTGTTATGGGAGTAAGAATATTGTTGATTTAGAAATTTTACACTAGTTATAAAGACAGGAAGTATATTTTGAGTACTATTAGTTTTCCTTAAAACCATCTCATTTCTTTTACTTTATTGATTGTTATTAACAACTCAAAATCTTGCCTGGGTAACATATTTGAGAAATATTTGTTATTAATGCATCAAACCACTGTATTTCAAAAACCATATCTGTTCCTTTATTCTAAGGGTGAACTATGATTGTTTAAAGAATTACATTTTTCCACAGATTCTCTCCCTCTGTTGAACTTGAAGTTTATATTGAGAATGTGTCTTTGTCCTTATGTAGGAAATTTTTTACTCTTAATACCTTTCAGGCAAGTGGAATAATGCCTGATATTAGTTATTGTTTTTTTAATCACTGAGATTTTTAAAATCTTCCAGCATACTACATCATAAATAATACAGTATTGTAAATGTTTTTTTAATGGTTGTTCATAATATTGACTTGTTCTTTCTCTTTAGCAACAGAAAAGAGTCAGGTTGTACATTTCATGTTGGTGTAATATGTTTGAATGAAATTTGAACTTTTACACACACAATTTGTGATAAACAATGTGACTTGATTTGAACAATAATCTTTGGAACTCTTGGTTTTTATATACAGTTAAAATAAAATACTCATGATTCTAGATTGTGACAAACTTCAATTCCATAATCTTCAGGGTATTTGATTTTTTGAAACTTCACAAGTTTAAAATACTCTTGAATAATATTTTCACAATTTAAATGTTGGAACTTTATAAAATAAATGGTGTAGCATCTTTCAGATGCTGGTTGTTAGGTCATATCCTATTATAATGTATTATGGATCAATTTCTGTTCATGTGTGACCGAACGGATTTTAGGAGACTGAATGACAGTGCTGTAGATTCATGGATGAGCAGGATACATGAATCTAACATTTGTTTCAAGTAGGTATCACCTAAAACATAGGAAATATGTAACATTGGTTTCTTGGAGCTGTTATAAAATTCTTGTGTAACTGTTCTTCCAAGCTTGATACCTGACTAGTAGAAACAGAATTTTAGATTTGCTATTGTATGTTGCATTGACTTGTTTCCCACCTTTTCTATTTATATTAACTTTATATACATCCAAACGGGTTACAACTGCAGCCATGTTCACAAAGAAATTTAATGAGATGTTACTTGTGGGATCAACAAAAAAACAAGTTCTAACAGTTAAGTGCAGTTGAGGTGCTGTCCATACCACTGGTTTTAATCTGAGCCAGTGGTCTAATTTTAGTTATTTTAAAGTACCTTAAGCTTGAACAACAGGTCTTCTGCCATTTTGTTGACTTCCCTTAGTCATGTTACTATCTGGCAAGATAGCAGAATTGTCAAATGTTTTGGAATACAGACTACAAACCTTCCAGTATTGTGTGTGTGATTGGTCCAAAGCTTGTTGTAATTTAATCATTGATGGATGTACAGTCACTGTCTCATGGTTACTCTGAAGCAGTGAATAGAAGCAACATACCATTCTCATTTAATGTATTACTGGTATCAGTGATTTTTTTCTCATGTAAAACTGAAGCAGAACTCGATTTAAATTCAAACAAGACATTGTGTTCATGATAATAACTTGGTAAGTTAACTTTACATACTTTTATGATTGCTTCACACTGGTGACACACTGAAATTTAAGGAGGTGGCTAAAATAAGAATAATTCTGTCTGCTCCATCATAAAATCTTTAAGTCCTAGTAGAACTCTTGAGTTCCAGCCAAATACTTCCATACACATTGTGCTTGTGTGCTCAGCTATTCTGTAAACTCACTGTCTCTGAGTTTCTAAAGTCTGGTTATAGTTTCCAGTAGAAGATCCTCAGGCCCAGTGGTGAGTAGGGTCATGGACAAAATCATGGCCTTTCTGTTAGGCTGCTAATTCTGTATGTTTGCTACAGTGTGCCTGTTATGTAAGGTAAGTTTGAGATCTTTTCCTGGGTTGATAGTAGATGTTGATGGCTTTGATGCTGTTTTATCACTCTTTATTTCATTCTTTTGTGTTTTTGATGTTCTTAGCATTAATATCTACTTCATAGCAAGTTCCTAGAGATAATGTCTTATCACCCATGAAGGTTTTTTTTTTTTTTTTCTGTTACCATAGCAATGTTTTGACTACAACAGACAAGACAAAAGGAATTTAAATGACTCATGAGACATTTGATGCAGGTAGAAATGATGTCTAGCATGCTTAAATATGTACATATGAAATATATATATACATATATGAAATGATAAAGGGTTGAAACTGTGCAATGTCTGTGGAAACTTACACTTTGATGTCAATTAAGATTTCTTTTTTATCATAAAGTCCTGCTATAATTTTCATAACTAGTAAAGTCTGAGTGAGCATTCTTAAATATATGTGCTGTTTGCACTTAAATTTAAATCTGGCATAATATATTACAAGATTTTTGTGATGTTAAATGTTTTCCATGCCTCTTAAACCACTATGATACAGCTTTCCTGGTTTTCATGACTCAGATTATTTACTGTGCTAGAACTTCTAGGGCCATAATGAAGTAATAAACAACATTGGGTTTACACTTATTTCACTTAGCTACTTCCTAAAATTTGTGCAGGAATTTTTCTAGGTTTTGCTGTGCCTCAGTTTTTAAAATTTGTTTCTTTGCTGGCACTGTTGTTTCTAGGAGATGTAAACATAATAGGCACAGTAGGTTTGAGAGCTTAATGGACTACAGCTGCCTGTTGACTGTAAAGGAAGTGACATTTTATTCTATGGATTTTCTTGAAATGACTGTATGTGACTGTGTAGTGTTTTGAAAAGTAAGTGTGACACTGTAGTAAGCTCAAGTCACACAAGTTGACCAGATGATGGTGACTGGTGAGCATTATCAGGAGGACTGTGATGTCATCTTGTTATCTACAGAGTTTGTTGGTGTTGCATGTCTACAGATTGCTAATGTGAAATCATTGTCTCTATTGAATTCAGGTTAGTGTAAATTGATACAGATATTGTATTTGGCTTTTCTTTCTTTACAGTGACTGAGCTTTGTCCAAATTCTATGTTGATTCCAGTTTATGATACATCTTGTTTTGTAGTTATATTCAGCAAAGGTTGATGGCTCTCCACTTTTGCTCTGTCTCTTGCTCTTAAACTTTTGCCTTAGATCAAAGCTTGTTTTTACTTAGTCCCTCTCTGGAATATGTTTCTGGGTTATCTTCAGAACTTACTGAATGTACTTGAAGGCACTCCAGTTAACTGGTAAGGGCATTATTTCATAAAGTATTTATATGCCAAGTTATTATTACTATGCCTGGGTGATTAGAAGTCTTTTATGGTGTGTGAATTAATGCACAGGTTAATATTGGAGTTAAACAGATTGACAGGTTCTCAATGTATTCCTATGTAAGAGCTATTGAGTTATGATCTGTTGCAAGTCATAAGTATATGTCAAAAAGATCAAACAAAGAGAAATGCTACTAAATGATTATATCAGGCCACTGATACTAATAGTTCTTCATTGAATCAACATAACCTTGGCTTCACTTTCTGTGATGTACATAGGAAGCTTGTAAAGTCTGGTTTAAGTTCAAGAAGCTGTCATAAATTTATTGCATCAGTTAAACCTTAAGAAAACAAGGAAGAGTCATTATACATATTCATGAACAGTTGTGTGATGTTTTTAAGGCCTGGAAGATCCACAGAAGTTTTGGTATTGTCTATAAAGAGGGTAATCAATTTTGTATAGACATGGCAAAACTAAGGAGAGCCCACACTGGGAAGATTTTCTTACCCAGTGTCTTTGAGTTGCTTGTGGGGGCTTGAAAGGTTCCATAACAGTCTTATTAGGACTGAAATAACCTCAGAAGGTTCGTACATAGGTTCTTAAAGTAGTTGATTTACATCCATGATTTTTATAAGTTTTTCATTGCCTTTGAAGGTTCATATTAGTAGAGAATGTTGTGCAGGTTATTGTGAATAACCTTTGGATGGCTGTATTTTAATTTCACTTAATTTATCAGCTACTCCACATTATTTTTAGCATAAATAGAGATAATTTGAATCAGTAAAATAGTACTTGACTGAACATGCTGTAAGTGAGAAGCACTAGGTAAGCTCCAGATGTCTAGTTTCAAAGTTAAGTATATGAACTGTGACATCATTCTTGGACTGTGTATAAATTTTAGTTAGAGTAAGAAAGAGATGGTGAATTCTCAGCCACAGCTTAATCATCTTTAAGTGTAATATG
The DNA here is from genome assembly GCF_004210375.1 of Tachypleus tridentatus. Classification (NCBI taxonomy): domain Eukaryota; kingdom Metazoa; phylum Arthropoda; class Merostomata; order Xiphosura; family Limulidae; genus Tachypleus; species Tachypleus tridentatus. Next base: position 101,862,571 of record NC_134828.1, read on the forward strand.
ATCTTTATAAATATATTATTTACATAGGATCTTTAATGTAAGTTTTCCTTTTTTTGTTAACCATTGCTGACTACATTTTTCATAAAATGTTGATTTAGATTTAAGACCTGGCTTACATACAACTTTAAAATGTTGAATTACTGGTGGTAAATCCATGAAAAAGTATATAATGTTATAGAGTTGATCATGATGTTATAAAAACACAGATCCAAGAAGTCTTGATAAAAATGAAATGGAAACCCTATAATTCAAGTGCTTTTAAAAGGTGGATGATCTTTCAAAAACTTGAGTTACGTGGATTTCTATTTCATGTTATAAGAGTTAGGTATAATGTTTTAAACTTCAAATCAAGGAATATTATTACATTATACTTAAGAGTTAAGTACAGTTACTCTTCTAGACATTAATATTCTGGGGATTCATACAAAGTCACACAAGAATAACTTGAATCTCTATGTTTAAATATTTTTTCTTTAGCTGTCCTTGCATATTTAGTAGTTAAATTTCAATAGTTTCTACCATTTTTCCCTTGATTGACTTTTAGACATAGTAAATACACATTTGTCTTTTGGTTGGTGATGGCTGAAGATGAAGTTTGGAAGATGATTTACTGCTACTCTGGGCAACAACGTGATGGTGGAATTCAGCACGAAACATAGATGGATTCTATGGCATGCTGATCTCTTGACACTATACTTTCTTAGATCACAGTTTTGTATTTTGATTTCATCACTTCAAGCCATTATTATATATAATATTTTACTTCTTAATATTTTAACAGATTGTAATTTTTCAGTCTTATGTAAAAAAAAATATTGTGTATCAGCTGCTTACACATTGTTTGTTATAGAAAACTATTATTCTAACCGTCAGTAGTAAAAGGCATGGTAAAACAGGTATTATTTTATTATGTGGTTTGAATATTTTTTATGAACTTACTTAGTTACAAGTCTTTAAAAAACATTTTGTACACTGTTGGAAAATGATAAATAATTTGACTTGCATTCAGCCAACTATATGATTAGTTATGTGTGGGTAAACTTTCTAAATCATGCATTAGAGATATTGTTTAGTTGATTAGATTTTTATTTTTAGATAAAGCACTAAAATTTAACACTATATAACAGCTAAAAAATCCTAGGTGAAGAAATATTGATGTTTGAGTTAGATACAACAATAGCTATAATATCACCTAAATATTGCTTTTAATTAGTTGAATTATTTAAGTTTTTACACAGTTAAATGGTGAATATATGTTTAGAAAATATTAGTTTTTTACTATAGTATTAGAAAATCAAAGAACAAGAAAATTATATTGTGTTTGATTGCAGTTTGATTAGGTAATTTTAGAGATTTGAAAATAACCATTTAAAATAAGGACTATGATTTAAATCATCAAATAAATATTCTAGATTTGGTTTATTATATAATAAACCAAAAAGGTTTATAAAATGCTGTTACTAAGAAATAAAATAAACAAATCTATATCACAACTTACTTTAATGTAAGAAAAAAAATTTTGGAGCAAAATATTCAAAAGATTTATTCAAGGATGCTATTTCTCATAAATTCATACATCTTTAATATGACACTGCTTTTTAAGAAACAATTGTTCCAAACAGCTACCAAACATTTGAATTTCTTAAGTGGGCAGGAGGAATTTCAGCATAAAGTGACTTTTGGAGGTGTTAAAATTTGGCAGTTTTTGATAAACTGTCAGCAATTCTTTTTTTTGTTACAATACTCTAGTTTGTTTTCCTGTTTGTTTTGGTGGTTGAAATCCCATGTATTTTAAAAGAGTAACATTTGTTTGTATTGTAATTTGAACATTTTCTGGTACGTTAAATGATTCTTGATTGTTTTTTGTTTGTTTGTTTTTGTCTTTTACGTAAGTAAACTTTTTTTTCACAAGATTAGAGAAGTACATTGTAAACACCTTGTTTCTTATCTTTCAGTGTAGATTAATATGACTTTAGATTATTTTTAATAGTGTTAGGGTATTTCCAAATGATTTCAGTTATTTTTCACAATGTTTATGAAGTATAGTTTAAATAAATAAGGAATAGAAATGCTAAAATGAACTTTAAGAAGAAAGCTTAAGTGGTTGGCTTACCAGTTTCTCTGTATCCACTGTTTAGATTAAGTTGAATTAATTAATATGTGAAATTTTGTTTCATTGCCATACCTACTGCTGTTCTCAATTATGTTTCTGAAAATGATCATTTAACTTGTTGGAATTTGTGATAGGTGCCTTATATTTATGATTTGGATTTGTTTTCTGTTTGGCTGTTGTTTGAGTAATAAAATAAGCCCTGCTTAAGAACCATGCATTGACTTACTAACCAAATCACAATTTACTATTGAGTATTATAATATATAGTTACACACTTTTTACCATGGAAAAATTAAATACTACCCATAAATAAATATGAAATTTATAAAAAAGAAAAAAAGTAATTGTTGGAGTTATATATTTTTTTCAGTTTCTTTATTATTTGAAGGTAATAAGAACTATTGTCATTATATCATAGGACACTGGCTATGACTCTGTTCGGTCAAAAGACAGAGATATTTCTCACCTTAAACTGGATATAATAAACTGGGAACAAAGCAGTACCACCAGTAAAGAAACAAGTCCAGGAGAAGATGACAGAAAGGTAAAATGTTACTGATGACCCTCTCTTGGGGTCTCTATAAGTGACTTGAATTTTGTTTTGAAGAAATAAATGTCCCAATGATAAATGCTCTGAAAACAACATTTTAGTATACTGAATAAACACAGAATTTCAAAATATTGTTTGTAATGTTGATTCATTAGTATAAATAAAAAAATTAACTAACTATGAAACAGTGGTATTATTTGTATATTGTAGGAAGACATTGAATGTCACAAAGAAGAGGTAGATGTTTCTCTGTTGCTGAAACTGCAACAGAAGCTACGTGAAGCACAGAGTGAGAAAGCTCGACTCGAGAAGAAGCTGGAAGCTCTGGAGGAAGAGCCATCGAAGGGAGAAAGCCAAGAAAAAAGTTTAATAAGAGTAAGTCAGTTGTTATGAAATAATTATTAAATTTGTTGATACCATGTGTTACATTCGTTTAGAATTATAATTTTAAATTATGACTTCATTAATGTCATTTTAGTTGAGAGTACAAGCTCTTGAAATTTTTAAATACATGTTATCTCTTTCTGGATTGAAGGGTATCATTAATATCCCTTCATATATATATATATATATCAGTGGAAATACTTAACATAAGTGCATGAAACTTGGAAAAAATGTACAAAACATTTAGTTTTGGCTTTAAATAATTCATAGAGTAAGAAATTATAAAAGAGCTATAATTCATAGCTGAAATTTCCAAGATTTTGTTGTGAGATTGTGATTTAAAAAAAAACAACTTTAAAATACTTTATTTTGTCTAAGACTGTTTTTGTTGTTTATCAGAAAGTTCTGTTTTATATATTCAACCAGTTTTAACTTGAATTATATTCATTAATAAATTGATTTTGCCAATCACAGTAGTCACAACTTCTGTCTATAAATGATACAAAATATTGTAGAATCTAAATATTTAACAGTGACTTAAGATGTAATCCTTTCAAATGATATCCAGTCTTGCTAGGTGACAATATGTTTTTCTGACAGGAATCTCAGTCAAGTTCTGTTTAAGTCTATTGAATATAGTTTCTTTTCAGTAACTACTAAATTCTGTTATATAGTTTCAACATGATAAACTCAGTTATAATATTCATTAAGTAAAAGCATGAGTCATTAGGATTCTTTGCTTTTGCTATGTACTTGATAAAACTAAGCTAACCTCATGCAGAGATGCCAACCATTACAATTTGAGCATAATCATTACGATTTTGGTGTATACATTACGACTATACGCTCATACAGACAAATATTACAACTTGTTGCAACTCCCAAATTATTATATATTATATAGGCCAATACAATAAAGTGATAAATTGTTCCCTAGGGCTTGAAAGGGGTGAAAAGAAAATTTCTAGTGAGATACAAATAAATTTTGATAATAAATAAAAGACATAGTCCAAATGGCTACTTGCAATAATCATGTTTGTCCTTGAAATAATAAAAAATATTTGTATCTCCGACGTCTACCAATATTTTAAGTGCATTGCTTCTCCTACTGGGTATGTGGGGGAATCCATAGTTACGTTATCAGTGTTTGTCAGCCAATCAGTGCTTACGTAGATGGGTATTTCTCGTTTTCTAAGCGGCATGGAAACACCAATGCGATCATTTACAAGATGGAAAAAAAGAGGTCTCGTTCACCAGATTGTCTTGTTTCTGGCAAATCTAAAAGGACTAAAACTGAATCAAAAATTTAAGAAACAATATAGTGCAAAATATCCAGTCATTGCATCAAAAGTCAGTGACAGTCATGCATTTTGTACAGTTTGTCACATCAAATTTTCTGTGGTGGGATACATGATTGTTCCAGACATACTAAATCGGCATCTCACCAACAAATGGCTGAGGCGAAGACAAAAACGATGCAGATAACGACATTTAGGAGTAAGAATTCAGAATATGAACACAGTCATAAATGAGCAATCTATAATAGTTATAATAATAATACAGGGTGTTTGGAGAGTCACTGTGCAGTTTTGAAAGCAGCAATAACAGCATTCATTCAGTCTATTTCAAGCCAGCAACTGATAGCAGTGTTTAGAAACAAAATAAGAAGGATTCAAGCCTGTATTGATGCCAACAGGGGTCACTTTCAACATTGTTTGTAATTGTCATTCATATTTACCTCCTGTATTCTATATTGAAACATGTCTGTTAATAAATATATAAGTGCACAGTAACTTTCCGAACACCCTTTATAATAATAAACAGCTTAGAGACATTGGTCAGGCCTAGTAGCTGCAAATGATAAAGGGCTCTGTCTACAATCATTACGCTCGGCCATTTGAAATAGTTGGCATCTCTGCTGATGCCATAGAAGAAAATGTTTGTAGCCTTAAAACAGGTATAATTTCGTGCAATGTCATTTTTGGAAAGGATAAAACCATCTAAAGAAACTGTGAAAAAACTCCTAACTGTGTGGTTTGTTTTTGAGTCTTAACCATTACATTATGAATTCTTACAATGTAACTCTCATGAAAGCTCTGTGAAAATGAAACTAGTTGATGAGATAGTTTTAAGTTTGTCTTGCACAATCCTAAGATTATGTCATTTTGGATAAGACGTTTAATTTTGCTTTTTTCACTATTTATAATAAAACATTTGTTATTTAATGTAATTATTTACACACAAGACTCGGATTAGTTTACAGAAAATGTGGTTTTTATTTTGAATATAAAAATACTGTATCTCAGTTTTCAACTATCATTTGCGTAATCTTGAGAACTTCCTAAATGAATATCAAATGTTTTTAAGGTTAACATTTATTTTTTATTTTCCATTTTCTCTACTATATAATTCACTGTCTTATCATGAACATATTGTTCAGTCAAATGTTTAAACTAAATGGAAATGCATTCATATCTGTCAGTTTTTTGTAGAAATCCACTTGATTAGATGTATTTTTCTTAATTCTTGATGCTGGTATGCCAACCTCTTCCTGCCAGTGTGACCTCTTGGGCAACTGATTTCATTAATGCTTGTACACACCAATGATGCAATCTTGCTTAGAGTTTTCCAGAAGTAAAACTACCTCATGTTGAATGTAAACAATCATAAAATTTTTAATTATACACTTATAAACATAAATAATACTTAACTAATTAAAATATAAATGTAAAACCTAAATGCAGTTTAACTATTTAGCAAACAAATACATATAACGTGAGAAACATGGACTAAGCTTTATTTCTATCTCATGCTACAAATCCACACACTGATCGAGGTTTCTTCAAGCTATAACTAATAGTGTGAAACCTCTTTTTATTGGTTGTAAGCATGTCATTCAACTTCAAATTGTCACTTAGCAACAAAGCTTTGACTTTGGAAGTGGGCTTAACTAACCTTAAGCTTAGAAATATTAAAATGTAAAACCCCATCATAAAAATTCTTGGAAATTTTCCAGACACAAAAGAAAGAAAAGCAAAACATTAATTTGACATTCTATGTCAACAGTCTTTATTATATTCTCATGGTATTGTGTATAATAGCTCAAACATTCAACTTATAACCACAAGTGGATCACATGACAGCAGAATCTGCAGTTTTAAAATGTTTCTTTTTAAAATAAAGGAATGAATCTTAGATATCATAAGACTTAGTTATAACATACTTGATAATAGTAATTTCATTGAAATACATTCATATTAAAGTGGTTTAATTAAATTTTTAATACAAGTCAGTAACATACAGAAAGCATTTAAAAATTGTCATCATTATAGGGTTAAACTGTTAATTACAATATAAATTTGAAGCTTGTAGTGTTGGATTTTATTTTGTACTATCAGATAATTAAATCATTCATGTTTTATTGATTTATATTTAATTAAACAGGTATAAACAATAATATGTTCAGAAGCATTGTTTTGAAAGTTATAAATTAATACTGAATTTAATAGTGTTAACATGCACCAATTTTATTATTTTCTCTTCAGTTTGTCACTCAGTACTGAAATTTATATTACCTCAAAATTAATACAGTTATTCAAAGTTCCTATGACAATATATGGCCATAATTTTTTATTATTTTCTATTGTATATATGAAAAGAAAAAATATTCATTAATTTTTAGAAAAATATTTGGCTTCTCTAATACATTTTCAGAATAATACTTCAGTTTTCAAATTCACAGATTAATATTAATTTAGATTGCAGAATTATTTTGTTTTAATTAGTGTATTTTTTGGTGTATAAGACACATTTTTTGTATTCTGAAAAAGCTGGGAACACACTGAGGCTTATGTGACAAAAAAGTCATTGTTTTAGGAAATATAAAAAAAATATCAAGTGGAACATCATGTCAAAGCAAAAAAGACATTTCTACAATATAAAATTTAAGCTAGATGTCATAAAGTATCCAAAGGAACATGGTAATAAGGCAGCTGAAAGAGTTTGAGTCACCACCAACTGAAAAAATGATTCATCAATGATGTAAGCAAGCTCAGGGCAGTACAGTAAATAGAACTTGGTAAGAAAGAGAAATGGTCAAAACTTAACTGTACTCTTGGGTAACAGAAGAGAGAAGACAAGGTATTGTACTTTATACAACAATGATAATTTTTGAAGGAAAACATAGCTCAAGAAAAAATTATGATGACTTTACTGGTCATACATTTTGTTGTTACAGATTCATGAAACATAACCTAGTGATAAGAACAAGAACCAAAATAGCACAGAGGATGCTAATAAAGTTTTAGAATTTTATACATATAAAATCAACACAATCAAAGTTATAGCTGTCTCAACTTGCTAATATGGATGAGGTACCATTAGCTTTTGATGTTCCAAGTAATAAAACTGGTGACAAGAAGGGCACCAAGATTAAAACAAAAACAAGTGGTCATGAGAAAACTCATTACACAGTAGTGTTGTCATGCTGTGCTGATAGCTCAAAACTTCCACCAATGCTGGTATTTAAAGGATAGATCTTACCAAAAGAAAAGTTGCCAAGTAGTATTCTTGTTCTTGTCCATCCCAAGGGATGGATGGATGAAGTTTTGGCTGTATTACTGAAAGCCCCATCCTTGCTTGTATGGAATTCTTTTAGAACACATAAGACTGATGTAGTTAAGAAAACAATTGCCCAAATGAAGAACCAGCTATCTGTTATACCTGGTGGGCCTAACAAGCCAATTACAACCACTAGTTGTATCTGTCAATAAGTCCTTCAAGTGCTTTATGCATGCAGAGTGGAACAAATGGATGTAGATGGTCAACTACAAAGGGACTCTTATTGGAAGAAAGAAGAGACCAAGCATTTCAATTGTGTGTGAGTGGGTGAAAAGCTCATGAGACAGAGTTAAAACCTAAATTATAATAAAGAAATTTAAGAAATGTGGCATTAGCAGTTCCCTTGATGCTGGTGAAGATGATATTCTGTTTGAGGAAAGTGGTGACTCAGGTGAGAGTTGAACCTTCGGAACTTGATTTCAGTGACAGTTAATGTAGTGATGCACAAGATTTTGAAGGTTTTTATAATGAATGAGTATTTTTGCATTGAATATGTAGAACAACCTTGTTTTATTTCATTTTTAATCCTGCTTTTAAAGACTTTGAAGGGGTTTGTGGCAAGTAAGCAGTTTTTTGTTTCCTTAATGTTGAAAAGTACCAAACCTTTTTTCTTCCCCAGTTTCTGGAAACTGTGATAAAGATATTAAAAATGTGATGTGAGTAGTTGTCTTAATGGCACTGAAGATGATATTATTTGAGGACAAATAAGAGTGAACTTTCAGAACTTCTTTATAGTGATGCAAAAGATTTTGAAAGTTTTCATAATGAAACGACAATGTTTTGATGTAAATGTATGAAACAACCATATTTTATTTTATTATGGACACTACTTTTGAAGTATTCTTAATAAATAAAAATAGAAGATTACACTGATGTTGAACGAATAAATAAATAACTGTGAAAAATATTTTTCCCTGAAGATAGACTCAAAAATAGGGCTACCTACTATGTTAACAAATGTTATAAAAGTGTGGGGAAAAAATCTGTACAAGTATCACTGCCAGTTGTATCAGAAACATTTTAACCAGTGTTTCTCTGTAAGAAAAATAAATAAATCATTTAAACTCTTATATGATATTAAAACAAACGTTGTTAGCTTTCTTAGTGTTCAGTGTTCTAACAATCTACCTATTAAGCAATAAAATCCTGTTTATAGTATTTGTTAATATATGTTAATATCATACATCTCAAACTATATTTTATGAAGATAACAAAGGGCTGAGTTTAAAAAAATTACAGGATAAACTTATTAGTATTTTATCCAACAGCTGAGTAAATCTCAGATGGCTGTGATATTATATTTTAATATTATTTAGAATGCTTTTACTTAAGAATCTTGTTTGAACTACTTAAAACTAAATTTGTTTTAATATCTGAACGAGAATTCTCTTTAGAAATGAGAAAGTTGTGAGTTGTTGTGTGAAGGAATATGCTTTAAAGAAACTAACATGCAGTGACATTTCAGACTGAAACATTTTCATGTGACTGTGAGGGTCTCTCTTAATGACTTTTTGGTGTTGAATTTCAGTTGCAAGAATTAGAAATGGAGAATGTAAAACTGAAGGATAACTTGAACAAACTGAGAAAAGCTGCATCTTCTCCAGACAGTGGTGGAGCAGAATTGATGGGTAATGATTTTACAGTTTTATATTTATTACATTATTTTCAATGTAGTATAAGAATGTTTACAGGTGAGAACCTGTAAAGTTCTTTGATTTTCATTGAACATTGTTTTCATTACCTAACTGTTGTAATGTTGTTTCAGTACTAATTTATGTACAAGGATACTAGTGTTTGACATCCATAAATTACATTTGACAATAATCTTAATGAAAATTATTTTGTGATATGTAGTAATATAAGAATGGACATAAAGTATTTCAAAGATTTATGAAAGGTGATTTTCAGTACTTTCAAGAATCTAAGAAATCTGAAATATGGATCAAAGATGATATTCTAAACAATTTGGTTATTCTTAGAAACATGAAGTGAAATGCCAGTGTCTTAAAACTTAAAGAAACATCCATGTTTCTAATCTTAATTTTATTATCTATTTCTGTTCTTTTGAAAGTGCATGTAAATATTAAAAATAATGTGCATAATAATTTTATACAAACCATTCAATACTGAAAATAACTGTGTTATTGCATAATTACCTTATTGTAAAAGGAATAAAAATATTAATATTAGTCTGCATTGGCTATAACCACAAATTAAAACATTTAGTTTACCTCATATTGACAGCTCATTTGTATTTTATTTAATATTATGAATTACTTAGCATACAAAAGTATGAATTTGAAAATCTGGTATCAAGCACAGTGGAACAAAACTTGTATTATGTCAATAATGTACATAGAAATTATTCTGTGACTAAGAAAATGTTCTATGCACACTTACTTTAACATTATTTTATGAAATTATAAGAGTATGTTTTACTTTAGAAGAAATGCACATCACTTCCAGTTGTGTGTTGTTGTTTTTTTAGAAACTTTGAATTATAATTTAATACCAAATTAATTTTTATATCTGGAAGTAGGTACCTCATTTTAAACTTTACCTGTGTAGTATTTATAAGTAACTTCACCTGTTCATCCCATATTTACTGAAATGGTTTTAGTGAGAAGATTAAAACTTTTCATATCCTTCTAAACAGAAGAGTAAAAAATTACCTTGTTTCATTACAAGTCTAGTTATTTTACTAATTTAATAATGGACATAAATTTGTTTGTATTACAATTGTTCTGTGTAAAATTATAACAGTGAAATACTAAAGAAAAATAGTTATGTAAAAATTATAATATTTAGATTATTGAGTCATACAATAATGTTAACCACACTTATCATAGAGGATACAAATGTAAGTAAAATGTATCATAACTTGAAACCAGAAATGAATTGAAAAACTAAATATCAGATCATTTAAATCTTGTTTATAAATTTCAAGTGAAAATATTACAAGATGCAATGCCATATATTTGTTATTTACTTGTATGATATAATACATTTCCTCTTTATTTGACCTTGCTCTTCTAATAAAGTTTTGTTTGCTAGAGGTATGCCTGATGTGTGTAGATTAAATTAGTGGCACATTATGACCATGGAAATTTATGTTCTACAGACCAAATGCAAGCACTTCAAGATGAACTTGAGCGACGTAGGGAAGAATGCATTCAGTTGCGATCAATTTTGGCAAACCAGAGAGAGGATCTGAAATCATCTGCATATGATTCTTACAGCAGTGATGTGGACATAATTAATGAGGATGGAGAGCTGTTAATGGCTTTTGAAACTCAGAAGAAACTAATAAGGTTTTAAATTTACTATAGCTGTGTTTTTATTATTTTTCAATGGAAGTTTAGACATGATTTATATATTAGTTTCTGAGAATAATACTTAGGTTTAATACCTATTTTAGCTCTGGCTTTGGTATAGAGCACTGATATGCAGTTATTCAATAATAGTAAAGACTATTTTCTGTCAGTCCATAGCTTGTGATATTATTTACATTGTTGTTTGAAGTACAAATGTATGTGTTTTTGTTTTTCAGACAACTTGAGGCAGAACTTCAGGCAGAAAAACTGAAGACTAAAAGTGTTGAGCAAGAACTACGTCATGAAATTCAAGTTCTACAAGAAGACAATGATCGTCAACAAAAACCTTTAAGTCAGGTAACTAATTTGAGTTAAAATATTTTTCTAGCTTAACACTCACATAAGAAAGTTTTATGTGTAGAAATTAGATATATTAAGGAATAATTTAGAAATATTTTGTATGTTATTTACTTCAACTATATATGCTTAAAGAAAATATTTTGCCTTTTTTACCGTGTAACGAAAACAATGAAAATTACTATAAATTTTGTAGTTTCAATTGTATATTAGCTGTAAGTCATCCAAGTTATGTCGAGTGCATAAATCTTATTATGGCTGTCTGGTGTTAATGAATAATGAATATAATTTTCCATGTGATCAGAATTTGAAGAAAACACCTCAGGCCCAGACAGAAGCTATCCTTCAGCATGAAATCAACAGGTTAACAGGAGAAAATGTGGTATGTACTGGCATAATTTTTATTCCCTAATGAACCACTTTTACCTTAATACCAGTGAGTTAGGTAATTATTTTTTGAAATGTGACATTAAGAATGTATAATTTTGTTTCCATGTCAATTACCATCATATATCAAACATTTGTTTTTGGTCATTTCTTTTTGAACTTTGTCCTTTCCAACACCTTATTGCAGATTTTCTTTGATTTGGTTTTAATATATAGTTTGTATAGGCATAATAAGTTGGGCTTGGTATAGGGCCAAGAGTGGAATAATGACTCTATGTGCTGGGCTGTGAATTTTAATGTCCAAGGTTTGAATTGCAATATTCTGCAAAATGTGCTTCAGACTTTTATCTGTGGAATGTTATAAAAGTAACAATCATTCCTGCTATTCATTTGAGATTATCTGTAGTAATTGAAAGCATTGCTTACTGGTTACCTTCCTTCTTATTAGCAGTTCAAAATTAAGAATGTCTCTGCATGAATCTTTGAGGTGTTTGGTTTGGTGAAGCTGTCTAGCCAGTGTCTGTTATACAAGGTATTCTGTCTGAAAAATTCAAATCTTCCTTGTGTATGAAATACATTACAGAGTAAATTTTCTATTTTCTTATTTCTTTAACATGTTAATACTCATTGTTTTTCTTATTATTGTATTAAATGTGTATGTTATCAAAAACAAAAAAGTCACATTTTGAAATCATGATTTATATATTTTTATATAATCTTGAAAATATTTGCAAAGTATGTGCAATGTTAGTTTGAATAAATATATATCTGTTATAGACCTATTGCAGAAAACATGCAGGTAATCACTTGCATACACAAGTTATTAAACAATGGGAACAATGTAACCTGTAATTATTAATTTTTATTACTGAGAATTCTGAATGATTGATTTTAGAATTTTGAGGACTAGAATATAGAGCAAAAAGGAAATTTTTTCTCACTTCCATTTTGCCATTTTATGTTTTTGCAGTGTTTTCATCATTTTGTTTTTCTTTTTTTGGCTTGTTAATGTTGTTCAATAAGATGTGTAGAGTTACAAAAATATGTATTTTTATCATTTTCACTTTTTATTGTTAGAGTATTTGACTAAAGTTATAGTAATTGGGCTCATATTTTAACATACATGGTTGAATAATATTTTTAATATAAATATTGCAATCAAGAGACATTAAATAAAACCTATTTTTTACTAACATTGTGAACTTAATATATTTTATGTTTCAATTTTTGTAATACATAATTAAACATTTTTTTATGTTTAATATTTTCAATTTTTAGGACCTTCGTGAGAAAAATGATAATTTGTCAGAACAAATCAAGAAATTGAAACGGCAAATCAAGATATATGCTAAGAGACTAAAAGATGGAGGAGGTATGATATATTATAGTTTTGATGGACTAGCTTGGAAAACAGTTTCATTTCTTATTTAATCTGATGAAAAATAATTCTAAATAAGATAATATGTGTATTACAAAAATAAACAATATTTTGTTGTTTTTTTAATGATCATTTGACTGACTACTTAACTAGTGGAGTTTGGCTGGAAAATATAAACTTAATTACTGAACTTTGAATAGTTGTGGGAAAATAATTTAACTTTTATGAAAAGTGTACCAAAATAATTTTTATTTTAAATTCTAAATGTCTTTGTAATCTTTGTATAAAGATAATTTGATTGTATGCCAAAATGTGTACATGTGATTAAGCTTGTAAACATAACTCTCAACATGTTAAAAATTAAGAACACATAATTTATAAGATGTGCCTTTTTTATATGTATCTGGCTTTCTATTATTTTGCATTTCACTTAATTTTTATGAAATGGGTTAATTCTTGTAACCTTTTAATTACAAAATGTTAAATATATTTGTAGTATATGAAAATAGTTCTTTTGTGCACTTTTGTAAAGATAAGTAGTTTTCTTAAGACACTCACCAATATAACTTTGTTATTTAGAATTATTGGAAGGTTTAAATAGTCTGAATAATATGTTGAAATACAAAAAAAGGTATCTAATTATTTACAACAAATTTTACTGGTAATATTAATTAATTAAAATATAATTGTAAACTACAATACTACTGTCTTTATATGGTACCTTTATGATGGTTCAGATAGCCTCTCATGAAATCTGACTGAATGTGATCTATTATGTATAATTCATATCTATTATAGAACGTGGAGCTTTTCTTGGCTACATTAGATATAAATGACAAGGTGCTTTTATTATTACATTTTACTTGCCTCATATTAAATTACCATGACAATTATTTGTTTTAAGCTACAGTTATTAGTTTAATTAATTAATTTAGATATTTAACATTTGTATAACTTAGTTTTGTTGAAAACTTTATTGATAAATGGTTTTGATAATACTTTTTTTTAACATTTTAACAAGAAACCAAGTAATAAAAACTTGTAATCTTAACATTTTATTTGGATTTGCTAGATTGGGTTGGAAATTTGATAAATACTTGTATAATTTGAAACAATATATTTAATGTTATTGTTTTTTTATTATTATTATTGAAATACTCTTATTTTTGTAATATACTTTTGATATGTGTCATTTTTATTATCATTAGCATCAGCATGAAATGTCTGTGCTTCATTGTCTGGGGTTCAAAGTTCCCAGTGTACCATTCAATCTCCTCTGTTATCCCAAGTTATGTCTGTAATCACCCCAAAGGAAAAGTGAGTCCACATATTCCAAAAATATCCTGTTAGGACATCCATCCATTGCATCTTAGCATATGTTAGTTTGGTTCTGCTAACCTGTGAGTCAGGATATAAACGCAGTTTCAAATATGATCATGAAAGCACCAGAAACACAAAGTCTGATGCTAGATTCAGGTTTAGCAACCCTAAAAACCTACTCTTAAACCTTGAATATCCTTATGGAGGTATTTTAGTTCTTCTTAGGAGTGGCTATTCTGTACAGTTAATGACTCACCCCAAGTCCTTCTGTTGAGTTTGGTTCTGCTAACTCCAGAACTGCGAGAATAGCTTGTTAGAAATACATAGATATGTAGAAGGCTATAAGCTAGGATGCTTCTTAATGAAAATAAATCTTTTATTTTCTACAGAGCTAACATTAAAGGCACCGAGTTATAGACAGTTCCTGAAATTCTTTAAAGTATAGAAAAGTAATTGTGTACTTTCCTCATTTCTCAAGTGCTTTACATTAACTGTCTTTTACTGTTTAGTATTAGAATAAAATAATAACCTCGTCTATAATTTTATTTTAGTGCCGCCTTTGTTTCGCTCCTCCCCTTTCTCACCCATCAATTTTATAATGCCCCACTGCACTTCATCACTTTAAATGAGTAAAAGTTAAATACAGGCAAATTTCCAAGCACAGTTAAATAATCTTTCATGTGAGGGGACAAAGAGGAACCACAACATTCCTGACCATTCCTACTGGGGAGAGAATTCTTCAGACCTCTCTCTCTCTAAACTAAACCCCTGTCAAGTTTGTTTGCATTTTAATTTAATTTTGTTTTACTTCATTGATCCAGAACAACCAAATGAGTTGATTTACTGATTGTGTCATGTTCCACATAGGTTAGGGAAAATTCAGTGATGTGCATTAATTGTTTTGCCATTTGTTCTGTAGGTTCAGAACAGCCCAGTGACATGGGAGATACATCAAGAGAGCATCATGAAAATATGCCTATGGTCAAACACAAAGAAACAGAGTATCTTGGAATGATTGAGTACAAAAAAGAAGATGAGCCTTCAATTATTAAAGGATTAATCTATGGTATATGATTTGGAAATAAAATTGAACTTCAATGGAAAAATTGGACATTAATATAAATGATTACCACAATTAACAAAATAAGGAATATTTTGTGAAATAAGTGTCTATAAAACAGAATTAAAAACATGATTATTTTAAAGTTGCAATATATTAATATATACAATAGAAAAAGTAACAAGTTTTAGACAAGATTTTCACATACAGATCATGATTGAATAAGCTCTTTGGTAATTTTATTACCAACTGTAGGCAAAATGTTCAACCTAGTGTGAAATAGTCTTCTTGACTCTGTGATATTAGCATCATTTTTTGGATTATTTTATAGTTTTTATGAAGATGTATTGTTTCTGGTGATATAAAAATTTTTAGTTTTAACAAAGAGAGGTACCTATAAGGATACGAGGGATATTTTTAGTTCTTGTAAAGATGAATTTTATCCTTTTTTGTATAAAGCAGAATGTCTCAACAGTATGAGGATATTTTCATTTCTTCTGAAGGTAGATTTTTCAATGTTTTGTGGAATGTTTAAGTGGTTTTAATAGTCTGTTTAAAAGTTTTATAAATGGTCTGTGATATACATGTCCAGAAAATTTAAAGTTTGTGTTTTTTCATCCTATAAAAGAATTGATAAAATACATAACATATCAAATGAAATGTCTACGTTCTTGATGACAAGAAACCCACTTGAAATAACAATGTATCTCAGGATGGCTGGTATGGGTATTAATACTTTTACTAATAAAGCAGAGAACATCATTTTGGCCTAGGAAGGTTGAAATATTGCTCCCTGCTTTATTAGTAAAAGTGTTAATAACCCATACCAGCTGTTCTGAGATACAAATGTCTACATTACAAAGTTCTTAAGTTTTTTTTAATTTCACACGTGTACTGCAAGACATTCTCTCAGATCTCATGTGTGTGAAAATGTATTTTAGCTCTGAAAAGTAGAATGAAGAATGAAACCAAATCTGAATATAGATTTAAATTGATACCTAAGAGAACATTTCCAGACCTTGAAAATTTGAATTTGTTTGTTTGTATCCTTCATAGGGTTTCCAAGGGCTATAAAATTTTTAATAGCAAAAACTATTGTAGTTAGAGGTAAGAGCAATATTTGCCAAACATGCACATTAGGTATGCTCATCTATACAAGTTTAATTTTGTTTTTTTGTAGAATTAAGACCAAAAATAGCAGTTACCCTTTTGCCAGGCCTCCCAGCATATATTTTGTTCATGTGTATTCGTTACACAGATTATATTAATGATGACGATAAGGTCCGTAGTCTTCTAAACAACACAATTTATGGAGTTAAACGGGTAATTAAGGTAAGTCTTGTTTCTGATATAATACCTATTCATCTAACAGTACAAGCTGGGAGAATTGTTTATTCATCCTAAATACAGATGTGTATGCATCATGTTTCATAGGCCATTCATTTAAACTGGCAGTACAACAATATTAAGTTATAATATAGTTCAGACCATTTTATACATAAATTTTAAGATTTTTCAGTAAAAGACAAAATCTTTAATTTTTTTTGTTTGTTTAACTTTCTTAATATCATTAATTTTTATTCACTATTTTCATGCACTTTGAAGATGACATTGGAAAATTTAAACTGAAATTAATATCAGGAATAAATAACATTTTTTAACATTTTAGTATTATAAATACTCTTTTGTTAAAGGCAAACAAACATGAATATTTCTTGGAAACTGATAATTATTATCATATTGAAATCTTACAGAAAAACAGAATTTGTTTCATACGTTTTTTTCTTTCAGAAACGTCATGAAGATCTTGAATACACAACACTGTGGTTAGCTAACACTTGTCGTCTTCTTCACAACTTTAAACAATACAGTGGAGACAAGGTATAATACTATTTGAGTTATCATTAGTTTATGTTATTTTGACATTTATAAATATTTGTTCATAGAATAAAAATAGGATTAACATCAAATAAAAACTAACAGACTTATTTCTTGACTTTGACTCATATTTATCAGTCATTTTATTCATCTCTATTTGACATAAAGATGACAATTGAGTAATTTTTTACTTTCAGACACTTGCTCAAAACAATATCCTGCAAACATTCTGATAATATAAAGCTTGAAAATTTAAAATTATTTATTTTTTTGGAGGAGGTTATTCATCAAATCGGATTATTTTACAATAGCTGTTTTAATCTGTAGGCATTTCAGGCAGAAAATACTTCTAAGCAGAATGAGCAATGTCTACGAAACTTTGATCTGTCAGAATACAGACAAGTCCTTAGTGATGTGGCTGTCTGGATATATCAAGCTGTCATTAAAATCATGGAAGAAAGAGTGCAGCCTCTTATTGGTAATGTGTACCTTTTGCTCATTTAATAATTCTTTTAGTAGCTTGGTCAGAGATGAAAAGTTGAGTAGAGTTTTATATGTTTGAACTAGTGGTTCAGTTATTTGGTGTTATACAAACAAACACTACAAATGTTCTACCCAGAAAAAGAAAGACTAATTACTTTAATTTTATGTATGGAACTATTGATTCTGTTATCTAGTGTTACACAAACAAACACTACAAATGTTCTACCCAGAAAAAGAAAGACTAATTAATTTAATTTTATGTATGGAACTATTGGTTCTGTTGTTTAGTGTTACACAAAAAAAACACAACAAATGTTCTACCCAGAAAAAGAAAGACTAATTAATTTAATTTTATGTATGGAACTATTGATTCTGTTATCTAGTGTTACACAAACAAACACTACAAATGTTCTACCCAGAAAAGAAAGACTAATTAATTTAATTTTATGTATGGAACTATTGGTTCTGTTGTTTAGTGTTACACAAACAAACACTACAAATGTTCTACCCAGAAAAAGAAAGACTAATTACTTTAATTTTATGTATGGAACTATTGGTTCTGTTGTTTAGTGTTATACAAACAAACACTACAAATGACCCACCCAGAAAAAGAAAGACTAATTACTTTAATTTTATGTATGGAACTATTGGTTCTGTTATCTAGTGTTATACAAACAAACACTACAAATGACCCACCCAGAAAAAGAAAGACTGATTACTTTAATTTTATGTATGGAACTATTGGTTCTGTTATCTAGTGTTATACAAACAAACACTACAAATGACCCACCCAGAAAAAGAAAGACTGATTACTTTAATTGTATGTATGGAACTATTGGTTCTGTTATCTAGTGTTATACAAACAAACACTACAAATGACCCACCCAGAAAAAGAAAGACTAATTACTTTAATTTTATCCATAGAACTAGCAGTTCTGTTTTATTTTGCTATAGAAACTAATGCTTCCAGTTATTCACTCAGTAACAAAGAGATTGACATATAAAATGTTTGAGCATAGTGTTGTTGCATGTTGTAATCACAGCTCAACTGTTCATGTAACTCCTTCACAAGTATGATTATAATGGTTACATCTATTAAATAACTAATAAGAATTCTAAGTTGTATTGACTTGGGTGAATTTTATATGACAATATCACTTAAAGTATCTTTAAGTATTTTTGTTTCTTCTAGAAAGTAAAAATTCCAGGTAATAGTTATTGAAAACCTAAGGAGTGTGTATGGTTTAAAAATAACCTTCACTTTGTTAGTGGTCATTGTGTCTGCTTAAGTGTAACCTTTCTTAAACTAATAGTGTTAAATAAGTGTGTTTTTTAATAATTAAAATTTGTCTAAAACTGTAAAAGATAATGAGCTGTTCTCTTTATTTTTCAATAATATCACTAACATGTACACCAAGAAATATATACATATGGAATTTACCATTGTTTATTTTACCACTATTCTGTGCTTGGTGTACTGATTTTTAGTAGGTCACTTTATAGTATCAAATTACATTACCTACATGCTGCTCGCATGCATGCCTTGTGAAATATTTTTATTATATTTTTTATTTTACTTAATCTTAACGAACCTTGGTGTAACAAAGCATTTTAATGAAAGCTTGAATGTAAACATTAAAACCTTTTGCCACGTACTGTAAAGGATACCTCTAGTGGTACGGTTAAGTGTTTCTATGATTTTATAAGAATTCTTGTATGGATCTTATTAGATCCATAATTATTTAATGTATGGAAGCAGGCTGAAAGAAAAACATGTAGGAAAATGTCTTGTCACAAATCACAAAACCTGAGTTATCTTCAAAACATTATTATAATGTCTAGTAGTATGCAATGTATTATGCATTTAATTTGACTTTATCATGGTGTGCAACATTCAGTAAACTCAATGAAAGTAGATATTAGAGTCGATTACTTTGAATTTTTTTATCTTAGCTGCTGTATGTTAGGCTTATAGCATGTTCAAGTCTCTCGTGTATTTTGTATTGCTCAACTAAGAGTTAATTTAATTTAATTTCCATTGCACTAATATTATGTTGTGCTATGAGTTAGTGCTGCAAAAATATTTATTCAATATAATGTGTTAGAAATTAAATATCATGTAACATATGAAAATCGTAATATTGAAGTATTGAACTTTGTGACTATAAGCTAATTGTTCATTATAGTTGAGATGAATATATTATTGTAAGTGCATCTGAGCATTCGTTAAACAAACTATAATGTGATTTTAAAGAAAGATTTTGTTTAAAATGACCACATCTCAAAGCTAATTGCTATTAGAAACTAAATTTCATCAGAAGCACATTGAAATTTAAGTTTTATTCTTCAAATGGTATTTATTTTTTGTTTGAAAGTTTACCTTTAATCACTGTGTATTTATCAATAGACTTAAGTTTTCAAAATAGAGCATGTAACTAAGAAACAAAACTGTTTTATTGGGTTATCCATATGTAGTATTTACTTTTTTTATGACAGTCTCAGAAACATATGATATTTCATGAACTCCACTGCAAAATTTGGTATGGCACTAGAATTTAGTGTTCCACTAATATTTGGAAGTAGACATCTAGTATACTTGTGAAAAATGTATTTTGTCATATAAAAGGGAAAATGCTTTTGTTTGATGTATTTTAGTATAACCTAGAATAAAAAGTTTATATTAAAATAATTTCTGACTTTTTTTTAACAGTTCCAGCTGTTTTGGAGCATGAAGCTATCCCAGGTATCTCTGGTAATAAACCTTTAGGAATGAGAGGACGGACCCCTAGTCTTTCTCGAGAGCTTGAATCACCCATTGACCCTGAAAGAGCTTTAGATACTTTACAAAGAGAGGTGAGAGAGAAAACCAAACTGAGCCAATTTGTATAAACTTGGTGTTCTTTTATAATTCATCAAAATTTAATACTTCTGTTAATTTCTCCTCAGAAACAGAAATATGTGGATTGTAAGTATTGAGTGCATGAAAAATTAATTACTGATCAGTTTTTTAGTTTGAAATCATTATGAAATGGATTTTTCTGAAACAAAGAGGATTATAAAAATTGACTTTTCAGTGGTTTTATTTATTGTTATATTAATGTAATTTATATTTTGTATGAAATATGTGAAATCAGGTTTACAATAAATATCCAACTTTATTAAACTAATGTAGAATATTTGAAACTGTTACTGAGAGTGTTCTATAAACTACTTTTGCTGCATTATTAAAATTATCATTATTTTAACAATAACTTTCATAACACTGTATAAAATATCTCAGGTTTTTTATTTTGGTAAAATGTATTTGATGTACTACAAAACAAAAAGTACAGGAGCTATTTAAATGTTTAATAAGAATACTGATACATTTTGTTATACCATAAACTTTATCACAATAACCTAATCCTGTCATCCTGTGTTTAAAATGTATAAAGATATTATTAATTGATAGCAGGATTAAAATAACAATGGGCTTTAGACCTAAGTAACTAAAATTTTTTAAATCACAGTTTACCATTGTAAAGCTAATTTTTCCATATCTGTTAACAAAAGAACAACACTAGATACCATTGATGAACTTGTGTTAAATTTGTTCAAGAGGTGAACAACTGTAATGCTTGCTACACTAGTCTCAATAACAACTGCTTTTGTCATCAGAGCAGGATTAAATCTGTAATGTCACATGTTTGAACTGTAAGTTAATATGCCTACTTGTTGTCCCAGTGTACTGTATAATGTGAAAGGAAAATTGGCATGTATTTTAAGTTATTAATAAATGAATCACAAATGAGATACTTTTATACCCAATACATCAAGGGATTGCTGTAACTACATTGCACTGTAATAGTGTAAAATGAAATGCTTGTGTTCTGATCTATGTAGTTTCTATTTAGCTGTTAAATGGTTGCTTGAGAACATTTCCTAGAAATAGAAAAAATCTTTCAAGCCTTTGCATGGATAAGTATCAATGTTAAGGCATTGTACCATTATTAGCAGGTGTGCTTAAAGAACATCCAGCTGAAAGAAAATTCTCACTGAAAACATTTTTGGAATAAATAATGAAACTGTTGATATTAAAATGATTACAGCTTATGCTAATAAGAAAGTAAACTTATTAGTGGAAGATTTCCTGTATTTCTTGTTAGTAGATTTTAACAAGTTTGTTTCACTCAATAAAATTTAAAGCTGTGGAAGAATGTTAAAGTTACTACATACAGAAACTGTACATGGACTGGTAGGAACGATTAATTAGGTAGTTAGTTAGATAGTGAGCAGACTTGGCAGCATTAGTTAGGTTATTGTGTGCTGTATATCTGTGCTTATATATAATGAAATGTAAATACAAGATAAAGGATATGACTTTGTAGAACTTTTTTTAGATATGAATGTATTTTTTTTCACATCTGTTTTTTTTTAATCTACACTTGTGTTAGATGAACACGTTTTTCAGAGTACTGAACCTTCATGGTGTGGACCCAGAATTGATAACCCAAGTATTTAAACAGGTGAGAAAGAACATATCATTATTTACTGTCCCATGTTTTGATAAAGTATTCCAATTACTGAGCTTTCTCTGATGATTTAACTGTGTTTTTGTTTTCTTTTGTTCAATAAAAACATGAGAAGTTTTTGAATAATTATTTTAATGTTTTTATTCTTGTTCATGTTCTTAAAATAAATAATTATGCTAGTATTCTGTGTCATAACATAAAAAACATGTGCAAACTAGATATACTTTTGAATTGTCCCTGAAAGCATTGTTTCAAGTGTAAACAAAATGAAAAATTAAGAGTAACAAATATTTTTACTTCTTACTTTTAAAGTTCATATGCCATGCTGTGTTGTAGCTTACAGAATGTGTAATTCTTCTCATGATTCATGGCATGAGCACATTTTACTGGTATCACAACAGTACAAGTTGCAACATTAAGTGCCCCTTATGTGACATTTTAGTTTCTAGTGGCTGATTGTCTGACAACACATTGCTGTATCATGGTGTCAGTGATTAAAACAGATGACCTTCAAGAATTAAACACATCAAGGGTGTTCACAGAGTACTAATATATATCAATTTCATTATTTAGATTTGTCATGGATACACAGTATTGATGTATGCAAGTCATATTTTAAATTTAGGATGGTCATGTAGTAGCGATGTAAATTAGCTACATCATTTAAAGTTAACAAGAAAATCTAGTACATACTACTAACATGTGTTCAGTCATTAAATATGCAGTCTTTAGTTGCTAGCTTTGTTTTAAAAAGTTTGCTGAATTATGTACTTGTTAAGAGAAGCCAAGATGTGCACCAAAGTCACATGTTTGACTACACTAAATAAAAATTCTTTTTGAGCTCAAATAAAAGAAATAATTGCTGAATTAATTTTTATATGTTTAAAAATATATGTATTGAAAATGTTGAGTAATAATAATAATAATAATACAATGCAAAGAAAACAAGTAACATTGTAGCTCTGAATAAGAGTTTAAATGTGTGTTGTTACTGACCAAAGTTAGTTTTAGACACAGTTGTGTGCCTTTTTGAGTGTGTAATCTCAAAATGTAGCTCTTACTTTTTAATGTTTACTCAGTTTAATTTACTTCTACTGTGGTTACTAAGGATTAATGAAAGTATGTCAAAATATCTTTTTTTTTATGTCACTATATGGAATTTTGGATAGACTGAAACAGAGATTTAATCAAGCTGTTAATCCAAAAATAATGTACTTTATTCACATCACTGGTAAATTTAGTGTCTTTTTTTTTTAAAGACTTGTTGACAATGTATTTTGGGGATTCATAGAATTCCCAATACTTCATTTAATATCAGTTTTAGTTTAATTTACTAAAGTAATTCCTCCTCAGTTTTTTTTTGCTCATAGAAAGAATAGTAGAACCTTTATGTAAGAATGTTTTCTTTAGCTTTCTTCTATAGGAAATACTGGTTTTACAGTTAACTACTGTGACTAAAGCTATAGTGTAGAGGAAAATATCTAAACAGGATACACAAAAAGTAAACACAAAATTTAAAATATTTTAAGAGTAAAATATAAGTGTGAAAACAACAACACCTGACATATCACAGTAGAATAAGTATGTATTAACAATACTTCGTCATCAAAGTATGGAAAGTAAAATATGTTTTTCTCTTTCAGTTGTTCTATTTCATTTGTGCGGGCGCTCTGAACAACTTGCTGTTAAGGAAAGATATGTGTCACTGGTCAAAAGGTATGCAGATAAGGTATGTGTAATTACAATATCTTTAAATATTAATCCTTTTAATACTGAACACCATTTACTAGATACATATTAACATTTCTCGGAATTTGTCTAACACTGAACCCTTGAATTTTCTGAAATAAAGTTTGTTTTTCATATAAATTGGAAGTTTCAGTATAGATTTTCAACCATTTAATTTTCACTGAACACTTCTAATGAAAATGTGCTTGTAATAAATCTAAGTTATGGATAACATAGCGTGTTTACACTGAATGATTAAAAGTATTTCCAGGGTAAGTCATGTTGTTAACTCGTGTTGTACAAGTTTTGGAAACCTAAGAAATTTATATGATTAGAATAATTTTTTTTCAGACTTGGAAAGCTGTGGAAATTCAATGTAAATCCTGGAAAAGTATTTTAATGATCATTTATCAGTTTAAATAAATAGTAAATTGAATAGTTTTTATAAACCCATGAATTTCAAAGCTTGTATTTTGTCCTTAGATTCTTGAAGAAATAGCATAAAATGATTCTATCAGTGAAAGTGAATCGAGCCTGTTATTGAGCTTTTCTGACTAGTATTGGTGCTCTGTGTGTTGGCCAGTGTTAAGTGAGGACTAGCATATATAAACACACAATAGGCTAGATGTGTTACATCATTACATATTATTATTTAACCTTTCCATGCCAAAATGTAACAATATGCCAGTTTTATGTCATTAGCCACTATTGCCAATCATGACAGGGACCACCCAGGAATTTCGCAAATATTCACATTTAACATATAGACAAAAATCTTTATCTTTATTACTTTTTGTAATATACCCCCTGCTGGCACAGCAGTAAGTCTACAGATTTACAATGCTAAAATTAGAGATTCAATTCCTCTCGGTGGACTCAGCAGATAGCCAAACATGGCTTTGCTATAAGAAAACACATGTACACATTTTTTTTTAATGAGTTATCACAATATCTTCAGTTTCATTAACTTCACAATTTCAACTGCTTACTTTTTCATGTATATTTTGTATTAACTTTACAGGTTTGTTATCTGGCTTGAACAATAAACAGTTTATCTCTGAAAACCAATATGTCACAATAGGAAGACTTTTCCATAGACTCGTGCTGCATGTGAAGTTGTGCACTCGTATACTTAGCGAGCTGAGCTTTGACAAAAACAATCTGTGCATCTCTGAAATGCGCATTTTAAAACATAAATATGTGATACATAAATCACTAATATATAATGACTGTAAACAGTTGTATTGTAATTGTTTTTCTCACAAAGTTGTAAATAGGATAAAAACAACCTGTTAAATTTATTAACTTTCCTTGCCAATACACACACACACACACAATAAATTCATCTAAGCTTGATATCTGTCACTGCTAATTTCAAAAGGTTGAAACAGGTGTAGAAATTGTCATAGTCATCCTGAAATGCACCCTTATGGTTTTACAACAATATAAAAAGATTAATTCTCTATCTTTTGTTAAGAAAAATCATAAAACACTAAAAATGTCTTCTATTTTACACTATAGAAAATTCAGCATTAATTTTGACCTTAGGCCTACATCAAACAGAATGTTTGTTTTCAAGTTAAATATTTGAGTAATCATATTCTAGTATATACTAATTTGTACATTTACTAGTTTTGAAATAATGATCCAGAGGATGATAAAGCAATTTAAGCTACTTTTTGTGGTGATTGAAATATTACTTGTGTTATAGCTTATAATCTGAAACAAATTAATTTTTTATAAACCTTGTATAAAGCACATTAGAACTATGTGCTTTGTTTTATGACTGTGAAAATATCACTAATTCTGAAAGAAAAAAGGAGGAATTTATTTTGCCAGTTTTGAATGGATTCAGAATTGTGAAATGTGTTTGTTACAGATATAATCTTAGCCATTTAGAACAGTGGTGTCGAGACCAGAAAATGCAACATTCTGAGGTCACAGAGACACTCCAACCAATAGTTCAGGCATCACAGTTGCTACAAGCTCGAAAGACGGATGATGATGTTCAGAGTATTTGTGACATGTGTGACAAGCTGACAACATCACAGGTATGAGGAAACTTGGTTTCTCAAAATAATTAATTTCACCATCAGAAACAATTTTAATATGAATGAGATAGACTGTTTAACATAGTTAATACCAGAGTTACTTTTTATCATTTGTGGCAGTAATGAGAAGGTGTGCACATATATAAATTAATAAAAATTCATATTTGAGTGAAAGAGCTGTAATATAATTTTAGCTGAGTTTGCTAAAATCACAGGTGTTTTTAAACCTAACTTGTATCTTCACAATCAACATGATTTTATGGTGTGAATTATATGCTTCCCCCTTGTGGTATTGCAAGTGGAGGTCTGTTTTTCAGTTTTTCCACACTTATTTCAGTTACGAAGTAGTGTGGTAATTCAAGGATAAAAGTAGCATACTTGCCTGATTTTATAAATAACTAGAGATTTGAGGGCCTAACATATGAAAGGACAGAGAAGATCTTGTAATAGTTGAAATAAAAATGAACACTTGAAGTAGCATGATGGATGATTTACTGTAGGATGTACTATTGCTTTGTTATTTAAATTTGAAATGAAGAAAACAAAACTTATTAAATGGAAGGGAAACAAAAACTATAGTTTACAATAGTTAAATGAGAATCAAGTGTATGGGTGATGATATTTGACCTTGCATGATCAGTATATTTTGAAATAAAGTATGAAAATGGAAGACAGCTACACAGTGAGTTCTGTTTTTGTTGAAATTAAGAAGAAATCTGCTTGTGTCAAAACTTAGTTTACAATTCACCTTTCTATAACTAATCAATCCAAATATTGTATCATCAGCATTCAAAAGTGTCTTTGTTTCATGTGACATTTATAGAATAGTCAAACATACACAAGGTAAAGTAGAATGCAATACTTCTATTCTGTGAAATAACAGATACTTTGTGACCAGGTTGAAACATCAAGACTTGAATTTAGCAACTGACCTTGACTGAATTTATAAGAATTTGAAAATATTGTAGATGTGAAATGTGTGGTCTTTGCTTACTATGTTAACACTATGTGTGTATATAAATATTTTCTTCCTAATGGTTTTAGCTATTCAGAAACTTTTAAACTTTATCATAAGCATATCTGTTGAAAGGTTTTTAATTTTTATATCACTAAGAGTCTCTAGCTACTCACCATTTATTTAATTTTTCACCAAACAATAAATACACGTTTTGTTCGTAGATCATCAAAATTCTAAACCTGTATACTCCAGCTGATGATTTTGAGGAAAGAGTTCCCATTTCCTTTATCCGCAAAATACAAGAATGTTTACAAGCACGTGATCAAGTGTCTGACGAGACGAAACAAGTGCAGCCTGCTGGCAAGGCAACCCTACTGTTAGATACCAAGTATGCGTTCCCTATTAGGTTTCCATTTAACCCATCTAGTGTCAGGCTTGAAGACGTGATCATTCCTGAAGCTCTGAACCTGTCCATGTTGAAAAAGGTGTAGAGAAAGACTGTTCTGGTTATTTACAGCCTAATGAAGTTGTACAGAAAGGTGACACTAATGTAACATAGCTAGATTATGTATTTGTGTCTATTTATATATGTATTACTCTCTCCTCTTATGGTTATATTTAAAACAAGAATTACTTTATCACTTTTTTGCTGCTTAAAATTTCTGCTTGTGGTACTTAATTTATTTTTTTTTTAGAGAGTGCAATACTTCTTACTCTCGTCAGAAGGAAACTGTTTTGGAGGACAATACAGATTAAAGAGGTTCAGTGTGAGTTACATAACAAACTAGGTGATGAGTGTAGGATATATTGTTGTTTTTGCCAGGGTTGATTTCTGCAGTATAATTTTGATTGGTATCTGTCTTAATATTTTGTGCCAAAACAGTCAGTGCTATTGTAGCTGCCTGCAATTTCAGTTCAGTTTAGATGTTTGTTTATTTATCAAACTTCATGGAACTTTTTGCTAATTTGAGCATAATTTGATGTGATAGAATTATTTCTAGTGTTGAGGAACTGAAAACTTGAATTATACATTATGTGCATAAGACAAGAATGGTTTTGATGGAAAACAGACAAACTAAGTTTTGGCATTATTTCTTAACTTTTTCAGTTTGTCATTTCATCAGTTAAGTTGTATAATAATTTTAAAGGAAAGTAGAGTATAAGTTGTACATGATTCAGTAAAATTGCGTTATGCTCTAAGACGTTCATGATTCAGTAATATTAAGCTATGCTCTATGATGTACATGATTCAGTAATATTAAGCTATGCTCTATGATGTACATGATTCAGTAATATTAAGCTATGCTCTATGATGTACATGATTCAGTAATATTAAGCTATGCTCTATGATGTACATGATTCAGTAATATTAAGCTATGCTCTATTTTGTTGACTAAACTTTACTTATGAGAAGATATAACACAAGAAAACTTTCTTAAGCATAAGAATTTAATTTACAATAAAATGACCTTTATTGACACTGCATGATAAAAAATTGCAGCATGGCAAAGAAATTACAAGGTTCTGATACTACCTGAGTTTTTGTGCTGAAATTTATGTCGTTTGTCTGTAGCTTTGTGTCGTAATCACTATTTTTATTTAATAGTTGTGGTACTGTATCTATTCTTATAACAAACAAACTTGTATTTAGATATTTCTGTCCTTGTCACTGATTATGTCTTCATTAAAGTAACAAGTGTACTGTTTACATTCCTTTTGTTTCTAGTACATTCATGGACATTGTTCTACAATTCTACCCTTAAAAAAAGAATTTTAATTTAAAGAAATGTTATTGACTTTCTACACAAGATAGATTTTTTTCTGTCTTTGTGCATTCATAACTTCAACATTCATGATTAATAAAGTAATATTATGTGATGATATTCTAATTTCATAGACATGGCCTGTTATTTACTTTAAAGTTCATTTGTTTTGTTTTAAATGAATTAATTTGTGAAAGAGTAATATACCATTCCAAATATGTAAAGTTTTTTTTATCAATATTTTGTTTTCTAGTATTTTTGTAAAAGGGAGGTTTGTTCATAATAAACTAGTGATAATCTATTGAAGGTGTTTATTTCAGATATGTTTTTCCTTGTGTTTTTTCTAATTTTATGTGGTGGGATGTGAATGTGAACTAACCGTAATTTTTGTTTCAATAACCTTTTTATTTTCTTTGTTTGTATATACTACTTGTTACAAAAGATTGAACAGCTTGCTACTAGAAAAATATTTTTGTTTCTTTACATCTCTTATTGACTCTTCTTAACATTCCAACAAATTTCGGTGATAATCAGGGTCCGATTGTTGGATAAAGTATACCCAAATATAGAATTTTTTTTTCTCCAAGGAAGCCAGTAATCTCTAGTGCCACCATAAACAGAAAGGACTAATATCTCATAAATATGTTCTTATTACCAAACATTAGATACGTCTCTCTTTGTTTTCTTTGGCACTTTGAATACAGTCATTCTATGTATATACATGTATTGAAATAAATCCAAAACATATAATAATGTCAGGGAGGATTTCTCTGCCTGAACTTGTGAAAACGTAAGCAGTATGTATAGAAACTTTCCGAAGAGTTATCTTCACAAACCTAGACAATTATTTTATGTATACAGCCTTGATTAGCTGATAATGTTTTAATATGGGGGAAATATTATAACTTAGACAACTCGAGCATTTCTCTCTGAGTGAAATTTATTGTTTTAACTTTGTTCCTTAACAGCCAGTGAATGTTTTATATAACCTAGATTTTACAGTAGTATGATAAGAGTAACTCATTGCTTCCTTTTGGGGTATTACATGTGTTTTTAAACTGTGATTGTAGATTATTAGCTGCATTGTATATGTAAGATGTGAGAAAGTCATTCTACTAAATGTATTAAAGTCTAGAAACAGCATTAAAATCTGTATATTATTCACACGTTGACAGAATTTAAAAATAGATTTATTATCTTAAGGACTTTATTTATCAGAATTATTATGAACATTTCTTGCCAAATTCATTAAGCACAGCTTGCTCTTGAGAATGAAAAAAGTGCCCATAGTTCGTAGTGCTTCAAAAATATGAGTACTTTATTGGTGTAATTTAAACTTAAGTTTTTATTTTTATCTTTAGAGTGATGAGTTATTACACACACAAACCATTCATGTTGTTCCATAGAAAAAAATAGACTATACTGAGTTTGCTATCACTTGGACTGTTCAGAAATTGTAACATAATTGTTTGACCTAATAATTGTGATAAAAATAATATTTATCAACCAAATCTTTAGCATAACCCATCTTTAAGCTTAGCATTAAAAAGTTTAGTTAAGCCTGAAAGATAAGTAGCATCAAGATAGCTGAAACTTGTTTAAGTTAAAATGTTTTGATATTTTAAAGATTGAAACCAGTTCCTCTTGATTTCATATATTATTACATAACTTGAAAACCATTCATTTTTAGTGTGTAAAATGACAGTTTGGGTGTGTAGTTTCTGGGTTTTTTGTTCTAGTTACCTAGAAATAGCATAATATTAAAGAAAGCTTTGGTCTCTCTCTCTCTTTGAGTTATTAAAACACATTACAGCTTCCTCAGCAGTGATCAATAACTTAGTTTGACTAGAAAAGATTATTGACTAATTTGGAATATTTAAGAGGGAGAATACCACAACAGTTGATTACTTACAAACAGTTATTAGTGTCAAGAAACATCTAGCAAACTTATGTTGTGATATTTTTTTTTAATATTGGTGAAAGTTCCTACTTTACGGTCTGGAAAATTATTTGTATGGCTTCCAGTTTCTTTTGCTCTGTTCCTGCTACTAGCTAGCAATATTACCTTCAGCTTGTTGCTTTTCTAATGCTTGTTTAACATTCAGTTTATTTTATATTATGTTATAATACTTTCATTAAGTAAAATTTTTAAGTTTGTTTATAAAAGAATTTTTTTCTGATTTTACATTTTGCTTGTATTTATAGTTGTTAATATCTGATTTTGATACAGAATATTTTGTTTAGAGTTGGTGAGTTACCATTAAAAAAATACATGTATTTGTACTAAACATCAAAAACATTCCATGCTGAATAGGTTAAGTAACATTTCGGTCTTCATTTTCCTCTTGACTTGTTCCAAAATACTGTGAAATGCAGGTGTACTGTTGTCAAACAAGTGTATGGATCATCACACTTACCAATGATCGATATCTAATTTCTTGTTCCAGACCATCCTCTTTATATTTCAGTTATACCTTTAACATCATTATTTTCAGTTTTTTTTTCTGTAAACTGGCTCTTTTGAGCTAACCATTTTTTTACATTTTATGCTGTTACTAATTTGAAATGTTATTTATAAATATTGTATCATTCCAGTTTTACGAAATCCTTTCTTAAACAAAGTCTGTTCTGTTGATAATAAAAAATTCAATAAATTAAATATATTCAGTAAAGTTCCTTTATTTCAGTGGATGAACCTTTATAAAGAAACTTCTTACCACTATGTAAAAGAGAGAATAAGTAATGGGTTAATTTTGGTGTTTTAAATCATTTTTGTAACATGTAGTTTTATTGCATAAACTTTAAAATGTAGATCTCCCAATTATCTTGATCTCAGTAATTTTTTGAGGGAAATTTGTGTAAGTGTAATTAGTTTCTGAAATGGCATCTCTTGTATGAACTATCTGTTAAAAGTACATCAGTTCTATGACGTTGCTTTAAAAGACAAGATGTTACATTTCTTAGTAGCCACCAATCACCTTTGAATATTCTTTTGTTTTTTGTAATAGTAATTTGCATGACTATTTAACAGTAAAACTGTTCAGTATTTTCTAATAACTTAACATGTGTTAGTGTGTAATGATTTAGTTATGTTTTGAGTATAATTTATTGATATAGTTTGTACCTAGTTTTGATTTTGTGTAGCAGTTAGTGAAAAACCACAATAAATGAAACAAGTTGTCAGACACCTTAATATTAGGAAAACTAGTTTCAACCTGGTCATCATCATTTTCAGTCTGAAGACAATATTTCTAATATGAAGACTTCTAACAGTTTGTTCCATTTCACTAATTGCACACTAGGCTTTATTTTGTAGATTATTTATTTGAAAAACTGTATGTAATTATGATTATACTTTATTTTCCTTTTAATACTGTTGAAAGATTTCTTTAAACATATCCTCATACAAGATCTAAAGTGGTAACCATCTTTGATCATCAGTGCAGTAAATGAGCACTTTGATGTATCTTATTACTTTAGTTCTTGGATATAAATATACATTTTAGTAAAATGGTGTGAAATTACCATTTATTAACGTAAGTGATACTTTGTTATGAAGAAAATCGTGTGATCCCGTGAATCAATATTCCCACTAATAGATAAAATACCTTGACTTTTTAGTATTAACACATCAAGCAGCATCTGAAAACCTTTTTAAGGTAAAATATTTTGTGATCAGGAGTGAAGTCAGTTTTCAAACTGCATAGTACTACTAACGGTGTTTAATGTTTAACTTGTGCATTTAAAGATATGGGAGAACATATGTCTTATTTAAAATGCTTCATTATTTTGTGGAATCTGACATTATAACATCTTTTATGTAGAATATCAGTTTGGTAACAAAAGGAGACAACAGGATTTTAAAAATTTGTTTTACAAAGATAACTCAAACTACGTGCATAATAAAAGATGCTGGTATATCAGTATGGACTAATAATGAACAGTAATATTTTCCAGACAGTCTCTACAATATTTTATATTAATATTCTCTTCCAAGTGTTTCATGTCACTTAATTTCTTTGTTTAAATAATGGAAAAAAATTTAAGTCAAAACATTTTTGAGATTCTCTACATAACTATTTAAAGGTTATTGTGCAAGTAAAAAAAAAATTTTTTTTTTAGCTGGGGTTATATAATTGGAAATGTTAATGCAATTTGTTATTCAGTTTGAATGTTAAAAGTGATAACAGAAACTAGAACAAAATATATTAATGTTTAAACTGAAATAACCATCTGTAGATCTTTCATTTAGTGGAATTTCAACCTCTAGAAAGTGAAATAGAATTTATTATTATTATTATTGCTGTAGTTGCCAAAGTACAAAAATGTGTTTGTATATTATGTGTTTACTATCCCGTCAGTGTTCCTTAGAAAAAAAACTTGAACTTTCAATTAAATACTAAACCTTTGTGTATGTTTGTACCAGCTTTGGTATACTGTTAAAAGTATGACTATTATTGTTTTTAAAGAAAAAGTTAATTACAAGAAAATAATGAGAGTTTGTGTCATAATATTTCTTAAAAATTGTTTTCTAAAAGCTCATTTTAGCATCTGAAGGATTTCATTTCTAACATTAGATTAAAATTAGTGTTTTCACTGAGTGTACACAATGAAGTTTGAGTTTATTAATTTACTTCTAAAAAGTCCATAATTCACTTAAATTTGTTGGTTATTATTAACTTTATTCTAAAATAATTTACCAGATATATAATACTGCAAATAAAAATAATCATACATCCATGTAAAATGTTTTTTGTATAAGTTAAACATCAAACATTTTTTCTGACTGTTACGCATTTCATGATACAAATATGTCGATAGGAAGAAGAAATTTCTCCAAGACGTAAATGTTAGTAAACCTTTCTAGTTCTATTCAACACAGATGCAGAAACACTTGATTTTAAAATGCACTTACTATTCTTTGCACAATAAGGTTAGCAAAATTGTACAGAAAGTTTTTTTTTTAAAAACTGTTACTATCACAAAGTAAAGTAATTGACATGCTTCTAGTATGTTTTAATATGATTTTTGTGGTAATAAATTTCCTTAACATAGAGATTATTGAACATGCAATGATGATAAAAGCTTTAGAAGTAATTGGAAAGGTCATTATGTGGAGTTTTGCTTCTCATATATCCACCCTTCATATATATCTCTTGCATGAAAGTTTTTGTTCTGAGAAGTGGAATATTTAGATAATCATTGAATAAAATTAATACTATGTAATTTTGAAAATGCAATGGTTGTAATTGTTTATGCTTGAAGTACAGCAAAATCTTTACACCTTAATCCATGGGTCTCTAATCTACTCACTACACTACACCTTTTCACTGTCCCACATGAGGACAGTTTATTACCTAAATAAGTAAATATCATTATAATATTTGTTGGTTAAGTAAAAACTGTACGACAGGGTATTTGCGCTCTGCCTCTTCGGGTTATCAAAATCTGAGTTTTAGCACTATGTCCCCGGACTTGTAATGCTATAACAACTAAAAGGAAGCCTACTGTGTGGATAAAGTATGATATTTAGACTTGACGACTACTCCATTATGCATGTTGCATTTCATATCTAAAATATAGTTTATTATACTTATGGTTAAACAATTTTTCATACTTTGAAGCATTATTTATTCAAATGTCTTTCAAAATAATCCATTAATGTAAAATTGAATCCAAAAGATACAAAAAATAACTACTGATTTTCATTTACTCAGTAGAAACTCAGTACATATCTGTGTAACTCTGCATTCAGAAAAATTCTGCAGGCTGAGACAATACATGTACTAAAAGTTTATTCTCTAAGTGGAAAAGGTACACATGTTCTAAATACCAAAATACACTTTACACTGTATATTCAATTGGCTTAACATTTAACATAATAATAAATGACAACAATAAATATATTGTTAAAATTATTTTTGAATTTGTACACATTCTACAGAAATATTGGATGAACTCTTTTTAATGTTAAATCATTTCTTACTATTGTACAGAAGTAAAGGTAGCTAATGGGTTTGTCTATACTTGTAGTGAATATTTTGACAGTTCTTAGTGTTCACATCTAACACTAAGTGTATATCTCACCGTATGTAAATACTTTACAATCAAGTTCTAAGAAGTTATGTAAATAATAAACAGAAGTTTTACTTCCTAACATGCTGAATGCACAGGTAGAAAATGAAAAACAATTAAGTAATATTGTGAAATACAAAGTTTTAAAATATTTATGATTGAGCTTATTTTGAATAAGCACAGTAAGGGGGATGAAGCACCATCCTCATTAAATTGGATAGTTATGTTTTAAAACAATAAGAACACAGTAAATTTTACCAACTGTTGTGACATACTTTCACTGGTAACAAGAAACTTCACATTGCATTGTTTTTCTGCAAGGCTTTTAAACTTCAAGATTTTACCAAATATCAAACTCCCTGGTAAAGAAATTTCACATATTTTTCATTGCATTGATTTTCATTTAACCAGAAGCTCAAATTTTATAGAATGGCCATTTCATTACTAACAGTTGAAGATATTTAAAATATTTTTGTCTTTCATTTGGTAAAACCTGGAAGGTCATATTGTTACTAATGGTAAATACAGCAGCCAATTTTTATTTTCACTATATAATTTTTACCTTACAGAGCATGATTTGACGAGCCAAACAATTTTCTTTTTTTGCAAAATTATTACAAATACATTAAACTAGAATTGTTATTTTTAGTTTCCTTACCCTTTGACAAGCTTTTAACTTTAAATACTACAAGTTTTGTTAACTCAAATCCCGCTTATTGTGAGGTTAGCTGTTTTGGTATATAAATATATTTAAACCAGCAAACTGAAAATTCACAGAAAAATATTTGATGAAACAGAAGCATGTTAGCCTCTGAATTAGAAATGTTGGTTAACTTTTTCATAGTTATATTAAACCCTGAACCAAATGTGATGTAATCAACTAGTTGTCACAGTAATATCTATAGCAGTGAGAAAAATAAAACTCCAGGCATTTGACCAATATTTCTATATTCTGTTAACATATCAATTTCTTGCTGCACAAAACATATGCCACTGTTTATTATAATTCTTTAACAGTTAATTACCACAGCAACACAGCTCTTCATGAAACAAGCACTAAATACCTAATTATCCTGGCAACACAGCTCTTCATGAAACAAGCACTAAATACCTAATTATCCTGGCAACACAGCTCTGCATGAAACAAACACTAAATATCTAATTACCCTGGAGAGAACTCTTTGTGAAACAAACATTAAATACCTAAATAACCTGGCAACACAGCTCTGCATGAAACAAACACTAAACACCTAATTACCCTGGAGAGACAGCTCTTTGTGAAACAAACACTAAATACCTAATTACCCTGGAGACAGCTCTTCATTAAACAAACATTAAATAACCTGGCAACACAACTTTTCATGAAACAAACACAACTTTTCATGAAACAAACACTAAACACCTAATTATCATGGCAACACAGCTCTTTGTGAAACAAACACTAAATACCTAATTATTCTGGCATCACAGCTGTTCATGAAACAAACACTAAATACCTAATTATCCTACTAACAAAGTTTTTCACAGAGCAAACACTGAATATGTAATTACCCTGGAAACATAGCTTTTCATGCAGTAAGCAGCTAAATACCATTTTACATATGACCATTAATTTTAACAACAATCAAAACTTTTAAGCTATCTGTGCAAAAGCATTTAGATTACTATATAATACTTCTGTTCACAGAATTTTCTAATACTAGATGGAAATGCACTTGTTATGATTTAACACATTTGTGTTATGGGACTGTTTAAGGATGATACCATTGCATTACTTCAATTTTTAGCACCCGAACATCTCTATGAAGCAGCCATTTTCAAGTACAAAAAACTCCTAATTTTCCCAGATAAATTATTTGTTAATCTAGTATGAAAGATTTTTATATTTAATTCAATGCTATCGTGAGCTTACGTGATTCTGAGTAATATACTGTGCAATGATTATATTGTAGATGTAAATAGATAGTAGTTACTTATTTTGAATGAAGACAAAATATGATATTGTAAAGTACACATGTACTTTTTTTATCTTTAATTTTTACTTCATAAATATATTTTGTATACTTTAATAAATACCACCTGTGAACTTAACTTTCATTTAGATATATATACAATTCTAGAACTATTTTATATCTAAATGGAAGTTTCAATTAGCTACACAATTAGAAATGTATTCAGTGTATGACATTTCTACTGCTTTCAAAGTTCTTACCAAAGAGTACAAATGCTAAAAGTATTTTTCAGTATTTCAAAGAATAGTTTTGTCATTCAGACTTGCCTTTCAAATACAATAAAAATGCTTTAAAATAAAAGGGATCCTCAATAGCCACGGCTCTTGAAATTATTTTAGGTAGAATTAGAGCAAATTAATATACAAAACCTTTTTCTTGCCTTTACCATCAACTATATTTTGTGTACCAGAAGTACCAACCACAAGACTCCTGGTTTTCCCAAATCAATTTATATTACTCATCGGAAGATCTCTACCAGCCTACTCTCAAACAAATTCTTTTAGGCAGGATCAGAGTAAATTAATTCATACATTCTAGGATGTCATGATATACATCAAAAGGACTTGACCTCCTGAGTCCAAAAACTGTAATTAGATTTCAAATTGGTCAAGAGATGATGTAGTTATGAGCTACAAGTTTATACTTGAAAGACTCAAAGCCATTCTGTGTGCTTCTACACCTCAGCTAAAAGTGTGCAAATGGATGTTCTTGTGTTATGAATCTTTTTTTTTTTTATCAAGAAGCAAAAAATACTAAAGTACTAGCAACAAATAAAGGAAAATTAATTTTACTATATAAATCTATGATAAATTCAGACAGTTTCATGGAAAATATGTACAATGTTATCAGCTACATAAACAGTTTATCTACGTACCCTACTAATTTAACTAAAAATTTCACAGTAATGTATTTAATACCTTGAGGGCTTATATTAGTTACAGTAAGCCTAATAACATGATCTTCAGTTATATTAAAGTACTGGAGTGACAACTTCCTTTAATTTATCAATTCAAACAATACCTTTAAAACCTACTTTTTTTTGTAGAAAACTACTGATCATAAATATTATATAACTTACATATATTTAAGGAAGTACTGAGCTCACACTAAGTATCTAAAAACCATACCTTGCATTTACTTGTTGAAATGTAAGAAATATTATGCCCCATACTATGAAAATAGCATGCAATATGAAGCCAGCATTAGTTCACTTGTTTAAATGTTACAATGATAGACACAACAGTATCAATCAAATACATTATCACGTTTGATTATTACACCTGCAGTCTGACAGTCACAAACTACCAGATCACATGGTTTGGGTGTTATACTCCTGGCCTAATAATTACAGACAATATGTAACCACACTAGATCAATATCTTTATGTCTTATCTAAGTGCAAACAAAAACCCTATAATCCATGCTTTAAAAAGATTACCTTTTGAGCATTTTACAAGATTCATTTAAGATGAAGTAAATCATTTGAATTCTTTTATATAGAACAATTTTTTTTAACACCCACCCACCTCAACTCTATAGTGCGAGCTTTATCCTCCCTTAAGTTTACCATTAATTAAGTCACTGGGAAGAGGAAAAAGTTAGTTA
Source organism: Tachypleus tridentatus (assembly GCF_004210375.1). NCBI lineage: Eukaryota > Metazoa > Arthropoda > Merostomata > Xiphosura > Limulidae > Tachypleus > Tachypleus tridentatus. Next base: position 101,901,118 of record NC_134828.1, read on the forward strand.
TAATTTAATTAACAAGTAAAAAGGATCGTCATTATTAGTATATAACACAACTGTCCCTATGTTTACACAGCAAACATAATACATATTACAACCTGCTGTCTGGGTCAGACACCGACGTGTAAAGATTACTGATAGACTCCAAGCTAGTTGAGATTACAATCATTTACAGAAGAGAAGAAAACAGTTCAACTTGATTTAACTTAGATTACTGGAAGAATTAATAATAACTTCACAAGGATTATTAAAAACAGTCTAGTGAAACATCACCATCTTCTCTCTTGACAAAAATAAAAATAGAACAACTATAAAAGAGAAATTGCATAAAAAAATTAAAATATTGGAGATTTAGTGAAAATAACCAAACATCAATTTGAAAGTACAGATTAAGATAAAGGAACATCAAGAAGTGCAAACACTGGCAAAGTGTTCTGTTTTGGCCTAAGATATATACATATTGGTAAGAAGAAAAATGAATTTAAAATGTCAGAATGTAATAGATGTTTTTTTAACAAAAGGCTGTCATTCAAATACTAAAATAAATCATAATATTGGTTAATACTGTAATCAGCTTTGAAATAGAAATGCATATTTTTAAGCAATTAAAACCAATGTTCCAACTATAAAACTGATAATCGTACATTGTATCCTCACCTCTTAATACTCGAACATTAGTTTGTTATATAAAAATGTGTTTCCACACCAGTAATTAAAATACTAATACTTTACAAGCATCCTCTCAAAAAATAAAAAAATACTGATATTGAAATACCTTTTCCTACGTAATCAGCTTGACAGCAAACAATAAATCAACTGTTAAGTTTTATCGACCAGCAGAACAATACATGCTAGTCATGTATATTTGTTTTTTAATTTTTTAAGAACACAGTTGTTAGTTACTCAACAAAATTTTCTTCAATTCAAAATGAAAAGAAAAAATTACAAAAAGAAAAGTAATGAACTGGTGACAACTTTTTTTTCATTTGAGTTCTTTCTTTGTTTTTAGTAAACTCTGCACATGGTTTCAGTGTAAATACACCACAAAACAAACTATTACTAACCTAAGTTTTTCATTTCTTAACAGTAATTCAAAGAAAAATTACAATTGTGTGACTAACCAAAGTTTGGGAGTTTCTCAAACCTTTTTTTTTATCAAGTTGTATATAAGTCATTCTTTTTGTACCCTGTACACAATAATTCAATAAAGATGTAAAAATTCAATCTAAACTTTTACATGACAAATTACTGGCAAGGTCAGTACATTTTAATGAATATTACATTCCCTTGTCTCTTTAGTAGCTACGTGTGTAGCCTAAGTGTTTCTAGTAATTTATTTTTCTCTATGCATGTAAAGTAACGTTCTGATGTTGCCTCTCAAAAAAAACACCAAATTGACAACTTTTACAGAGGATTACAGCTCCAATTCAGAAATGTCACAGTCATGCAAGATAAAAAAACAATGTTCTTCATTAAGGAGAACATTTACTGTTCTCAAAAATCAGCAATGAAATTATAGCTAGTTCCCAGGAATCTTCAATATCTTAAAAGACAGAACTCTCTGTTTCATTCTTACATCTTTTGAGTGATCAAAGGTCTAATTTAAAAACATATTTAATCATGTAATAATATTATTCAATTTTGGTGCACGTATCTTAATCTTCTTCACATAATAACTATAACATTAAGTTACTTCACTTACCAATTTCTAGCTTTTGTCCCTTTGTACAGAAAATAAAGAATATAGATAACTGATTTACATGGCAGAGCATTAACTGGGCATTTTTATAAATACATAGAAAGACTAGTAACTTTCATGAGAAGCAGGACCACAAACTTTAGTATATTAAATCTATTAGTACTAACATTTCAGATTTGTATTTATTGTAACATTACATGCTACATTATCATAATAGGGAAAGAAACAAGCTCAAATAAGCACTAATACACTCAATAGCATGGAGTTTTTTTTATCACATTCTCTAGCAGTTTGCAAAAACTGCTGATAGAGGAAGCAAATAATGAACAATTTTTATGTACAACTTACACATATGCTTGATTCACTAATGATGTTTGAATTGCATTTTAATAAGCCTGATTTTAAAACTGATTACTTTTTTCAAATTGACATAAATTGTTTTGTACAGATTACGTGAAATTTTAATGAGTGCATAATCATTTCCTATAACTTGCATAAATACATATTCCATATAGGACTATGTAGTTACTAGTTAAGTAAGAAAATTGCATCTCAAATTGTATTTTCTTCCTAATAAAGGCATTCGAGTTCATGAATACGACATTATGTTATAGATACCTGCAGAAGAACACAACCACCAAAACTTTATATGACTTAACTTGAACTAAATACAGTATGAAAATACACAGAAGTGGTCAAAGTTGTTGCAAGAAGGTGACAAACATTCAGTTAATGCCTTACAGAACATAATAATTTGGGACATCATTTCTTTGCTACTTGTTTTGCATTAAGTTAAAAATTGATAACCTACAAAAAATATGAAGTCTAGTAGACTGATAACATGAAGTATTTGAATCAAAGTGAGATAACTAAAATAACCCTTCACAACAAAATGAACTTTTCTTAAATGTTTCCAAGTCTTTCTCTTCACAAGTGTTTTTCTTCATAAATTTATAAAGGCCTTTGAGAGAAAAAAAACACTACTTCAAAAATGAATGTAGTGATTCAGATACAATTTTTTTTTACCATGATGTTGCTTGGCATAAGTTATACCTGTTTTTAGAAATACTGGAATTAAACTGGATAGAAGACACATTCAGAATAAGTAAATCTTCTGCACAACTAGCCAGTTTCCCCATTATCTTTCACAATAAAAAAAAAAAAAAAAACATTTATACCACACTTGCAAAGATCATAGGAAAAAGAGTTTTATAGGCTGCTAAGGATATATAAAAGATTATGTAAAAATGTCCATACCAAAGAGGCCAACACCTCATTAAAATTAATTTCTAAAACACAGTTTATGTTGTTACAACACAACACATTTTTTCATACATGCTGAAACCAGAAAATGGGCTAAATTATAATTTTTAATTGTAAATTGATCTGTTTCTAGTACACAAACATCTATTCTCCACTATTTTTAAGTTTCTTTTTGACTCTATTCTACTTTTAATATAAAAAAGAAACACTAATGAATTAGATACATTTACACTTAGTTTTCCCTACATGTAACAGTTTGTACAAAATAAGAATAAAGTTTGTACTAAACAAAGAAAAAATAAGAGATTCTAAGTTTGATCTTTAACATATGAGAAAAAAAACTGCCTTCTTAATAAACTGAACTTATAAATCCCTAACTGGTGTTTAAAATTACCTATCTTCTGAGCCAATAAACTCTGATACATCAAAATCCACCTGTGTATCTGACCCATTTATGGAGTGCTTTGCAGCCTTGCACACGATGTTTACTGTATCTTCCAAATCCAGTTTACGTCTGCATGCACGAAAAAATATAGGTTGAATGTAATCTTCATTCAGTGGTGAAAAACCTTTAGAATAGTCTTTTTTTTGAGGAAAACTTTTAGTTGGGGAGTAAGGAGTTAAAGAGCTGGTATTCTCTATGGGAGTAGTATGACAAGCTGGGATAACCAATGGACAACTTTCATCCCTAAAAGATACCACATCTGTCTGCTGCATTACAATAGGTGTAAACTCTTTAAAGTCTAATGGTAATGAGTCCTGAAATTGAATGTCTTCTCTTGAGAATCCATTTTCTTGATCTTTGAGCTCTGAGATGGGAGTGATCTTCCCACACGAACACTGTGCTGCAGGAGACTTGGAACGCCAATACTGAAGCTCTGTCTTACAGCGATTCAGCTCTTGAAGTACAGCATTCAGTTTTCGGGACGTGGTGTGAAACTTGTGGTTGTAATCATCCAGCTGTGCTTTAAACTCTTGAAGTTGTTTTTGTTGTTTGGACACATTCTGACGTGTTTGTTTCAAGTCTCTCTTCAATGTCAGGACCTGTCCGTTGTTTCTGTAAGGAAGGCAATAATTGTTATATATTTAAAATCCATCATTTGCATGAAACACGATTCTCGAAAAAACAAATACTAATAAACATTAGTATACAAATACAAGCCTCTATCTTATTTTTGGTAGGTCAAAAGACTGTGGGCAGAATTACCCGAGAATTGAAAATCTGCTATTTTTAAAGGTGATAAGAGTTGCCCCTGAAATAACAGGCTAGATACTGTAACTTCTTTAATGGACAAAATTCCAGAGTCTGATGAAAGATGCTTTACAAAATTATACAATGAAATATGACATCAAAACATAAAACCAACATATGTCTATTAAAAAGAAATCTAACCTTAATAAACTTTTAACATTTTTGAAAAAAATGTTAATTATTATACTGGTGTTGGAAATGGGTGTGAACTTGGTGTATTCAGATTTTTATAAAGCTTTATATATGGTGCCAGACAAAAGTTTAGCTGAGAAAATCACAATATTAAGGTTTAGGGAAGATCAGTTGATTGGATTGTAAAATAATTCATTTAAAAAATAGCCAGAAAATGTTAATAATAGATTCACTTGTAATTAGTCCTTTGTTACTAGTTGTGTACTTCAAAGATCACCATCTGGACATTATATCTCTTATTTATAACTATCATATTGGTAAGGGTATAATTAGTAAACTAGTAAAGATAAACTCTCAAGTATTTCTAGCTGTACTAAGAATGTTTTGCTACTACAAAAAGACTGGATTGATTGATAAGTATGACAAAATCTTGGGATATGACCTATAATTATAGCAATGCAAGAGCAAGTTAATGCATTTCAGTTATCACAATCTGAGTCAACATTTAATATAGATGGGAAACCATACAACTTAACTAGGGAGAGAAAAAAGTTGGAGTTTCAAAAAAAGCTAATAATTTAAGGATGTATTTGCAAATAAAGTGACTGTAATTAAAGAAATGTAATATACACATCACTGGTTAGTACTCGCTTGAAGTAATGTGTGCAGTTTAGATTTATCTAGTAAAAGATACTGACTGATTTGAAACAGTTCAGAAGTGGGACTACTAAGATAATTTGGGGCATGAAAGGGTTATCTCATGGGAATAGATTAATATATCTTATTTAAAAAAGATCAGAGGTATTCTAAGTGACATTTATAACATTACCCAGCTGACGGATATGATTAAATCCTCTAATTCATTTATGCTTTATTCTAAGAGTAACAAGATGATGGGACATAAGTTTAAGAATTGGAAATGAAAGATAATGCAGATTTATTTTATGACATCGTGAAGTGTTTTTGAAGTAAAATGCCATTAGTAGTAGTGGAAACCAGCACATGACAGGACTTTAAAGTCACAGAAAAATTAAGATAACTCTGGGTATTAATTTATCCTTTTCAAGGACTCAAAGAATCTCAAGCTCTTCCTTCCAAAAGAATACACCTACAACATTACACCAGTTCTATCATCTTACAGTACAAACAGTACCAAGTCCAGTACACCTACAACATTACACCAGTTCTATCATCTTACAGTACAAACAGTACCAAGTCCAGTACACCTACAACATTACACCAGTTCTATCATCTTACAGTACAAACAGTACCAAGTCCAGTACACCTACCAACAACAGTTTATCATCTTACAGTACAAACAGTCAAGTCCATCATCTTACAGTACAAACAGTACCAAGTCCAGTACACCTACAACATTATGCCAGTTCTATCATCTTACAGTACAAACAGTACCAAGTCCAGTACACCTACAACATTACACCAGTTCTATCATCTTACTACAAACAGTACAAACAAGTCCAGTACACCTACAACATTACACAGTTCTACACAAGTCCAGTACACCTACAACATTACACCAGTTCTATCATCTTACAGTACAAACAGTACCAAGTCCAGTACACCTACAACATTACACCAGTTCTATCATTTACAGTACAAAAACAGTACAGTACACCTACCAGTTCTATCAGTTTACAGTACAAACAGTACCAAGTCCAGTACACCTACAACATTACACCAGTTCTATCATCTTACAGTACAAACAGTACCAAGTCCAGTACACCTACAACATTACACCAGTTCTATCATCTTACAGTACAAACAGTACCAAGTCCAGTACACCTACAACATTACACCAGTTCTATCATCTTACAGTACAAACAGTACCAAGTCCAGTACACCTACAACATTACACCAGTTCTATCATCTTACAGTACAAACAGTACCAAGTCCAGTACACCTACAACATTACACCAGTTCTATCATCTTACAGTACAAACAGTACCAAGTCCAGTACACCTACAACATTACACCAGTTCTATCATCTTACAGTACAAACAGTACCAAGTCCAGTACACCTACAACATTAGTCCAGTACACCTACAACATTACACCAGTTCTATCATCTTACAGTACAAACAGTACCAAGTCCAGTACACCTACAACATTACACCAGTTCTATCATCTTACAGTACAAACAGTACCAAGTCCAGTACACCTACAACATTACACCAGTTCTATCATCTTACAGTACAAACAGTCCAGTACACCTACAACATTACACCAGTTACCAAGTCCAGTACACCTACAACATTACACCAGTTCTATCATCTTACAGTACAAACAGTACCAAGTCCAGTACACCTACAACATTATGCCAGTTCTATCATCTTACAGTACAAACAGTACCAAGTCCAGTACACCTACAACATTACACCAGTTCTATCATCTTACAGTACAAACAGTACCAAGTCCAGTACACCTACAACATTACACCAGTTCTATCATCTTACAGTACAAACAGTACCAAGTCCAGTACACCTACAACATTACACCAGTTCTATCATCTTACAGTACAAACAGTGGCAAGTCCAGTACACCTACAACATTACGCCAGTTCTATCATCTTACAGTACAAACAGTACCAAGTCCAGTACACCTACAACATTACACCAGTTCTATCATCTTACAGTACAAACAGTACCAAGTCCAGTACACCTACAACATTACACCAGTTCTATCATCTTACAGTACAAACAGTACCAAGTCCAGTACACCTACAACATTACACCAGTTCTATCATCTTACAGTACAAACAGTACCAAGTCCAGTACACCTACAACATTACACCAGTTCTATCATCTTACAGTACAAACAGTACCAAGTCCAGTACACCTACAACATTACAAGTCCAGTTCTATCATTTTACAGTACAAACAGTGGCAAGTCCAGTACACCTACAACATTACACCAGTTCTATCATCTTACAGTACAAACAGTACCAAGTCCAGTACACCTACAACATTACGCCAGTTCTATCATTTTACAGTACAAACAGTGGCAAGTCCAGTACACCTACAACATTACACCAGTTCTATCATCTTACAGTACAAACAGTACCAAGTCCAGTACACCTACAACATTACACCAGTTCTATCATCTTACAGTACAAACAGTACCAAGTCCAGTACACCTACAACATTACACCAGTTCTATCATCTTACAGTACAAACAGTACCAAGTCCAGCAGGTTATTTGTCAATTTTATGCTCTACACTGGTACAGAAAGGGTTTGTTTGATTTGTTTGGAAGTTTGCACTAAGCTACACAATGGCTATCTGTCCCTCATTTAGCAGTGTAAGACTAGAGGGAAGGCAGCTAGTCATCACCACCCACTGCCAACTGTTGAGCTACTCTTTTACCAGTGAATAGTGGAATTGATATTAACATTATAATGCCCTCATGGCTGAAAAAATGTGTTGGGTACAACAGGGATTCAAACTCATGACTCTCAGGTTGCGAGTCAAGCATCCTAATCACCTGGCTGTACCAGACCATACAAAAAGTGATGAACTGTAACCTGTCAAATACACTTGCAGCCACTTTTTATCCACTTTACACACAAACAACTTAAGCCATTTTTTTTCTTCTGATAGTAGTTTTGGACAAGTTGACAGTTTTTGTAATGTCCTTCCTATGTTGCAATTGGAAATAGTCAAATTCTGATTACTGTTGAATATATCAGTCAAAGTGAACACAGTTCAACACCTTTCAGTTGCTGATACTCCCATGAAATACATCTTTACCATGGTACACTCTTTACCTGCAAATTAGTAAAATGTCACTAGCATAGGTAGAAAATATATATAAAGCCCAGAACATGCATTACACTCCCAGAAGTGCTATATATGTAGTATGTCTACAGCACATCAAACCATACATGGTGGGTAAATTCCAAACCAAAATCAGGCAGTACTAGGAATTTGGCTTCCAGGCCAAAGGGGAGAAAGACCTCCTACTATTTTCATCTCAAGCTTAGTGAGGCAGGGAATTTGTTATCTGAACTGTGACCAAAAGAGGACTTATGCTGATTGGTTCTGTGTAAATCCAACACTAGACCATCTGAGAACTGAAATGTGACAGTCTGCCAGAGCAGAAGAGCTTGAAACCAAGGACAGAATTTATTCTGAGTATACATAGAGTGAGGAACAGAAGGCAGTGCTCAGGACAAACAAGTAGTTGCACAATGACTTCCATCAGAAGCCAAAGAAAGTATAGAGGCCAATAACAACAAGAAAAAATGCAAATAGGTGACTTCAATTCATGATTCCAATGCTTCTGAGACATACAAGAACATCAAGGGATGAAAAAAGGAGCCTCATGTAACTCATGAAGAGCTACAGCAAGCTACAGCATACTAGCCAGAAAACCAAATAGAATAGAAACTGACAATCTGACCAAGGCAAAAGTCAGCAAAAGACCCAAGTTGTCATCAAATTAATGTGGGAACCACTGATGCACTTCCAACACAATTCTGGAACAGGGAAAGAGAAATACCTCAGAAAAGAAGTGATGGTCAAATGAATACAAGGAATTGTGATCTATTAAAATTGTTCAAAGCTGACCTAGTAAACAAATGTACAAGAAAAAGAGAATCCAACTTATATTTAAACTGTCCTGAATCATCAATAAAAGCAGCCTTAGAACTCTGTAGAAATATGCCTCTGGACCAAATATAAGTCTCCATCTCACAAAATAACCAAGATCACAGAAAGCTTCAACTGAAAGTAAGCCCCCCACTGATCTTTGAGTAATGCTAGATAACAGAGGTGGAATGGAACAGGGTTGGTTAGCCTTTGTGCTGGAACAATAATCTATGAATTCATGTCTAAGAATGATACGTCACAATTTTGTTGGTTTTTTTTTAATCAAGTTTATAAAGCCACTAGGCAACAAAAAAACTGCAACCATGTACATTAATGATCACAGCACTTGTGTAGAGAAACCACGTCTAAACACTTTGAATGAGGGACACAGTAACACAGGAGGAAAGTATACTGCCAAGGACAATTGATTGGGATATGAAAGACTGAAGCAAGTGAAAAACATCAGACCAATGCTTAGATGAGTAAAGAGGAAACCTCTGGTGGTTAAATAATAGTTATAAATGTCAATAGTTGTTTTTCTGAATTTTATTTGTTGTGATTATGTGTCCAAAATACTGACATTTTCTTAATTGGATTGCTTTTAGTGTATGCTTTGTTTTAACCATTTTTAATATTTCCTGGGCCCAGCATGGCCACATAGTCAGGGCACCCAACTGAAATCTGATGGTTGCATGTTCAAATCCTCATCACACCAAACATGTTTGCTCTTTCAGCCATGGAAGCATTATAGTGGGACAATCAATCCCATTATTAGTTGGTAAAAGAGTAGCCCAAGAGTTGGCAGTAGATAGCAATTACTAGCTGCCTTCCCTCTAGTCTTACACTGCTAAATTAGGGATGGCTAGTGCAGATAGCCCTTGTGTAGCTTTGCGCAAAATTAAAAAACAAAACAAATAAATAAATAAAATAAATATTTCCTCATTTGTTTTATACTTTGTATGTAATATTTTCAACATTCTTCCAAGATACCAGATTTCTAGTGCTTCTATTTTGTTCCAAAGTTCTTTGGTTAGTATCCAAGTCTGTAGCATACAAGAAGACGTGTATAATCCAACATTTTATGAGTTCCTTTTTTTGTCTGTTACCTAATGTTTCCTGTGGTTAGTACATCTTTCATATGAATGAAATTTGCTCTTACAATTTCAGTTCATCTCTTGACTTCTGCCTCACATTTACCATCTTCAGTTATTAACTCTTCCAAGAAGACAAACTTGTCCACTTGTTCTAGTGTGTGACTATCCACTTTGATGGTGACACTTTTACATCTCTTCACATAACCATGTTTTTTGTTTTCTTTATATTATTCCTCAATCAAAACACTAAATATTTCCTACTCACTCGGTTCATTAACCTTTGTAATGATTCTTCTCACTCTACCAGTAGCACTATATTGTCAGCATACCTTAGTGTTACTATATTAACCCTTCCAATACTTATTCCTGGGAGCTCATCAGTTTCTCTAAATATCTGTTCTGTGTAAAGGTTGAATAGCTTTGGTGAAAGCATGCAACCTCGTCTCACACCATGCTTAACACTAAAGGTATCTGACTGACCTTCTTCTAGATAACAAACAAAACATATTAAAAGTTGTAGTATAGAAACCCTTACTGTTACAAGGACAGTCACATCAACTGATCCAGTACAGAAAGAGTTAATAAAATCGTAATTTCTATTAACCAGTTATCTTATGTGATACTAATCATTGTTCATAAGCAATTAATTATAACAATTACAAACTTTATTCACCAAGTGCTATTCAGAATGAATACATTTTATCATATGTAATACTACAACTGTCTTTAATAAGATATTTTAGAAGACAACAAGATTGATAATGCATAATGCTAGTCAGGAAACATGATCTCTTTCAGCATAAAAAAGGACACATTATAGCAAGCTAGATTTCTGTCAAACCATAAAGGATTCTTAAAATATAACTAATTTTGAATGAGAATTTATTAGTAATTTATAATTTTTCCAGAGGCCAAACAGAAAAATCATCAGAACGTTTTGAACCGACCAAATTTTTGTATTAAATAAAACTATTATATATTAAATGTTAATTAATCTGTCTCAAAATTACTTTTTAGAGTAGATTTTCATATTTATTATGATTTTCAAAAGTAAATAAAATAAAATAAGTAATTGATATGTTAAGAGAAAGAAATCATGCTGATTTAACTTTCAATTTACACTATCATATACAAATTGTACTGCACTTCAGAACATGTTTACACTAAAACATGAAATGTCTGCTTATTAGAACCACACGACAGCTGCATATTCTAGTGCATCAAGTCTTATGTACAATATTTTAAATGTAAAGCTTGTTTAAAAAATTCTTTTCTCAGCTATATACCTTAGTATTTACACAAGTGTACCATTGTTTAGAATCGTAAAGTGTTAATATAAGTAAAGAATTCCCACAGATGTTCTTTGATAGATTGAAGGCAAAAGGCAGAAAACTTTCGAAACGTCGTCCTCTACACTTGTGTCTCCACAACAGGCAGTTGCTGTCATTGTACAAAGTTTCATCAATTCCAGATAACTTCATTTTAGAAAATGTGTATTTCAATTAAAAACCTGCAATCACCTTTTCAAAAACAATTTTTTTTAATTTTTGTAAATATTGTGATATTTCATTTTGACTCAAATAAAACTACAACCTCATTTTGTTCATAACCTTACTTTTTCATATTCTCTCTTAGTTTCCGTAGTCGTTTCTTGAAACTGGGATGTAAATCCCTGGGTGGTGGTACACATTCCACAGCTAATGAACTGTTCTTGGCAGATGTGCAGGTCTTACTACTAGGTGGCTCTTCCATTAGAGATAACTGAGTCTTTGGAGAGGCTAAAAGCAAACAATTTGTTTTTAATGACTTAGCAATATGAAAATGTTAAAATGAGCTTCATTTTCCTTTAAACTTTAAATTCCTAAGGCAAAAAACTGTCCATAAACAATGTAATTGTTATTTGTAGAAAAGACCATAGATACATATAGTAACAAAATTAGAAATTCAATATAAATACTGCAAAATACATGTTTAGAAATTGTATTTAAACATTAATATAGTGTAAACTATTTATAAAATGAACTAATATTTAGCCTTTGAAAGTCTCAAAATGCCTATACTAATACGAAAACATCTAGTTTACATGAAAATGATGGCATGTAGTCAAGGAAATCAGTGGCAAAACAAGTGATTTCTGGCAAAGTTGGCTCAATCTTTTCTTTGAAATATTCCATAGCCATGGTTGATAAATCAAAAAGTTCATCTGTGACTTTATAAGCCCGACTAATATTCAATGTAGTCTTGAGGTACCGGAGAATGTGAAAAACTTCATCCAGTATCTGGAAAATAAAGTACCTTAACAAAAATATACCAATCTTCAAATATTTTACTGCATACAAAATCAACAGAACACATAGCAAGTACTTGGGATAAGGCTTTTGTATATAAACAGTCTTTATCTCCATGTGTATGTATTTGTAATGCCTTAATACAGTAAAACTAATTTAAACATAAAGTAACTTTATCATCAATGTTAAGAATGTTTTTGATAAACCTTAAAACTTTTTATAAAAGGAAACTTTCTTCAGTATATCATTTTTGAATTTTGTGCAAAGCTACACAAGGGCTATCTGCACTAACCATCCCCAATTTAGCAGTGTAAGACTAGAGGGAAGACAGTTAGTCATCACCACCCATCACCAACTCTTGGGCTACACTTTTAGCAGCAAATAGTGGGATTGACCAACACATTATAATGCCCCCACAGTTGAAAAGGCGAGCATGTTTGGTGCGACGTATATTCAAACCTGCGACGCTCATATTACGATCAAACGCCTTAACCCACCTGACCATGCTGGGCCTCTCTCTTCAGTATATTAAGCATAATCAAGCAAGTAACTTTATAAATTTGCATATAAACAAAGATAATATAAAACATTGTACCATAATATTTTGAGTAAAGCATGCATGACAAATTCTAGTTATTTCTTGATGACCATTTAATTTATAACAGTTCAGTTAAACACACAGATACAATAATAATTATGCTATTGTATACAAAATAGTAATGACAAAAATAATAATAATGATAAAGATAATATAATAAAGATAGTATAAAACATTGTACCATAACATTTTGAGTAAAGCATGCATGACAAATTCTAGTTATTTCTTGATGACCATTTAATTTATAACAGTTCAGTTAAACACACAGATACAATAATAATTATGCTACTGTATACAAAATAGTAATGACGAAAATAATAATAATGATTACTACATTGCTTTCAAATTAGAAGACATGTACCTCTCCTGGAAAAAAACAGCAATGTTTTCTTTCGATATGTTTTCCAAACGTCATCTGCAGAAGTGAAAGACGCATGTGAAGAGTTTCAATAATGTCACTTTCCCGTGCAAGAGGATGCTTCCTACGAGCTGATTCACGACGTGGCATTTGAGTCTTTATTTTTTGGAATCGTTGTTGCATTAAGTTCTGCAGTTGACGAAACTGCTTATTGAGTATATTAGAGCATATGCTATTGAACTGTTGACAGACCTAAAAATGAACAAATATAATTATGCTTGTAGTTTTAATAATAAAATATTCTGTATTTTGTATTGAACTTCACTTTTTATATCACAATTTGATATTTTGTATCTAATTTGAGTTAACAGTAAAATGGTACAAACAAAAATAAAAAGGCAACAACAGTATTATATAAGTGTCACTCTGAACTTTATTTTGATTCTAAATGTTAGTTTCAGATATACCTTATTACACTTTGCTCTAACACTAGAATTTTCACATGTAAAGGGAAGAAACCAGAGAAAGTACGGAGCAGAGCTCCAAATTATCATTGGCTGCCTGGCTGAATGCCAATGGATTTTATGGTTAGCCAGTGATCAAAGAGAAGTGGATAATACCAGCAGGATTATGAATATTCAACAAATTGTGAACAATGGTCAAAATTATGAAAAATAAAAGAAGGCTGCAAGCATAAGATCTATGAAAATTTTAAATTGAGTATGGTATTAATTTTATAGTATATTAGTGAGTATGGTATTAATTTTATAGTATATTAGTGAGTATGGTATTAATTTTATAGCATATTAGTGAGTATGGTATTAATTTTATAGCATATTAGTGAGTATGGTATTAATTTTATAGCATATTAGTGAGTATGGTATTAATTTTATAGCATATTAGTGAGTATGGTATTAATTTTATAGCATATTAGTGAGTATGGTATTAATTTTATAGTATATTAGTGAGTATGGTATTAATTTTATAGCATATTAGTGAGTATGGTATTAATTTTATAGTATATTAGTGAGTATGGTATTAATTTTATAGCATATTAGTGAGTATGGTATTAATTTTATAGCATATATTAGTGAGTATGGTATTAATTTTATAGCATATTAGTGAGTATGGTATTAATTTTATAGCATATTAGTGAGTATGGTATTAATTTTATAGCATATTAGTGAGTATGGTATTAATTTTATAGTATATTAGTGAGTATGGTATTAATTTTATAGTATATTAGTGAGTATGGTATTAATTTTATAGCATATTAGTGAGTATGGTATTAATTTTATAGCATATTAGTGAGTATGGTATTAATTTTATAGCATATTAGTGAGTATGGTATTAATTTTATAGTATATTAGTGAGTATGGTATTAATTTTATAGTATATTAGTGAGTATGGTATTAATTTTATAGCATATTAGTGAGTATGGTATTAATTTTATAGCATATTAGTGAGTATGGTATTAATTTTATAGTATATTAGTGAGTATGGTATTAATTTTATAGCATATAAGTGAGTATGGTATTAATTTTATAGCATATAAGTGAGTATGGTATTAATTTTATAGCATATTAGTGAGTATGGTATTAATTTTATAGTATATTAATGAGTATGGTATTAATCATGTGACAACAAACTATTCAGTGATAGAAATTTTTTATACTAAATATATTGTTTAATATATTCAAACAACTCACACAGAAACAAGAGTTTCTTATTTATATAAAATATGTTACAACTAAGAGAAATACTGACTTTTGCAACATCAGTTTTGGTCAAAGTATCATGCTACAGCACTTGATAACAATAACAGTGAAGCCATTTTGAAAGGTGAGGATACTAGTCACCAAGCAAGCTTTGTTGAGTGCTTCAACCAGCAAAATGATGCATCAAAATCAACTGAGTTTGAAACTGACATGATACATTTTAAAGAACCAATACAATTGTGAAATACTAAAATATAAGTGCTGATGACACTATCCACATCACATGACAGAAGGAGGCACTCAAGAACATTTCAAACTGGATTTATGGCAAAACATCCATCTGAAAGGCTTCACAAATGATGAAAAGTTAACCATATTTTATATTATTTCTCTCTGAGGTTAGGCATGCAACAAAGATAAACCCAAAAATCCACATATCAAAGAAAACTGGAGCAGTGGTTCAAGCTTCTCTGGTAGGCTTCAGAGATTGAGGAACTGAACATGACTGTTAATCTATCAAAATACAAATGAGACTCACTATAAAAGAATCACTGAAGATTTAAACATTTTGCTAATGAAATATAAATATGGGCTTTGTGAAGGTAAAGAGAAATGAAAGTTTGAGTGAACTGCTTGAAGACACTCATCCAGAAGCATGCTGCACAAAACAGATGCAGCATCAAGCAGCAATGCTGTTTTTCATTTAATCAGCTTTTAACCTATTCTGAACAGGTTTGTCAAAATGCTAGTCACATCCTTTTACAGAGCTACATTCAAAATGTATTTAAACTACTTTATCATCACTGCATATGTATAAAGTGGGCATCAAATGTAGATAATAAATAACATTCTAATATTATATGTTTTAAATTCCTAATTTTATAAAGATATATTTAAAAAGTAATCCATTTTTATCACCAGCATAAGAACTTTAATATCTGTTCTCCAGGTCTTCCTTCTCTACTTTATTTACCACCTCTTCATGAAGTTCAGAATTTAATGTATATTCATAATTATTATAATACAGATATTACTCAGGCAAAGTATAATTTTCATACCTTCCAATCTTATTTATTTTTGTAGCCATAAACTAAACAATCAGACCTACATGCCACACCTACCTGTTACATCCTCTCTTTAACACCTTGCCAATAGTTCTCTCTTACATTTAATACTGTATTATTCATAACCAACAGAAATCAAAGTTTCAATCTATCAAATGATGTACTATTGTATCATAAACCAACAGAAATCAGTTGTAATTTATCAAATGATGTACTATTATATTACACTATCTCTTGTACAAAAAATTATTTCACTTCCAGTTCAAATTTGTTCAGATGGAAATCACATCAAAAACAGCTGAGTTTTTAATAGCTCTTATCACATAGTTAGAAAAATTATGATAGTTATAGCACACTGTTTTATTTTTGCAAATTATTATTTTGTGGTCTTCAGTACAATATTTAATTCCATCAAAAAGAATTAATGTTTTAGCACCTTTGGAATAAGAAAAGAGTAGACTTAATTATTATCAACAGTTAAAATAAAAGAAATTACTTGGGTTAATACATCTTTTTAATGTGTATTCTGCATTTATTATTACAAAAATAACTAATGTAAATTAGGAACTTATTAGGTTAGATAAAATTATATTGGGTAAAATAATGAAAATAATAATAATAAAATAATTCACAAGGTATTTTCACAAGTTACTTATGCGTCATGTAATTTGATATGATAATACAAAATGCAAATAGTCAGATTCAGTTCAAAGGGTAATAAATCAACAAAATTAGGTACAAGTAGATGTATATACGTTTAAGCTATTTTAGATAATTTATTGTGGTTTCTTGGCATAATTAGCAGTCGTTCCAGAAAGAAAAAAGTTAGATTTACTTCCTAATTTTCTCTGGTGGTTACAAGGTCAGTAAAATCTATAGCCCCTATATAATTATTTTAAAAAATAGAATATAAAATATTTTCTGAGAAAATGTTTGATATTTATTTAGGATGTTACATTTTTCATTTTAACATGAAAACTACTTTGCACTTAAAGCAGTCAGTTCTCTGACTGTTGACAAATGTTTGGTAAAAGGAATTAAAAATTATTTTTTAATCTACAAAAGATTTATAATGTTTACTGAAAACCTGACAAATTTTGTTAACATACAATAAACATTTTCAGAGACACAATAAGTAAACCTTCAAGGTTACAAGTTACTTATAAACTACATGAGCTCACTGCAAAAGGGCTAATGACTGAGATATTAATTTCACTCAATCTTTGCACACGATCTGACCAATAATAATGAAGTAGTTGAGTTCTATATGTAAAATTACAACCACCAACCACTGAAGTTTTGTAAACCAATTAAACAAATGAATAGCTTAATTGGGTTTGACCACTGTAAATTCTGAAACATATTACAATAGAGATAATGAGCATTCTTGTTTAAATCAAAGTTCCAAACTATAAATATTTCTCCACAAGAGATATTTCTAGCATTCACAATAATTGAACAATCTTTAGTCAATAATGGGCAGGTTCAATTCACAGGCTTGGGTTATGACCAATCATACATGTAACTAGTGCAACAAGAACTACAACT
This sequence comes from Tachypleus tridentatus, assembly GCF_004210375.1. NCBI lineage: Eukaryota > Metazoa > Arthropoda > Merostomata > Xiphosura > Limulidae > Tachypleus > Tachypleus tridentatus. Next base: position 101,918,733 of record NC_134828.1, read on the forward strand.
ACAATTCTTTACAATCTTAATACTGAAAGATTAGATTAGACAATTCATTAGTCATAATATCCCCTACACTTACCAGTCGAATTTTTCCAACTGTTTCAAAAGACAAAAAACTGAATATAGTTTCAAGGATCTCCACTGGTACACTCAAAAGATTATGTTTTTCTTTTTTCTCCTGAATAAATCCCTGATTTCTGAGACCTCGCTGGCATGCAGTTCGACTGAAAATATCTACAGATAAATATCGGTTTTCTATTAATTCTTTGCTTAAATCATTAGCTGGCACAGGTAAAGCTGAGAAAGTCATTCCTTCATCAGAGCAGTAATCATCAGTTTCACTGTCCTGACTGACTCTTCTGTCTTTCTGGACCATAAAAAAACACTGTGAATAAGTACAGGAAGTTGACGGTCCCAGCTCCATTTCATCCATGTTGTATTGTTGCAACAAAGAATTCCTAACGAAATATATAGAAACTTGCTCAAACACAAAGCACATTCTAATAACAAAAATACATTCTTCTTTATAAGTATAAACTTTTTTAAAGTAAAAATGTAAATTATTTTTCTGTTTTAATACTGTTGCATGTGAATATTTTAATTGGCCTAATTATACAGAACACTTAGAAACAATCAACAACACTGCAAGTCAGAGCTGAGTTCAGTCAAATGATTTTTTTTAAAAAGATATTTCCAAGCTACACAACAAATAATGCTAAAAAAATCTAAAACCAATTGTCATGAAAATTATAGATCAGCTCCTTTCATTCCTGAAGTGGAAAAAATTGCAGAAAGTCTGATAAAAAAAACTTTTGAAAATCATCTAACAAAATATCATATCATAAAGAAAATCAACAAGTGATGCATTACTAACATGACAATTTAAAGATGTTACTCATCAAACAGAAAAGGAATGTGCTTTTAGTAATTTGATTTTTCAAAAGATTTTGATGGGCACACACAGCATCAGTTAACACCAATGGTAAAGTCCCAGATGATAAACTAATCAAATCTAATAAATTATTTTTAAGCAACCATTACATAATTATTTAATTGAAATTACAATTAAATCAAATAACTTAAGAAAATAATAAAATCAAAATTTGCACTTCTGATTTTTTCCAGTTTCAATAAATTTGATTATTGCTCTCTAAGTAATTCAACTGTTGTCATTACAATTTCTTATAACTTTTAATTCCAAATAATAATTGTTCAGCTTAATCAGTATCATGACTCAAAATATAATCAAATAACCACAAGTTAGTGTTTCTTATTATTACTACTTTTTTGTTGTCTCAATTAGCAATTTCTAATGTAAGAATAATTTACTTGTTAAATGTAACTCATTAATAAGTTCAATACTTAATGGATTATCAAAACTCACTGAGGTGTTTCTAATTAGTATGGACTGAAGAAAAGTAATTTGATAGTAAGGAAACTGGATGAAAGAAAAAAAATTATCGATTCCAGTTAAACTGGATCATAGTTGTTAGTGAAATGTCTCACAAGTTTGTGGATGGACCTCTACTCTTTCTGAATGAAATGAGTAATATTAATAGGGTAGTAACTGGTAAATTGGAAAAGAATGCTGATGACAATAGTTTCTTGGATATTTCTTGCTGTATGAAGGATGACATACTAAAGAAATTAACAAATTAGTTGGATAAGTATGTGAAAATGTCCTTAATTAGAATTACACTAAATCCAAGATAATGCATTTGCATCATCATAATTTTGATCACACATTCATTATCGATGGAAACCCACTCAATACCACAACTGAAGAAAAGGATCTCAACATATAAGTTGACAAGTTACTCAAATCATTGAGGCAATGCTTTGTTGCTAGTTATAAAGTTAATAAACTTCTAGAGTGTACTTACCGATATACAGATCACACATCAAAAATGTGATTATTTGTATATGAATTGCTAGTTAGGCTTTACTCTAATGATATTAAGATTGTGGGAAATTAGTATTTTTAAGAGTTTTCTTATGACTAAGAACAGCATGGTCAGCCTTTAATCAGGATTCAAAATCAAAATATACACGATACCATTTTGTTACCTGAAACTATTATTTTGTAACTAGTCATTTAATACAGTACAGTTTTACCCAAAATTTAAATACGACACGTGAATCCATACGTTATTTTAAAAACACAAACTTCATAACTTTGTTCAAGTTGCAGAATGTTACTGTTAATGAAGCTTTGCAATTAGTGGATAACTGTGTGGTTTAGCATACTGCTTTACAGAGACTTGTATTTACAGTGGTAAAGTAGATAAAATTACAAGATACAACATTCATTCTACAAATCAAAGATCAAATTATGGCTATGTTTTATTCTCTCTGCTAAAAATTATCACAAATTAACAAGAAACTTGAAGAAATGCATTCACTTGTTAAGAGTTTTCTTTTAACACATCCAAATACCTTACATGTATACTATTGTGTTTTTAAACAAATGAAATGCACTTTCAGAAAAAAACACTACAGACAATGTAAAGAACTTACAAGAACATGCATAATATTTTGAAAAATAAAAGCAGTTTTTCTTAGCCTGACCAACTCCAGACTGTAAAATATTTCATAAATATACTGCTTTACATTGTACTACATTTAAATGTTTGAAGAAAAGGATGAAACAAATGCCTGAGAAATATATAAGCAGCGTTAAAGGTTAATGTGTGAATATTACACTTTTTTTCAGATTAATTTAACAAATGTCAAGCACTGTAACAGTAGTTAGTTTGCAGGCATTTATGAATGTGGACATTGTAACATTAAATTGCACAAATCTTTCAAATATATTAATACCGTGCCAGAATGACTTTTTTAATTTCTCATATAAACAGCTAGTGAATAAAGTAATTCGGCTAACAAAATTTCAAGCAGATAGTAGATTCTTACCAATTTCTTAAAAAGTCAACTTCTGGTCTCCATGACATATCACACTTTAGAAAAATAAATTAAGACTTACAATGAACATGAGATATAATAAAAATGATATAGCCAAGTAAGAAATTAATGAATATTTGTACAAATAAAGTAGCAGATATCACAGTTTGCTAGACATGTTAGATCTATATCTCATCATAACTCCCAAGATGTATATATCTGCACACACAGTGGCTAGCACCTTAATCAGAGTATATTTTCAGTGTCAATTCTGAAATTTTCAAAGAAGAAATATATTCATTATAAAATCTGATAAGTATCAACTCATATGATAATAGTTAAAGGCAAAAATGTCATTTCATTATGGCACTAATATCATAGAATAGGTATGTAAAATATCAACGTTACTTGCAAAGCCAAGTGATTAGTGGAATTTCATAATTAATTGTAAGGCTTATTAATCTATTACTCTGATGAGACTTGGATAGTTGGAATAATCAAAATAGTAGTAATTATAAACACTAAATTTTTAAGTTACAAGATTGAGTTAGACAATTTGAATTAACTCTTTCCATACAGAGTCTGTAAAGGGGACCAACCAACCAACCCCTGTAAACAAAAAGTAGCAAAAGTTTACATATTACAAGTGTTATAGGCTACTTTTATCATTATGTAATTTAGCCAGCTTTAATTAGACATTACATATTTTATAATTAAATATCTTTACAAAAGATACATCCAAAATATAAGGAATGCATGTCTTGACTGCTCTAAGTGAAAGATGATTTCTACATTATGATTAACCCTTAAACAGCAGGAATGTTATAGGTAGCAGGATCAACTGATAATGGCTGCCATTTCAGGGTTAAAAGTACTAAAATAAACTTTCAGGTTTGTACAATCTCTAAAACCTCTTAAAGGAATATTAAACTTTTTTCAGTAAAACTTTACATTTTATCTGTTATTTTCACTAACTATATCAACTTACTCAATTTGACTAACCTTGTAACCACCATAAAAAAATAAGTTTAAATTACCTTTTTTTTTCTCTTTCTAGGGTGACTTCAGATAGAAACTGAAAACTACAATTGGTTATCCTAACTAGCATAAAACTTGTAACAGTCTACACCTATTTATACATAACTTTATGTCTAACTATAGTACAACCAAGCAAGTTGTAAATCCCTCCGGTAAACTCAAAGTTCATCTTATCGAATGATGTAACACACAAGATGTTTGCAAGCATACCTCATGAACAATTTATTTTTTCTTCATTTTACAATAATTAAATACATATTAAAAATAAGTATTTACCTTTGACCTTTTGTTTTCCTGTTAGTTGCTAAGAAAACTAAAGCATAACTTTTTTATAGTGATAATACCAGTACACGAAATTTTCATTTATTTAAATAATGCACCTAAGAACACAGAATAACACTCATGAAGCAATACCCAAAAATGTTAAAATTGAATTTGCTTTTTAACTAATGTAAGAAAAGGGTTAAATTAATTCCCTTAACTGCTTAATCTGAACACTAGATAAACTTTTAACTGAATACAAGCCTGAAAGTACTCTGTAGTTAAAGCAATGTGACATTAAATGTCATTTGATTAATTAAAACTGCATTTCTAATGATTGTAAAAGATACAATATAAAATGTCAAAGAGAAACACTGGAAATTTATGAAAGGACATGACAGGCAGGCATGGCAAGAGAGTCTGATTTTTCTACTTTATGACTCCATAAACAAATAACTTTGAATACTAAATGAATTAGACCTTTCTTTGATAATAGTTATGAGTCATTTGCATTAAATTCTATACTTCAGAGAAGAATGGTAAATAAATTATAGATGGCAGAAAACTATAAAATATCACAATTCACATAATAGGAGAGAGAGTGAATTTATTTAAATATTTTCTGATAAAATTAAGAAATTAAAACTTATGTAATATTAAAAGTTGATTTATTAACTGTCTTAATGCCAAGTTCAATTGCATACACTGATAATAAAGTGGCTTAATTATTTTGTAACTACAGTGCTGTAAAAGGTCATAACATGTACACTTTGAGTTATCCACTGTTAAAGGATTAAATTATCATTTTATAAGACTAACTGATGTAATCCATACTCAGAGGTAATACATTATATTGATTATTCAATTCAATCACTCAACTCTAAATCTGTAATTCTGAAAAAACATCTGCATCATAATATCACTAGCAATATTAGTTTAATGCCTTCAGAAAAATTATGTACATTAATTTTGTCTTATAATTGTCAAACAAGAAAAAGTCCCACACAGTGACCCTTTAAACACACCACTAGTAAAAGAAATCTAATTTAATTAGCCAGTTAATGACAATGTTTAGTTCTACTAAACTAAAATTTCTAGAAGCAACATTTCAGCTGGATTTATAAAATAGATTTCAACTATTTGATGACATAATTAATAAGCAAGGATTTGAATAAAATGGACAGAATTTAAGAAAATTTATGTAACTGCTGCCACAGAAATCTTGGTTCATCACAGAAAACCAAAAAAGGAATGGACCTCTGATACATCATGGAGATTAAACATAGAAGATAAAGCAATGGAAAATCAAAAAAGGTTACACAAATATAGATAGAAGTAACTTTTTAAAGGTATGTACTGGGAGAAGGCAAGCCAAGTTAAAAGAGGTTAGAAGAGAAATTTCAACATTACCTTCAGAAAGCAGAAGCAGCAGCCAACAAAGGTGATCAGAGAATGATCAGTGAGTTAATCAAACAACTAGGAAATAATAAGGTAACTAATTATGATGATGAAGTTTCCAATTCTTATTACCCAACATCCAGGAAGACAAAATATGTGTTGGAGGCAACAAGTTCTCCATTTCACATTAGACAAGCAGTTCCTTTTTCACTTAAATTTTATTTAATATATCTTTCTAATTAAAGTCCAATATCTCTGTTATTCCACAATATAACTAAAGCAACATTGCTGTCATCCAGTATATACTGCACAAGTATTAATATGCAAAATAAATTGTACAAACAACTTGAGGGAAGCTCACAATTTCAATATTTTCTTATTCTTGCAAGTCCAATATGTTCTGTTTGCTTATAAAAAATATCCATTTTTGTGTTTATGTGATAAATACATGGGGGCAGATGTTAGGGTGGATATGTTGGACATATTTCTATGTATGAAGTTAATAAAAAGAATTATTGTTTGTTTTTTTAATTTCATGCATAGCTACGCAAGAACTATCTACACTAGCCGTCCCTAATTTAGCAGTGTAAGACTAGAGGGAAAACAGCTAGTGATTGCCACCCACTGCCACCTCTTGGGCTACTCTTTTACCAACTAATAGCGGGATCAATCATCACATTATAATGTCCCCACGACTGAAAGGGCATGCTTGGTGCAACCGGGATTCGAACTCACGACCCTCAGATTACGAGTTAAGCGCCTTAACCACCTGGTCATGCTGTACCAAAAAGAATTACATGGTAATTCTTGCTTTATTATTGATATTACCGAAAAGGTAGCTGTTTCACTACCTATCATTTGGTAAAATCTACAAAATAATGCAGTGTTAAAAAATACGTTTACAGCACAGTTACTGAAGTAAATGCTCTACCTACTATAGTCTGACTGTTAATAAAAACACACTGTATATAAAGTAAACAAATGGGCAAATAATTCATTAGTAATGTGATGTCTACTCCTATTCCAGAATGTTCAAATCTATAAATGACAGAGCTGTAAGAAAAGATAAAATCAGTCAGACCATTCCCTGACCACTTTTTCACAGCATGCATAGCTAAAACACATATATTAAAACTTGTTTCTTTCAATTCAACAATTTGCTCTGTGTGTAAATAGCATTTGAAGCTAAAATGGCTCAAGATTCAATCTCACAGCATTAAAGTTTCAAACTGCTTTTTGGAGAAGCATGTTCTGAGATCCCCCCTCTGAAATGTCAATGTGGCAATGACATGACCAATCTGAAACTGCTTCTTACGAGTGAAACAAGAGCAAAAACAAAAAAATAATATAATCTGAAATCAGGAAAGTCAGACAGTTCTACATCCATTTCAAAATGATCGAAATAACCATTTTGACATATATACAAGAAAATAAAAAACTTTTCAAAATAAAAAGTAAATGTCAAGATGGCTAATATCAATCCTTCACAAATAACACAAACAAGATGGTATGGATGGCATTTGTACCATCCCTACATAATAATAGCACAAGCACACACTGTAGTAGAATGTTAAACAAAAACACGATAAATTAAACTCAACTGTGATTCAATGATTATTGCTGTATGTTAATTCTTGCTTGCACTATTATTTGCTTGTTTTTGAAGAACTGATATTAGCCAACCCTACATTTCTTTTTTTTAATAAGTTTTCTTGTGTAGTTTTTTATTTTAATGCAGTATTTCAATAGATATAGACAGTTTTACTTAGAATCAAGTTCTAAATACAATGCAGTTTCAAGTTTAATATCTATTATTGGCTAGTGATTCCCGTTTCATCCTGTATTGAAGCTTTTTAAAGAATTACACCTTTCTACAAGAAAGCTAACTTTAAGGGGTAATGATAACATTTACACTAGAATTATTATCTTTTTTAATTACTGCTATGTTTTAATAATACTTATAAAAGCATATAATCTATTTGAAACTATATTGCCACAGTGAAACTGGTTAATAGCATTATTTTAGTGTTTGTGTTAATATGTGATAAAGCAGGAGATAGATAAACAAGAAATTCAAACATATTATTTATCATGTTAGAAAAACATGTAGGTTCAAAAAGTCTCGATAGAAATGAAATAAAAACCCTATAATCTGAGCAATTTTGAAGTGTCAACTTTTTGAGAGTGCTTGGATTATACAGTTTTTATTTATATCAAAACTTATGATATTTACAGACATTCCCAGAACTTATGACACAATATATAAACATTGTTGTGAAAGAAAACACTGTACAGTATTGTAAAGTTCTGATGGTCTATTGGAGATACATAAAATACCATTTTGAAGAACAATCCAAGCCATCCCAACATAGGCAGTACTAGTGCCTCCTTGATGCAGCTATGGTAAATAATCCAATTTGCATGAAGACAAAAAAGTAACAATGACGTTCATTCAAGTTGCAATGCAGACATTTATTTTTTTTTTATGTCCTTCGCTGAACTGTACTGCTCACTCTTGCTTCAATACTTGAGAAATTTAAAGGTCATTCAAAATTTCTTTCACCACCATGTGGCTATTTTTAAGCCAGTCAGAAAATACAAATTTCACAATCTAATAGAAACTGTTCAGCACAGTATACAGACAGAAGTGTAGTTCAAACATGAGAGTTTAGTTTTGGGTGAAAGGCTTCGATCAGTCTGTCTTTTAAACTTTGAATTCAGTCAACTCTCCACTTCAAAAGAGCACTGTACATCAACAACCAGTGAAAAAGTTAAAATAAATACATCAACAACCAGTGATGACACTCAAACTGTTTCTAGTACCAGTCAGCTCCCAAAAAGAGCACTGTACATCAACAACCAGTGATGACACTCAAACTGTTTCTAGTACCAGTCAGCTCTCCACTTCAAAAAAGAGCACTGTACATCAACAACCAGTAATGACACTCAAACTGTTTCTTGTACCAGTCAGCTCTCTACTTCAAAAAAATTTAAAAACTTTGATGGAAATGAAAATTACAGCCTCATTGGAAGGACACTTGGCCATGGTTACTTCTTAAGAAAAGCCAGTTCTAAGGAGAAAGATACTTAAAATGTGAATCTTGTCTTAAATATACTATAGTATTTGCTAGTCACTTTGGATCAGGCAAATATCCTTTCATAAATGGATTTAATTAGTTCCATACTGAGCCAACCAGAGTGCACAAAACACATATGGCATGTTTGTCATGATACAATCATGAAAATATATAATCAAACAATACTTTTAAGACGAGTCTCTCATTTCTACAATTTATTTTAAGAAGCAAACCCTTAATATGCAATTAATGCACAAACTGATGAAGGTTGAAGAGACATTAACAGTGCCATTCAACAATTTATATTTAATTGTTAAGCAATGAAACTTCTATTGGATGTGGAATTCCTGTGCCGAGCAATAGAAAAGCTTGTGTAAATGTAGGAAAACATTACACAAACAGAAGAAAATCCTCTGAAATCAATAGTTGTGGGAGAGAAGTCCTAAGACATTACACACATTAGCGATATAGTTGATGAACTGGAATAAATCTGTATTTTAGCTGATGAGAGTAGATGCCATCATTGAACATGAATCTGCACTAGTAATGGTTGTTAATAGAGAAAAGCCCTCTACAGTATTAGCACAATATTTTTCTACTGAAACAAGCATATGCATTAGAAGTCCTAGATGATATTGCTAATAGAATTAGAAGCTGTCTTTGGATTTGACAGATTTTAAGTTATCTTATAAGCTATGTCATACATTAATATAAATTAACTTTGATGGTACAACCAGTTATAGTGGGTTCTAAAAGTAGTGTTACAGTACTACTAAAAAGTATCCCATTTTTACTACCCTTATACTGTATAGATCAAAACCTTCAACTAACAATTCTAGATGCAGAAAACTCCTGACCTTATACAGCTCAGTTTGAAGAAACTTTGAAATGGGATTTTAAATTTTACTGGAATAGCCCAAAAAGAAATGCATAAAACTTGCATGGGTTATAGATTAAAATATTCAGTGATGTTAAACATATGATGAGTTTCAAGCAAAGGAAGAATTTTAAATCCCATGCAACAAAATTTGCAGGTTGTGGTTTTGCACTGATGTCAGGTTAGCAGTGATTGTGCTGAGTGAGTAGCTAAAACAAGAAAGATCCTCTTTGAAGTTACTAGTGTTAATTTCATCAAAACACATCATAGTCTAAGAGATATTGTACAGCTAGTATCACTTCTTTCAGATTTCTTTTAGCATAATACATGTATGATTTGCAGTGGAGCATTATGTCACAAGATTAGTAAAATTGAAGAATTATGCAGATGTCAACTCAAAGAAGTTTCCTACCAAAAAGGTGTACCACTCATGAAAGAAATTTTTGGGTGATTCAGCTGACGTTATGTAGTCGTACCATCACTTCACTTTTACCAGTTTAACAAATAATGCTAAACTAATTGTCAGAATGGTCAAGTACCTTGATGAAGGTTTTACAGTTTTAAACACAAACCATCTCAGGCATTCTGCAATACTGACTACACATGCTAGCCATAAAGTATAATAAAATTCAGTTTATAAAATAATCTCAAATTGAACAAATCCTACACTTCATTTTAATGTTCTTTTCACTGATGAGAAGAAGATAGGAATTGTGGAGAAGTTCAATGGCCAAAAAAAAAACTTTAAAAATTTCAGTCACAAATATACCAATTCTGTCTGCATACTCAACCCTGCTATCAACAAAGTTTCCTCTCTCAGAAACATCTCAAAGCAAGTAAGATGTTTACAATATGTGCATCAACAGCAGAGACAGAATATGTTCTCATCCATGAAATGTTAGGAACAGCCTCTCATGAACCTAGCTTAATAAAAAACCTCTTGCAAGATCTGATGCTACTTAAGACTAAAGAACCTGAATTTGAAGAGTATGACCCATGCATAGGTATTGAATACTAGTTTACTTCTGATGGCACCAGCCATGTGAAAGGACACAAGATCCACAATTCTTTGTAATTCTTATGGTGGGTGAAGCAGTTTGAATCATTCTTTTAGTTTGATTAGTATACTTTTTATTTTGCCATGCGCCTTACACAAAAGTTGATGTATTCAATTTTGGAAAGAATATTTGGACTAATTTACACATTCTTTATTTGCTTTCAGACTACATAAGCACAGCAGTTTTCAACAATTGTTCACTGTTAAATAAGCTATAAATAAAACTTGTACTTCATTTATATGTATATTGTATGGGACAACAACATGAATAGATTTTTCATGAATTTTTTCCCATGAAAATGTAGTTTTTTTCAAAAATGAACAATCCCTGATGATGTGATTAAGAATAATTACAGCAATAAAATTATAAAGGATGAAGACAAATTAGAGGTGGGAATCATAACTTCACGATATAGTAAGTGAAAATGATCCAGTATTTTTAAATGATTTTCATTGAGAAGAATTAACTGAAGAACTACCTATCACTATAAATACATACACAGAGTTGTTGAGGCCATTAACAGAATTGAGAATAAAAGTCCACAAAATAACATAACTTAAGAAATGCTGAAAGCACTGGAAGAAGATATTCAATTTGCAAGACTTCAAGATCTGATAAATCTGGTCTGGAAAGAACCAAAGAAGGTCGAAATGTTGTTAGCTCCTCTACATAAAGCTTTCTCTACCCATACAAGCTGTTTTTACTGTATATATTTCTCTACAAGTGGGTTTTCTCGTCATCCCAGATGATTATGTTACGAGGAAAGTTGATCACACAAGTGGTGATATTGAATAATTAAACAACACTTTTGAAAGATTTTAGAATATGATAGTGATGTACACTCAGTGGCAAATTTATTAGGTACACATGCTCCTTAACATATAAATAGTTAAACAGTGAATCACATGGCTAAAATGCAATATATAAAGCATCCAGACATAGTCAAGAAGTTCATTTGCTGTTTGACCAAACATTAGAATGGGAAAGATGCATGATCTAAGCAACTTTGACCATGAAATGATTGTTGGTGCCAAACATGGTGGTTACATCATCTCAGAAACTGCTGACCTCTTGGGATTTTCATGCTCTAGTCTCTAGGGTTTACAGAGAATGATACAAAAAACAAAAAAACATCTAGTGAGTGATAATTCTGTGGGCAAAAATGCTTAATAAGAGGTCAGAGGAGAATGGCCAAACTCGTTCAAGCTGAGAGGAAGGCCACAAATACTCAAATAACCACTCTTTACAACAATATTGTGTAGAAGGACATCTCTGAATGCTTAATGCATCAAACCTTAAAGCAGATGAGTTACAGCAGCAGAAGACTGTCAGGTTCCACTCCTGTCAGCTAAGAACAGGAAGATGAGGCTACAGTTGGCATAGGAGCATCAAAACTTGACATACGAAGATTAGAAAAACATTGACTGATCTGATTAATTTGGATTTCTGCTGCAACATGCAGATGGTAGAGTTAGAATTTGATGTAAAAAGCACAAATCCATAGATCCATCCTGCCTTGTGTCAACAGTACAGTACGGGCTGGTGGTGGTGTAATGGTGTGGGATATGTTTTCTTGGCATACTTTAGGCCATTAATATCAATTGAGCATCATTTGAATGCCACTATGTACCCAAGCATTGTTGCTGATCACATACATTGCTTTATAGCCACAGTCTATCTGTTTTCCAACAGCTACTTCCAGCAGGATAATGTGCCATGTCACAAAGCACATACAATTTCAAGCTGGTTCCATGGACATGACAGTGACTTCAGTGTACTCCAATATCCTGCATAGTTCCCAGATCTCAATCCAATAGAGCATCTTTGAGATTAAGTGGAACGAGAGGTTCCCAGCACAAACATCTGGCGAGCAAACCTGCAGGAACTGCATGATGCGGTTGAGTCAGCACAGACCAAAACCCCTGCAGAATGTTTCCAGTACCTTCTTTACTCCATGTTGCAAAGAATTCAGGCTGTTCTGGAGGCAAAAGAAGGTCCTAACTGGTACTAAATAGATATACTTAATAAAGTGACCAGTGAGTACTGAGTGTATGTCATAATGCACAAACAATTGTTAGAATGACACATTAAGTCAAGGAGGTTAGTTTACCTTTTCATACTGGTAAAACAAAAACTGCCATGTTAAAGACAAATTTCGATTCCTAATCTGAGGGTCATGGGCTCAAATCCTGGTCACACCAAACATGCTCACCCTTTCAGCTGTGGGAGCATTATAATGTAACAGTCAATCCCACTATTCATTGGTAAAAGAGTAGCCCAAGAGTTGGCAGTGGGTGATGATGATTAGCTGCCTTCCCTTTAGTCTTACACTGCTAAATTAGGGACAGTTAGTGCAGATAGCTCTTGAGTAGCTATGTGCAAAATTCAAAATCAAAACAAATAAAGACAAGTTATTTGGATCAGTTCCTCATGGACAGAGAGCTAACTGAGGATGTGGAAACATTTACATATCTTGACAGTATAGTTTGTGTTAATGAAGATATAGACAAGGAAGTAAAGACTGTAAATAGCAGGAATTGTTTTTAGAAAACTGAATAGAATAATATAGGTTTATTATAATAGAGCTAAAGATGTTCAATAGTTACTTTCAATTCTGTTGCCTCAGAGACATCATATAAAATAACAAAATTAAAGGATAATAAGAGACCATCTTTCATCTATACTATCCTATCTACTAAATTAGTTTCTTTCAGTTCTGTCTCAGACATACCATGTAAAATAAAAAAGTAAAGAATAACAAGAGACCATCTGTCATCTATACTATCCTATCTACTAAATTAGTTTATTTCAGTTCTGTCTCAGATATACCATGTAAAATAAAAAATTAAAGGATAACAAGAGACCATCTGTCATCTATACTATCCTATCTACTAAATGAGTTTCTTTCAGTTCTGTCTCGGATATACCATATAAAATAAAAAATTAGAGGATAATAGAGACCATCTGGTCATCTATACTATCCTATCTACTAAATTAGTTTTTTTCAGTTCTGTCTCAGACATACCATATAAAATAAAAAATTAAAGAATAATAAGAGACCATCTGTCATCTATACCATCCTATTTACTAAATTAGTTTTTTTCAGTTCTGTCTCGGAGACATATCATATAAAATAAAAAAAAAATTAAAGGATAATAAGAGACCATCTGGTCATCTATACAATCCTATCTACTGAATTAAACCAAAACCTTTAAAGTAAAAATTTAGCACCAGCTCTTACAACTCAAATATTTATCAAGGTTCCCCTTAAATTAACTGCATTCTCCAAATCTATAGGAAACTTGTTTAACAAGCTAGCTACCCTGTTAGAAAAATAAAGCTCAGTTAAAAATTGTTTCTTGCCAGTCAAAATTTACAAATAACTAGTCTTACCAATCCCATCATTAAATACAAAAAAATGGTGCATCAATACTATCAGTTCTTTAACAATCTTAAACACCTGAATAAATTCCCTTTTATGATAACGTTTCCATCCCAAGTATAAATGTCCTAAGATGGACAGCATTAGAGGATACTAAGTTTAGAATGGTAAGTTTAGGAGTAATTGTTTGATAGACAATAAGTTAATAGACAAAGAGAGAGAGAAGTGGTCAACAATTATATAACAGTTCAAGATGTAGAGATGGGGATACTATGGGAATGTTCTAAGTCGAATATACTGCTAAAACAAGCAGCGAGCTGTAGGCCAATAAGGAGACATGGAGTAAGACCAAAAGATACTAAGTATACAACAACAGAGAAGAACATGGGAAGTAACTATCTGGACAACACAGAAGTTGAAGAATGAACAGAAGACCAAACACATTGAAAAGTCTTCATACCTTTCCCATAGGCCATCTGAGGTCTGGAAAGGACTTGTGGTGATAATAATGAATTGAAATACATTTGTAACCGATTACATCAATTGATCAAGTTAACCATCTAGTTCTAGTTATTTGTGTATTGTATACCAACTTGAAACAAACATTAACTTCATGTAATATGCCTACCACTTGAATGAATCTAAGTTACTCTAACTTATTCAACTGAACTGATTAAATCACTCATCAACAGAATCTTAGCCTCAACTAACTGCACTAAGTATCACTGATCATATGGTGTTGGAAAGAGCACTGGTGTAGGGTTATGTTCTGTTGATGGCAAAAGCCTAGGCAGTGTAAAACAAATAAAATAAGCACAGCATTTCACTATCATTACCTATGAGTGATATAACACACAGTAAAACCAAATGTCATGTCATACAACATTTGCAGGTAGTAAGCCTTTGATACTATATAATGCAAACATAATTTCATCTACAATATACTTATGGAACACAACATAAACCCAGTGTCCGAGTATACTACTTTCTCTGTCAAAGCTAAAAATGCCAATAGTTAAATCACTGTGGCAGCTTTAAAGAAAAGATGCCAGGCAATACAGCAGAATTCTTATGCAGCCACACAGTTTCACTTCAGTTTCTCTAGTTCAATCTATCTCTATTTTATTTGAATGAAAGAAATTAAGTTTTCTTTTAAATCTTTTCTCCTCTTTCTGTGTGCTGAAAAGTGTTGGTTGGATTGCAATGCACAAAAAATAATTACAGAATCTGTAAGCTAGGTATAATGTTACTGAATGTTCTCCACTATTTAAAATTTCCCATTAACACACTCGCAACCTATCTCATCTTTATCTCCATGCTGAAACAATTTGTTTCTTCTAACGATACTGCTCTTTTCCTTTCTTTATTCTTGATGAAATGTAGCAAACATTCATGTCATAGAATACACAGCAAATAAAGCTCCTATTTGAAGCCATTCCTCAAGTGTTTTTTCCCATTTAATAACATATTTTTTAAAAGATAAAAGTGTCATTGTTCTTCAATCAGCAAGGTAGGGCTAAAAGATGTTCAGGATGTCTCCATACATACTCATGGTCATCACTGGAGCACCAAAGGACTATGTTTGTGGTTTCTATATTGCAAAATGTCTAGAAAGTTTCTCAGCAAATTTAAAATGAACCCTTCATGGGTGAAGTGCACATCTTTCAGTGTCAACAGAATGAATGTTGCATAAGTTACATGTACATGAAGCATGGAATTAATTGCTATAAACAAGTCTACATGTGTACAACATTACCTGCAAGTAATCCATGGAAGGACTTCCCAATTCATGTCATCATCTTCAAACCTGCTGTGTTAGACCACAACTTAAGAGAATATACCAGTAAAATGGTGTAACTACTCTTTTTTTGTTAGTAATAAGTATGTTATAGATTATCTACAGCCATTGAAACCATATTCCCTTCCTATTATATTATTGTAAAAATGGTAAATCTTTATGGCTTTTAAAGATGCTTATCCTTTGAAAGAATTTGTTAAAACACTGATGTTTTGGGAGGAAAAAAGAGGAAATTTAGATGCAATTGTTGAAAAAATCTTGAGCTTTCAGCAAGTGTTTAGCTATGGTGAAAAATGTAAAAATATAAATTTGGAATTTGGGGTAAAAACTATTCTAACCTTGAATATGGCAAAATCTAACCTAAAATAGCATGCTATAACTTATTTTACCACATGAAGAATATCAACATACTTGAAAGAGTGCAGAGACAAGTTACTACAAAGCATGTGTGTTTAGAAAAATTAGATGAAGATATTTTTTTCATGACTAGATGCTAAAATAAATGTAAAATGTTAGCATTAGATAACCTGCCTATATGTTATTTGTTGTAATACAATGTAATGAAAATGTTGAAAAGATTTTATATTAAAGATGGTAGTTTCACAAGTCTAGCTAGAAACTTGTTCTTCACCAAAATTATTTCTCTGTTAGAATTGTAAACTTGAAGACAGATCTGCTTCATTGAGGAGTAAGTGCTTTTAAATTACATTAAATAATTGAGGGATAATTATGTGAATGTGAAGGGCTACATTCATGATTTGGTTGGTAGAAAAGTTACATAAATTTCTTAATGGCCATCTTTTATCTCAATGACTCTCATATTTATAAACAGGCACTTTGTATACAGTATAGAAATTAAGGCCTATATACTTTACAGAGAAAAAACAAACAGAAATCACTTGTTGCAATGAAAGGTTAGCTATGAAAAATCCCTGTGTAAACACAATTTTGCTTGCATGTGGTAATTAATTAAGGGTTATTATACAAACACCTAAACAGAAAAGAAACATTTAACATAATCACAATATCCAAAAAAAGTTTCTTTCCTTTGTTTTATCAATGCAACCAAATTATTCTATAATTTAACAGAATGACACAAGTCAATACAAATGCATTAAAGCTGATTTTTTTAATAACTTCAAGTACTTGGCACATTACCAGTATCACTATCTTAGTCTTTTTTTTTCCTGTATTTATCATTCTGAATTTTAGATGTGTTTAAATAGCATGCAGCTACCAGGAAAAATAAGCAGTGAATATGATAAGTCTAGTGTGGATATTTTCATCTTCAGATGTACATGTTCTTAAAAATTAGGCAAAAAAAGAGTGAAGCAAATAAAAAATACTGATGTGTGGTTCATACAAGAGAAGAACCACCTGGTATTCCATCTGGTTTTTAACCATGTGGTTTCAATGCAACTTTTCCAATGTATTGTGAACTTTGTCTGGTTTGTCAGTGAAGAAGATTCTTAATGTTAAAACTTACATATTAAAAAACAAAAAGGCAAGATATATACTAAATATAACCAATATCATGATTAAAATTACCGACTTCATCATAAATATATTTCATAAATAGATCTGAAAACATAGTAAAATTAAACAATGTACACTAAATTTGACAAGGTCAAAGCTATAAACCTAAAAGCTTTAAATGCTATTACCTTTAAAAAGTTATACTTTCTTATCAAAATACTGGGAACATTTATAACTACCAAATCACTTTATTTTTATTTAGATTTAAGCTAACTTTCACAATAATTAATTTTAATTTTTAGTTCTATATCTTTTAAAATGAAATTACGTTTATATTGACCTTTATATTTCATTTCACTTAATCAGAGTTAAGTTCCTAGTTTTGTTTTCAAAAAATGCACAAGATGTAATGGACAAAAATGTAGAACACAAACATTTCTATTATCATTGAACTCCTTAATTTTAATTTGTAATTTGCATTGTTAAAAAACTAACGTAGTAATGGAACTTGATTTTTGCGCTAAACAAAAAACCAATTGAGTAAATATGTTTAACCAAAATTACAGTTTGTAAGCAATCAGTATCAAGCATTCTAAAATATTTGTCGTCTTTAAGAAAAACACCAAATATAAAACATTTTCATCACAATTAATTACCTTAGCTAAAAAATTACTTTTAAATAATCTTCTTCCTTTCTCTCGAAATCCAGCTAACCCCCTGACACTCAAGCTATCTTACAGAAAGTAGCGTCCTCTTTTACCATAAGATAAAAAATTATACCGACTTTCTTATCCTAATAACTATCGAAACTGACATTGAGATCTTATAATTGTTTCAGAACCTCAGTAAAAAGTCTAGAGATTTAAGAAAATATCATAATTAATAAAGCATGTGAAAAGTTTCAACAGAAAAAAAATTTATTCGTACCAATGGACACAATGCTAAAAAACAGATAAACAAAAATAACATTCAAACAACTAGACACATTTATTTTACTCAGTAGTGAATAAAATATTGTTATAAACTAACGACGTCAACAAGTCGTATTGTATTTCTTAGAAATACTTTTAACATTGTAGTTATTTGTTATCGCACATTTTAGCTTGAAACTGCTGATGGAGGCGCGTAACTAATCACCACACTGCGGAACAATGATAAAGACAATGGCTGATTTCTATCTTTCTGTATTATCATATTCATAGTTTAAATTTATACCTTCAGTGTCTTAACTTAGATGCTTACGAGAGACGACTCATCATTACGATAGAAATAAAATCTAGAAAGTTAATAATTGAGAATCTTTCAGTCATTTATGTTTTCTTTCTTTCTTCTGTTTTGAGTAAATGCCCAAGAAGTAACAAAGAAAGTAGCATATGTTTCAACACACAGGTACAAATTGTTATTTTGGTCTGTAT
This sequence comes from Tachypleus tridentatus, assembly GCF_004210375.1. Taxonomy (NCBI): domain Eukaryota; kingdom Metazoa; phylum Arthropoda; class Merostomata; order Xiphosura; family Limulidae; genus Tachypleus; species Tachypleus tridentatus. The sequence goes on from NC_134828.1 coordinate 101,937,408, forward strand.
AAAGTTATTTTGAGAATTTGTTCGTAAACACAAATACACAGCTATTTTGTATGAAAGGAAGAGCTATTAGAATAATGTGATTTGAAACAGACAAATGCGTTCTTCAGACAGTTTCTCTGTATAATCATATCTCGTCACGTTCCATAAGTTTTAGGGCATCAAATTGTTTGACTACCCAGAAATAGTATAAAGTAAATGGACATTACCAGATCAGCTTCAGTGTTACTGTATCCAGAATTATGAAACGACATGAGTTGGATTTATTATTATGCATTTATTTTTATACCTACATTCGTTTCAGTTTAATTCTCCCATCATTTACTGTTAAATGTGTATTACGGATGTCACGCCTGTTCTTTATATTTGTAGAAGATTCTCGAGTGTAAGAATCAACAATATATGTTCTATATTGTTGCCAAGTAAACTTTCGAAAATTTCGCCTAAAGATTATAAAATGAATCGCGAAGAGTAAGTTTACAGAATATAGTTGATTGGCTACAGTCAATATATTATATACCTCAGAAGCTAAAGTTGTGATAAACGCTTGTTAATCGGAAAACTACAAAATTTGATAAGGAACGTTCATAAATTTCGAATATTATAAACTGTTCAAGTTCAGAGAATTAACTTTGAACATTATTATTTATACGATGACATTAGATATCTTTCTCGATAAAAAGTGAGTTTATAAGCCGCATGAGGGCAACCAAAAATATAGCCCTTCAACTGAAGTGTATCTGTGTATCAAGATAAAATTAATTCGTTCGACGTGGACCTGAACCATCGATAAAATATTCAGTTCCAGACCAGATGGGCCCGGCATGACCAAGTGAATTGAGGCGTTCGACTCGTAATCTGAGGGTCGCGGGCTCGAATACCGATCGCATCAAACATGCTCGCCATTTCAGCCGTTTGGACGTTATAATGTTACGGTCAATCCCACTATTCGTTGGTAAAAGAGTAGCCCAATAGTTGGCGGTAGGCGGTGATGACTAGTTGTTTTTCCTCTAGTCTTACACTGCTAAATTAGGGACGGCTAGCTCAGATAGCCCTCGAGAAACTTTGCGCGAAATTCAAAAGAAACAAAGAAATTTCTAGACCAGATCGAAGACCGAATATTGTTTGTGAGCTTATAAAATTTTTGTATATAAATCTTCATTTGTAATAACCATTATTATAAACTTTATTGTTGTTTGTATATTAAAATACATTCATGTTATAAAGAAAATTATGTATATTAATATTATTGGCAATTATCACAAATTAAGTACAAATCCACATTTAATTAATTTCTAAAATAAAATTTATGTTTCAGTCCATTTGAAAATTTCATATGTAATGTACGTAAAGTAATAAATTCGAGAGTCCTCTAACATAAATTGTAATTCACAACTCGTAACAGCAGCTATTCATCATGGTAGAAAAAACTTCTCTGTATATCCTCCAGGAAAATGTCAAAAGCGCCTTCTACAAGCATCACATGGAGATGATATTTCTTTTATATCTTAGAGCAAGGTATTGTGTTCCAGGATAACAATGCCACTATCCACAGTGCACGTATTGTAGAGGGTTATTATCATCAGGTGTGCGTTATAAGATTGCCTTGGCCATCAGAGTCTTCAGACTGTAATCCCATCAGAGACTGTTGGACAGAACTGAGCTGAAAAACTGTTAACCACGATCCTAATCCAACTACTGTAGTTTCAATGCCTTCTAGTGACAAGTTGGGATGAAATAATGGTGGATTTCATAAATATCCTAATTGACAACATGCCACATCACCTTGTGGAAGTTGTTAGAGTACTGAATGCTTAATATGAACTGATGCTAGTTATAATAATTTTGATGTTATATTTTGTCATTATATACGTTTTAGTTAGGTTTTGTTGTGATAAGTGAAATGATGAATAATGCATCTTTCTGAAGGTGTCTGATAAAATTGTTTGTTATTCTAATATTTTTACAATGACCATAGAACCTGTTTCATTATACAAATTACATATCTAGATGTTTAATACAACATGCATTTCTCAGTTTGACAGCACTGAATGTATTTGTATCCCATCGTAATGATAATGATTTAATTTGTTACAAAATACACAAACATTTTGGCCAAGACTATACATTGAATTATCGCATATTGTATGTTTTAATATTACAAATATGTAAGAACTTCATTCCCAAATAGCGAACACGGTTAGAATATTCAACGGACGTAAATTATCTTACTCTTTGTTAAAATATATTGTCTAAATGTCTTTGCTTTAGGCTTGATACTTTTGTTACATTGTGATACAACATACAATTATTATACCTGAATATATTAAAATTCATTAGCTTTTATATTGATTCACGATTAACATGAATGGTGAACTATGTATGATGCAACAGTGCTATTGCTGTTGACAATTACAACTGCAAGCATTTCTTTCTTTGTCATAAGACACCTATATTTAGGAACCATTTGTATAAGACTAGCACACTCAGTTATACATTCTACTTTGTCCTACATCTGCAACAAGACCTCTCCAATTCCAATGTTACTAACATCATTACCCAGCATAAATGGACATTCTTGTCACGAGTGCGTTAAACTGAAACTTCTACTGAACCATAGTTTAGTTATTGAAATTCTTGATTGCATTATTCAATCCATCTAGAATATGTTTCGGCTTGAGTCAACAAGATAACGTGATGCGTTAGTCTTGACTGAATTGTAATTAATATGAAGTGAAGTGTAGGAATTTCCGGATTTCTTGTTAAGTCATGGGTTGAGGCCAGTCTCTGACTGACACAATTATTATATGAATACAATCCTGTCGTTATTGTTTGGTAAGTATAGCGCCCAGAATTTTGGTAAAATGATGAAACATGTAAGCATACACCAAAATATCATCGATGTGTCTTCATTGCAACACTTTCTATGTAAGCTCCACTGGCGAAAGAGCATGATGAAATTTTCCTACAGGTCATCTTGAATGCTAAAAGCGATGGTGTGTTTACCAATGTAACACAGCTTAAATTGCCAGTGTTTGAAAAAAAAAGTGCTGAAACAATGGACATTCTACCATCTTCAGACATTCATTTGTTGAAGGAAGGAAAGACATCAATGCAATTTTTGCATCTATCAGTCTCAAGCATAAACCATTAGCATTTTCCTTGTCTCTGACAACTACTACTGGAAAAGCAAAAGTACTTTTTGACTTCTGTATGATTCCACCTTTTAAAATCTACTGTAATTCATTACTAGCTATATCCAAGGTGCTCCAAGGAAGTGTGAACAGTGGTTGTTCAATTTAAAAGGTTTTGGCTGTATGGAGGTAAGTTATTGTTATCCAACTCAAATCTTATTGTAAAGACATATTGGCATAATCGATCAGCAATTATGAGTGTGTGTCACTGTGTTCAATCCAGGATATTTGCACAATTATCAGTTAATAATCTTAAGTGTTTTTGCAAGTCTTCCATTTGCTAGTTTCTCCTATCTACACTTTGTTTCTTTCTGCAGTAGGTTTATACATGAGAATACAATAATAGAACCAAAACTGGAGACAACTTCCTTTGTCCTGTACGAAAAATTTATTCATGTCTAGTTAATCATCATTTTACAGAAGGCAGCTTATATCAGTTGACCAGAGTGTTTGCTCTACTTGGAATGCTTGATACAATCTAATATTAACAAGTGTTCAGGGAACCTTATACAAATCAGGAAAGTGATTAGATGTTTGTGTACTTTTGATGACGTGTATCCATCACCAGTCTGAGCTGATCACCTAATATGTTCGTACATACTAACTACTGCACACCCATAAATCTAGATTTGCAACAGTTATATCCTGCCTGCAACTCTCCTACATTTTCCTAGAAGTTTGCCCATGTTGTTGTCGAATAAGATACAAGTAGTTCATTTGATGGTTATGTATCAGCCCATAACCAAATTAAGTGTTTCATTCATCACATCTAATGCTCAGTCTGGTGAGAGGTATCAGTAGTATTTGGTGTATTACAACCATCATGGGAGACCTTGGAAAGCACTGTCCATTCACTAATATCCAATGCAGTTGTGTTTAGGTACCAGAATATTTTGGTAGTTGAATAGCTTTCAATGGAACATTTCTTTTATAATGCAGATTTCTCGGAATGGTGGTCCAAGATTTAATCAGTGCTGTGGGTTATTTTTTACAGAATATTCAAATTACCCCTCTCAAAACTGGTTACCTCACATACTCTCTATGTTAGAGTGTAGATATCCTCTACACAAATAACTTTACTTAACAGGCCGTCAATAAAGACATTTGCAGACATCATAGTAGAATGTTCTTTCCCACGTAGTTGCTGCAAAGTATCCACAAAAGATGCTAGTTCTCAGTGAGATCTCACATTGGAGTCATGGATCTCATCTGATGTATAGTTTCATTGCAAATACAACTGAGCCATGATTGTTTCCCATTCTTCAAGTTGATTCTATCTCCAATGTTTTGTTGAATTCAGTGCTGGTCTGTCAATCCTCTGCATTAGGCATTGCTTTGCCGATGTCTGACTTCAACTTACAAGCAATTTGCTTGAAATATTTAAAGATGATATAGGTCTTCCTTATTTGTACCCTTAAATGTAAAAGAAGAAATCTGCTTCATTTCGCTCACAGGAGTCTGTGATTGCAACAGTATTATGCCCTCTATGACATGTTGGTCAATACCAGGCTGGTACCTCCGCAATATAATATTCAACAGATATTAGAAATATTGTGACAGTAATTATAGGCCTTTCACTCCTAAATTAGATAAAGGAAAAGTTTATGTAAATCTGATAAAAGATGCTTTACAAAGTCATTTTAAAACGTTTAAGAGTTTGTTGGACTATTGGCATGATTTTACTAGGGAAATTTTTCTTTACTATCCTTTGGATATTTTTGAAATGATTACTGCTTACTTAGATGAGAGTACACGTGTGAACGTGATGTTTCTTGATTTTTAAAAAACATTTGACAACATGTCAAATATAAAGCTGGTTAAAATGTCCTCTCTACTCTAGGTGTGTGGGATAGGCTGGTTAATTAGATAGAAAACGGGCTAGATGAAAGACAGCTGATGTTTGTTATAAATGGAATTCAGTCAAATTGAATTAATGTTACAAGTGGAATATGTTAGGGTGTAGTGTTAGGACCTTTCCTATTTTTGATTTACATCAATGACATAGATAAATGAATGGTCAATAGGTTGTTTGAATTTGTTGATAATGTTAAGGTTTTGGGTATTGCTGGCAGTGAGAAGGGTGATGTACTAGTATAATTTTGATGGGAATACCCTTAACTGTTTTATAGAAGAAACATATCTTGATGCTCTGGTTGATCAGTCTCTTAAGCCATCCAAGCAATGTGCTGTTGTTAGCAAAAACAAGTCTAGAGATGTTATAATGTTATTATATAGATCATTGGTTATGCTATATATGGAGTACTTGATGTAGTATTTGGGTCCTTACCTATATTTGGATGATATTTTGAATGAAAAGATTATCATATGAGAATAGGTTAAGGTCTCTGAACTTGTTTTTGCTTGAGAAAAGAAAAGCAGGAGGAAATTTTATTGAGGTGTTTAAGATTGTGAAAGGAATTGATAACGTTAATGCATTACCTTTTTCATATTTAATGGTGAAAATGGTAAAACTAGAGGACACAAACATAAATTTTGGCGAGAAAGAAGTAATCTCTATCTAAGACAGCTTTATTTTTCTAACAAGATGGCTGGCTTCTGAAACAGTTTGCTTCTGGATATGGGGGATGCAATTAATTTAAGGAGTTTAAGGGAAACTGTGGTGGGTATTTGAAAGATAAAGGCTGGTTTTGACGATGTTATTTTTTTTAAATGTTTTGATCTAATTTGGTAAACACAATACCATAGATGAAGAAAATGGTTCGTTACTCTCCTTTAATGATCGGTTATGTACAGGGTGTTAGGATATTGGTGAGTTAAAATTCCCACATTCAGACAATCATTTGATCCCTGTCCTTGCATAGTAATTTGTATTCCAACTATGCACATTCCAGAGTTTTTCACAACCCATAGATACTACAGCAGCACGTTTTCCATTATATAGAGACTCTCATATTTACTGCTCAGTACTTCCCATGGTGAAGAGAGAGAATTGATTACCATATGACATTCAACAGCAACATTTCCAGACTTCTTTAACTGGTCATAGATGACAGAGTTGGGGTTTGACTACCCTAATCAACAAAAGTTAGGAACTGCTGTAGATAACACATCATTTAGCTTCAAGACCACTTTATACAGCTCATTGCATCGACCCCAGTCTCTGGTCTATTTTCTCAGAATGGCGTATTGCCATAGAAAACTCGTCTTCTATCATTACATGGTCCCTATCCACTTCTGAAGTTCTAGTAGTGTGTTTTTCCTATCAGTGAAGCTTATACTAATGCTAAATATTTCTTATTCTTATAAAAGAGAAACAACTCCAGTTGGTGGACTTTGTCCTATAGATACTTCCCGTCTCTTCCTAACCACAGGGGAGAACAGCCTCTGGTAGAGTTCAAATTTATTAACTGATAATAGTCTGGTTACCTAATAGAAAGTTTTATACTTAGTGTCAGAACCTTCAAACTACAAGTTAAATTAACAACCCTATGTTGTTAATATTTCTTATCTGTTGAAGTTTAGGTTCATTGTAAAACAGAGTTGGCAGCTCGAAAAATCATCGGCTTTCCATGAACTTGATTTGTGACCAAATCGAAATTGTGATCATGGTCCTATACATCAATGACAAATTAAAAATATTTCAGAGAATACTTCTTTTTCTTCGTTCTTCATTCTGAGGTTGCATTCTATCTTCAGGTCAAACTGTTTATCTTTCCCGTAAGTCCTTTATTTCATAAATTTCAAGTTTATAGTAAGTGACATTAAAACAATATCAGAAAAAAAACACACTCGTCAAAAATACAGACAACTTTGGAAGAACATTTTTATGGTCATGGCACTTCTCACTGTAATATGCTCAGGCGCACCGATTATATTACTTTTGTAGTTCTTCCAAACATATTATTTTCCCCAATCAGATTTGGTATAACTGCAAATAACAAAAGGAACATCGTGAAATGTGTCATTTGATAAACTTACTTCTCTAAATGGGTTTGAAGCAATTGTAAACAAAATAAAAAATAGTATCCTATTAAATACACAAATACAGTAAATGAGTGCACTTTATGATTTGATAGATCTTATGCTTTGGATCTGGCACTAGATTCTGTTCCAGCCTGATAGAGCACAGCACTACATACAAAATGCTATTGTGCCAGCCCATCTGAGTACAGACGCTACCAACGTCACTATTTATCATTCAAGTAGACAATAAGGAGACACATCCTCAAGGCATCACCTGACATATCAAAGGAAACAAATTACTTCCCACATTTACATGGCATGTTCTATCTGTACAGCAATCTTTCACACAAGAAAATACGTGACCCTAAAAATCAGGCTATGAGGGAAAATTTAATCTAGCCACATTTCCTAACCAACATTCTACACACATGACTAGAAACGTACACATGCAAACATATTATAAAATTCTAGGCAGGCAGGAAGTGTTCACCGTACTAATATAAACAGGCAAAAACCAAAATATCAAAACTTTATTTGTGATACACTTCTGATTTTAAAAAAAAATCCGATCTGTTTAAATTAAAGACAACTCTCAATTATTTCTGTCCGTTTACCAACGTACCTCAAGATTTAAATATCAAACTCCCCTCTACAGTCCTATATACTAATGTTTTAAATATATTAAATAAAGTAATGGCACATACACAGTCTTCCGGATTGTAGATAACAGTATGGTGCTTATCGAAAAGTCCAATGCAAGCAACTAAACATTTACAAACGGAGAGTAATACCTAATCCATAAACTATATTCATAGTTTTTCATAGATAAGTAGGAAAAAATATTAAAGAAACAAAACAAGTGCACATCAAAATATGCAACATCAAAGTAAAAGGCACAAAAATTGCGATGTTTCTAGACGTTACTTACGACACCAAATTAATATGTAATAAACATATTACTAATGTCATAGTTAGGGCTGTATCTCGACTTAATATCCTAAAAGCTTTAAATGCATTACGAACAAAATACTTGTTCGTTTCACTATTGGATATGGTTGTGTAAGGCTACCAAACAGATCGAAATTACCTTAAACTACAGAGAATCTATAACAAAGTAATCCGAATACTTACAGGCCTGCATTGGCCCAGTAGTTAATGATATCGACTCGCAACCTGATGATTGTGGGTTTGAATCCCTGCCATCGAATTTGCTCGTCCTTTCAATTGTGAGGGCGTTATAATGTGTAGTCAATCCCATTATCTGCTGCTAAAAGGTAGCTCAAGTGTTGAGAGTGGATAATGTTGACAAGCTCCCTTTCCTCTACTTTGTCACCATACATAATAAATTAGGGATGACAAACGCAAATAACCCTTGTGTAGCTTTGGGTGAAATACAGAAATGAACTAAACCAAAACCAACTATTTACTAAATCACTAAGATATATACATATATGTATATGTTAAAAAGCTGCACAATATCGATCAAATTTCTTTACATCAGTCATAGATTATTCACGTTATGAGAAAAACAATCCTAAAGAGAAATGCAAATAAATCAACTAGCCTCCTCCTTTCATCTACAAAGCAACCTCCTGTCGCGTGGCAAAGACTCCTTTCACTATAAGACTTGTATAATCACCAATAATGTTGTCAGAAAACTGTGTTTTTATAATAAGAGTGATAAACATGTTTTAGGCACAGGAATATTACACAAGCGGGAAAAAACTTAGTTGAAATAGATATTCCCCAGGTTTACTTACAATCTTGAGAAACCGTTGCACACAAGGATAATGCCAAAAAATGGCATTACCCAATGTCTGAAAAGTGAGTTATCATCAAGTATCAAAATACAGGAAAAAAAGAGCAATTTATTCAAGAAAATTCTCAGCAGACAGAAACCACATCAAAAATCAAGCAAAGTAAAGTTCAACAAAAGCTATCACAGATAGCCTTGTTTTTGTTTGTTTGTTTTTTTGGAATTTCGCTCAAAGCTACTCGAGGGCTATCTGTGCTAGCCGTCCCTAATTTAGTAGTGTAAGACTAGAGGGAAGGCAGCTAGTCATCACCACCCACCGCCAACTCTTGGGCTACTCTTTTACCGACGAATAGTGGGATTGACCGTAACATTATACACCCCCACGGCTGGGAGGGCGAGCATGTTTAGCGCGACGCGGGCGCGAACCCGCGACCCTCGGATTACGAGTCGCACGCCTTACGCGCTTGGCCATGCCAGGCCCGACACAGATAGCCCTCGAGCAGCTTTGCGCGAAAATAAAAAACAAACAAACAAACTTTCCTCCTCTACATCTTCCTCTTACTTTTTTTTACCTCCATTCATTTCCGAAACCTCATTTACAACTCAATGTACCCCTCTATCGTCATTTATTTAAAAACCCCAAATGAAGAAGAACCTCAGATTTTATTCCAAAATTCACGATTTTCATTTTATTTTTATTTTGGTAAAGAACTACTGTAACCTGCAATAAAAGCGATTATAATATATATTGTTAATATATATAATTCCATAAAATTAATGTGTATGCATAAAAATTACATTAATGTAGTGGTAGTTTGACGATACGCTTAAAAATAATTGTATCGCTATATTATTAATTTTGTATATATATATTTTAAATTCCTTTTCACTATTATTTATTTATCAGAATTCTTTGTCATGTATTTATGAAATGGCTAGAAGTGCTAATCCGGGCTTTTGACAAGTCTGGTATCTACGCGTTAGAGCTTAAGAATTAGTCTTAAGTTATATATGTGAAATTTCTCCACAGTTTATGTTGACTTAAAACTGTTCCGTCGAATAAAGTACGCAAACATCTGTAAGCTATTGTGTATCCTTTCTGCTGATTTTTTCTTTCAAGTTTTTGTTGTAAGCTTGAAAGAAAAATAATATAAATTGAAATTCTGTAGGACAAAAAATACTGTTAGTATTACTAGGGTTAGTTATGTATATTATAATACCATTACCACACCCATTGTTTTTTCCGAATCTTTGTAATAAAGTTACGGTTTAAACCTCATAACCTAGGAGTATTTACAATTTTAGAGGCGTTCTATATTATAAAAATGTAACCATATAGACAGGAAAATTAGGGAAAAAAAGACCCAAAAATGGAATGCAACGTTTCGTCTGTGTTTAGCTTGTATTGAAATTATATCGGGCAACACTTTAAAAAAATATGATCTAAGTCTGTATTTTAGTTTTACTGGATGCTAGAAATAATACATGTTAATATTGATTCAAGTTGCATCGTTCATTTCTGATAGAAGTTTACCATTAGGGGATGCCTGATTTTGTCCATGTTAATTTAGAATTTAACAAAGCCATCTGTTTTAATATGCGTATTTCTTCATAATGAGTTAACTAATTTTATCTGATTCTAATTACGTTGGTAACCAGCATTAATGCAGTTATGAAGAATGTATTGGTATGATTGGGAATTCTAATAAGCATTCTAGATTTGCATTTGTGGGGATAGAAAAATGCGAGTCAGTTTCTTCATTGGATGCGATACTGTTGGTGCGCTGATTGATTTTAAATACACAAAGTATTTAAAATGATGGAAAGCAGCAGGTGAATTAATATTTGTGTTTGTTGCATTTTTAATGTAAAGTGATTGTGAACTGTGAGACTAGAATTCACCTGCTACATTTATTACTTTTAAGTATTTAACTACAAGCACTTGTTATCAAGGCATTTTTATTTCTATATGAAAAGGCTTTCACATCTCCCTTTTCCCTGGACTTTCTACTGAAAATGTATTTTAAATGTAATAAGGAATGTTGGGTGAGAATTTTTACACAAGTTTGAAATTAGCTTCATAAATAATGTTTGAACTACCAGTGACAGTATACTTGTAGTGCTTTAGAAATAGTTAATGAATGACTGCTAGGATGGTCCTCTGTTGTACTGTTTTACACTGACTGCACATGATAAGTTTTTCTTTCTTAGTTGCATACTCGGTTGAGATGGTATAGCACAATTCAATAATACAGTGATTTAATATTGCATTGTAAGGCATGAAATTATTTCTCTTTATGGAATTCAAACTCAGAAATCAGGTTATTTGGCTAAGATATGAACATTTGGGGAACAGGTAATGGAGACCAAACAAATAATGTACTAAATAGACATTAATAGTATTTGTAGTACCAATATTCTTACATTATATGACTTGAAACATTATAATGTATAGACAAGAAATGGTTTATTCCTTCAAGACTGATATACTTATAGTTAAGAAAAATAAAAATTTAAACCTATACTTCATTTTTCAGGAAATCATTGGCTCCCCCTTAATCTCCTGTAAAGTGTTGACCTCTACTGTTCTTTACAGAAACTCATTCCATAGGTCAATTTATATTAGAAAAATTACAGCTTTACTTTGGCCTCTTCCATCTTTTTAAAATCTTTAATGTGTCTCTTTTGCCCTGTTATCTTTAGCATCTAGCACAAATAAATCAAAAGCCTTTAATTTGTCAATTCCTTATATAATATAATTAACTTATGAAAGACCATATGTTATATTTTTTTCTCCAGAGAAAATAAGGAAACAGAGATCTTAACTATTTGTGAGAATCATCCTAATAGTTCTCTGGAACCTTTCTTACAAGTGTATCCTTTCTAAGATAGCTAGACCCAAACCATACCAAGTATTCTAAATAAGGCCTAACAAGTTATTTATTTTATGAAGATAATTACTTCCTTTGTCTTAAAATGTTTTAAAAACACTGATTTAATGGCTTTATTGGCATCTTAACAAGTGTGCTTTGATCCTGTTTTTCAGTCATGCTGTTGAGTTCTTGTCTTTAACCCATTTGCAACAGGTCATGGGTCAAAGGCCATGTCACTACATTTGTTGACTTCCATTTAAAATATTATTAAACTATTATTTTATGAATTTAAGACAGTAAATTTGGAATCAAATTATAGATTATAATTCAAATTTTATATTATATATGAGTTTCTTAATTTAAAAGTAAATATTAAAAACACCTAAATGTTGATTTTTGTGAGTTAAGTGGTATGTTGAATGCAGTGCTGGTTAGAATTAATGTTTGTGATGTCAAAGTACTAAGTTTATAGTTTTGCACAAATTAGGGACTCAAATTACTAATATTGACAAGCTACAATATAAAATAAGAACCTTGTATCTTGTTATTTTGCTGTGATATGACTTGTATACTGAATCAAACACCATGGTCCTGTTCTCCTCTTTCCATTCTTGAAAACAGTCTCTTATATGCACTCACTTCAATATATGGCATGTGAATAACCACTTGATGGTTTAGAATGCCCTTGCTAGTAGTCTTCTAAGTGATTTTAATCTGTGAAAATACTACCACAGCCTTTCAATCCAAGATTTCAAGGAGGTAGGTTGCTTGTGTTGTCTGCTCCTTGATTTGTACTTTTCTTAGACCTAAATACAATTTAGTTCCTAAGCTTAATAAGTGAAATTCTATAGTATCTGTATAATTCTTTATGATTTTTTTGGTTATTCAACTGTATACGTAAAACCTTAAAAACATTTTAATATCCTTCGTGTGAGAATTTTTAAAAGGCTTAACCACTGAGTTCAGAGGTTATAGCTAGAAGAGATAATTGTTCACTTTAGTTCTTTATTTATTGTTCTATATTTTAAGAAACATAAGTTTAGTAACTTATTTCTAAAAAAATAATCTGTATATGTATATATTGTATAGTAATTGAAATTTATTGTATAATACAAAATACCACTCCTATAAAATATGGCCACGACAAGATCAGTTTATAAATACTAAAGGCCAGTTTTATGTCACTGTATACACAATAAAAGAGCACATGCACCATGTCATTCAAGTTATGTAATATTAGCTATGCACGACTCAAAGGTCAAAATAAATATATAGAGTTATGAGACTTAAGCTACTGAGACTAAATATTTGTTTTTTTCATGTTAAAATCTGTATCTTTAGTCATTCTAGCATGAAAAGAAGCATAATTTATATCCATTTTCTAAATTTTAATGATGGTTATGAGGTTGGACAATTGACAGACATCACATAATTATGGTATAGAAAATAACAAAATATAAAGTCTAACTGAAAAAATGTTAGAATAATAGGAGGTTTTAAAGATTACACATATTTGAGATATTTTCACAAACAAATCTTTAGTAAAAATATTTCATTTAAAAATTTGATTTTCTTGTGTACAAAAATGTGTAATTCTCACTATATGTATCTTCACAAAATTTGGAGACTTTTAATGTATCAAAAGTTATAGTGTAAATACTTGACATGTGCATATATGTACATGAACTTGCATATTTTAACAAGCTCTTTGGGAAAGGGTTAAATGTGAGATCCAAATTATGGTAACCCAGTGTATAATAACTAATTTTATGCTAATTTGTTTGACTTGCAAATTGATGCAAGTCATTCTGTAATACAACAATATCCTTACTATACCTAAAAATATTTAATAATTTAATATCAACACTAAACTTTATTTACTAATTATCCAACAGTATCATTAGTATAAATAAGGAGGCCCTTCACCAGTGACAGAGAAATTATTTTACACTATCCCGTTAAGAACACCTTTTTGCTCACTTTGATACAGCCACTTTACAATTCACTCAAATAGTGTTTTTTCTAATTGATGTTTTTGGTTTTTTTTTAGCTTCATGTGGCACTTTATTAAAAGCTTTTCAAAATGCTTAACTGCTACAAGTCTATACATTTCTATCATCTATATTCTAAATTACAAGTAACTTCTTTAAAAATATAAGATTAGTAAGGGAAAACTTACCTTTGTTGAATCCTGGTCAGCTTTCATTTATAATATAGTATTAACTATATCACTTCATAAAGTGTTTTTAAATTGATCTTTTAAATTTTACTCCCTATAGAATTTAATCTCATTTAAAAATAAAGTAACATTAGTAACTCTTCAATCCACAGATACCTGATCACTATCTATTGACCTGTGAAAAATCTTCAATATCTAATCTTTTTCTTTCTTTAAAACTTTGAGGAAAAACTCTCTGGCCAAGGTGCTTTAAGCATTTTTTATTCTCTGTCTTCATTCTTATCCTCAACTAATTAATCCATTCCAAAATAGAATTTGTCACTGAAATTCCTCGATTTTTTCTTCTCATATGAAAATATTTTTAAAATATGCATGAAATGTTAAAACGTACTAAATGCTATCTAGTTTTGGTTTTAAATTAACTGAAGATAAATTTTGACCTGTAAAGGCTTGAACGTTCAATGGTACTAAATTGGATAATTTACTGGAGTTTATATTTTATTTAAAACATTTACATGCTTTAATATATGTTATATAGAATAGTAACCATGGTTTTATATTTCAAATAAAAAATGCACATCATTCATATGTATCTGATACTACATGCAATATTACTCATTGTGACCAGTTAAAAGAACTACAGCTGGTTTAAGAAAATTTAACAACAACTATTCTAATCAGGTTAAGTCTTTTTAATATGATGTTTTTTGATCAATTAATTACTTATTCAGGAATTCTAGAGGTTATATAAATGAAATTTGAAAACTTTTATATGTAAAAAGTACTTTCAATATGAAAATCTTGATTCGGATTAGTTAGTCTGAATTAGTTTCTGATTGCATAACTTCAGAGACAAATCTTTAGTAAAAATATTGAATTAAAACTCAATTTTCATACAAAATACTTTAATGCTTTCTAAAAAGCTTGCAAAATATCTTGAAGGTAAATTTACTATATTACAAGATAATACACCCACCATCATATTGATATGGTAGCTGTAAAGTTGGTCAGAGTTGCTTCACTTGCATATGGTACACTTGGCATTTAGTATATTTTACTGAAGCAATGCAGCTGCTAAATGTACAACTCTATGTTTTATCATAATGGTCTATTTAAGTACTATGTATAATATTTTGGTGTGTGTGTTTTTCAGTGCAACAATTTTTAAGTATTTGGCATTATAATGTAGCATTAAAAAATAAGAAGGTACCTTTTGGTACATGCCAGTTTGCCCATCCACTACATTAAATATTAAAATCAAAGCCAGGCCTTATCATTAAAATATTTATCAAGCTACTCTTTGGTAGATTATTTAGGCAGAATATTCATAATAAAACTTTGTAGAATGGATGGCAACTGCCCTTTGTGGAGATGCAAGTGTTGCTGTCCATCTTACAAAGTTTCATCATTTATCAAGCTTCCCTTAAAAACTCACTTAACTTAATTGCATGAACCACATTTGAAAGCAACCTATTTCAAAGGCCAACCATCCTGTTAGAAAACTGAAGCTGTCTTAACTGAAGATTACCCTACCCTGCCAAAATGTCCCCTATTCTTACTTCGATTATCATTAAATACAAAATAAATAGATATATCAGCATTTTCAATTCCCTTAACAACCTCAAACAGATCCCCTCTAACTCTCTTTCCAGAAATATGTCACTGACTTTAACATATTCTTGCACAGCAACCTTTCATTTCCATCTCGGATTTATTTGCCCAACTTGCCAAATAATCAAAATCTTTTTCTAAATCAGCAGCATCCTTCTTGCACCCAGCAACACTCAAAGTTTTTGTCACCAGGGAGTTTAAATAATCTGTTGACCATTCCTTCATCATAATCAGCATCATTAATCAAAAGGAGCAAAGGTCCTAACACTGAGTCTTGAAGAACCTCACTTGTGGTTTTAATCCATTTTAACCAGACTTCATTTATTTCATCTGCTTTCTTACATCTGGTCAGTGTTCTATCCAATGAGCCAACCTAGAGAGAGTACTTTTTAAAAAGCCTTTTATTTGGCACTTTGTCAAATGCTTCTAAAAATCCTGAAACACCAAATTCACACCCCACCCTCATTTATGTAATTAAGTAACCTCTTTAAACTGTCAAAAATTTAAGGCAAGAATTTCCTGTAGTGAAACTTTTCATACTTTCCAACAAAATTTTAAACTTTGTCAAATTAATTTGTCAAATAAGACACTGTTATCCTTATTGTTTATAGTGAAACAATTTTGTTATTTATCAGTTTATTTGTAGACAATCAGTGTAGGTTACTGCATATTTCAAAAATAAGCATAATGGTTACTGCATGGTGGTATTTACTCAACATTTGTGATTTATTTGCCAAGTAAGAAATATCCAAATATTTTTTAAAACACTGTGGTAATAAAATGTGTAAATAAAAATTATTGTAATATGCATGAATAGTGACTATTGGAAAATGTCAATATTATGAAGCCAAGATTGATTTGAAAATTATTTAAAAAAATTAATTAAAAGAGTAAAGTTAATACTAATGATTGACAAACTTATAAAGGTAGTTTACTCTTTTGGTGATGAGAGATGGGGTGTGTACTAATTGATTAAGGGATCCATTGTGTAACATGTACCACTGATTACCCAAATGTACTACCTTTGAATACATTCAATTTAACAATAGCATCCAGTAAATAATGACTTGAGTCAGAATATTTTCTACTGGCTACCATCCTTTCTTGTGTAACGTGGTTTATATGATTTGTTTCTCAGTTTAATAATGACTTGAGTCAGAATATTTTCTACTGGCTACCATCCTTTCTTGTGTAACTTGGTTTATATGATTTGTTTCTCAGTAAATAATGACTTGAGTCAGAATATTTTCTACTGGCTACCATCCTTTCTTGTGTAACTTGGTTTATATGATTTGTTTCTCAGTAAATAATGACTTGAGTCAGAATATTTTCTACTGGCTACCATCCTTTCTTGTGTAACTTGGTTTATATGATTTGTTTCTCAGTAAATAATGACTTGAGTCAGAATATTTTCTACTGGCTACCATCCTTTCTTGTGTAACTTGGTTTATATGATTTGTTTCTACAGAAGAAATATCAGTAGCTTTCAAACAAATTTCCTCATAATTATTGTAGTTTTCTGCAGAAGCTACATCTAATTATAGTCCTACAAAACCATAAATAAATTCTTTCATCATTTTGTTCATACTAATTGATATTTAAAGTATAAAATTTGTTCTGTCTAATGTTATTGATACTTTTTAGTTGTTTTCAAAGCAAAGTTTTATGAGTGTATTTGTATTTGAAATCATACTGAGGTAATGAAAAGATAAAAAGGAAGAAAATCATATGAAACTTGATAGATTCTTAGCAGTTATAAACCTTTGCTTTAGGATGGGCAAATTTCTAAAAGATAATGCATTGTTTACAGGTAAGACTCCTCAGAACCATATATAAATACTATTTTGAATTTTTTTTCTTTTGCAGATTACAAAACATACATTCTGGATTTTTTTTAATTAAAAATAAAATTGTTCAAATAGTTAACATCATAGTTTTACTTATTTTAAAATTTCCTATGTAGTTGTACACTTGACCTTTAAAGGTGTTCAGTGATCACAATGAGGTCAGTATCTCCATGATTCAGGTTAGTTTTAGTATTTCATAGAATGCTCAGAATCAGTAAAATTGCTGAGATCTTGTAAAAACCAGAGAGAGCATTTAAAAGTATGGTCATCTTCAGCTGAAACCTTGCTGTTAGCATCTTTTATGGGCCTAATACCATTGTAACATTTGTCCCATATTTTCTTTGTTTTAGGCTAATTAGATATTACCTTCCATGTTTTTCATCTATTTTAGAGATCTGTCTTGCATCATCTTTTAACTTCTCTCACTTTGTAATAATAAATCTTGTTCATAGTCTCAGAATTGTCTTTTTGAAAATAAGAAACTAAAAGTTTGTATTTATCTCAAGATGTAGCAGTATATCAAATGTAATTTTGTAGCAGTTACTCTCCACCAAATGTTTCTGTTGTCAGTATTTCATAAATACTGGTCATGGTGTTTCAAAAGTTAACTGTCTGGCACAGACAGATGCTACTATTGGCCTGACTGTCCTCAAAATGTTCTTGAGGAGCAACTATAATTAAAGCAGTGCAGTTAATAGTTTTGGGCTTTTATTATTTTATAGTGAAAGGTCTGAGTTAATTCTATACAGAAGTGATAAAAACTATTCAACATTATTTTTATTTTTTTTGTTCAGTATGAATGGTTTAATTGTTTGATTGTTGGTAGTATTTTTTGTTACTATCTTTGTCTTTCCTCATGGCTTTAATGTATCGTTTAGGTACTCGGCAAGAACTCCAAAGCATCATCTTAAAACCAGGAAAAAGGGTGGGAAAAATTCAAAACAGTATGAATATAACAACCAAATTTATTTACATTTTAAAAGAATTATATGATTCTTATAAAGTAATATGAATTAGTAGGTGAACAGTACAAATCTTTGTTACAATCAGTAGTTTAATTTAAAGTAATTACCACTAATGTACATGTGTTTTTAAAGATCTCCTTGACACAATTTCAGCACCATGGCATCTACTATGGGAAAGATTGTTCTGAAGAACTCAACAAAAATGACGCTTAATGAACGGTGAGAGACCAAGGAGTCGGTGGAATAACATTATGAATTTCTTCTAAAATTACTTATTTTACAATGAAAGTTTTAGTTGTTTGTTTACTACCTTTATATGCATTCTTTATTTAAAAGCATAAGCATCTTTTTATGTATTAGTACAATCAAATTTGAACTTGCAGTATGCTGAGATATATGATGTGTTTCTAATGTTGAGATTGCTGAAAGTAGTGTACACTTAAGTATCCTAAAAAGAAAGTGCTGAAATTTCAAAATGTTTGCATTATTTTAAACTGATTATTCTCAAGTTTGTATTATTTTACCTTGTTCATGTTAAAGTGAACATTATTTTGGCAGTTTGTTCAGTACCATAAGAGATGATCTTTCTACTAATTTTTAATTCTTGTAAGTGAATAGTTGCTTTATTTCACAGTTTATATTTCTTTAATGTCTAATTAAAAAGAACTTAAAGAATCTAAAATGACAGAAATAATTACCATTGATAATTAAATCATGTATTTGTTCTCTTAATTTTTTTTAAGTGGCTTGAAACAGTACTTATGCTAATTAGTGGATTATGAAATGTTTTTCAAAACAACTGGATCATAAAAGAAAGAGGAGAATAATAAATATAAAAAATATGATTAAACTAAATACAATTCCTACAAATATTATTTGTATTAGACATACAGGTTAACCTAAACCTATCTCGTTACAGACGAATGTAGATGCCATTTCTGACAAACGTTCTTAAAAATTGCGAAATAAATTGTGGAATAAAAAGTATTTGTTAGCTTTGACAATGTACTTGATTGTTTTGAAACTTTCACAAGTAATGTGTATTTTGTAATAGATATTTTATAATTGGGTTCTTATTTTTACTATAAACTATAGACCAGTTCTTATGTGTACACATGTAAATATTTAGCAGTAGCATAATAGTAAATATTGCATTTTTACATGCTTTCTTCCAAATTAAACTAGGATAAGAACAAAAATGCGACGGTTTCCGTATTGTTTGTATGATTGAATAACTTTTGACTTGTTGAGATCACTTCATATTTAGGTATTCTTGATTTCTTTTTGGACTATAATTTATATTAGGGAGTGATAGGGTCTCGTCCAGGAATTTTGTGTTAGATTGGTTATCTCTTACTTGAGAAAACTGTAGTGTCTGAATTTTTATAATTGCATTTTGGAATTTCAAACAGTAATGTTTGTACCTTCACTACTTTCGCTCAGTATAAAAATATTTTGCAAATTAAGTTGCATATTTTGTATGTTGCCATAAAAATTTGTATTTAGTAAATGAGATTTTCAAGTGTGTATAAATTAGTACAAACTTCTATAGTTCAGAGATTTTGGATCCTAAGAAAGCCATAATGTTTTGTTTTTATTGGGGGGGGGACTTCCTAATTTCTCTGTCTGTTATCAAACACTGAAATCTGAAAAGCAAATAAGAGTTTGTTATATGTTTTACTTTAAATATCTGTTTAATCAGTTCAGTCTTTCTAATTATTATCTTCAAATTGTCATTAGCATACTTCAAAAATGAATACTTGTAGAAATCCTTCCATATTTCTCTTAATGTGTGTGAAATGTGCAGTGTTAAATGCAATAGACTGATTTATAGGAAAAGCTATTGAGTTTATATGCTCTGTTTGTTTGTGCAAAAAAGGGTAAGTTGCTTGTGCAGTTGGAAGAAAGTACTACAAGAAAATCCTAAATGTTACAAAATTCTTAAATTTACTTCCGAAATAATTAAAAAACAAATTTGGCAAAAAAGTGCTTGAAAGCTTGTGAAGAAAACTGAGTTTTAAAGTAAATGAGTGGAACAATAATACATGTTAATGGGGTTGTTGAAGCAGTAACTGAAATTAAAATATCATTAGCTTTAAATTTGGAAACACTAAATTGAAATTGAATTGTTAACTGCAATTTTAGGATAAATTACTAATTTTACTTAACTACAGAATTGAGAAAAGCAAAGAGTTTTAAATTTCACAAATATTTCAGTTATTAAATTTGTTTCATCAGTTATAATTACCAGTGGTTTCAAGTATTAATTTTGCTTATTCTTAAGAGAATCAGAAGAACAGAATTAGTTCAGCATTATAGGTTACAAAACTGATAGTTGTAACACTAGAAGTGCAATGTTTACTTGCAAAAAACATTACATTTTGCAAATATTTGTGGATAATAATATTCAAAGTATGAATATATGTGAATACAAAATTTGTTGATGTGAATTTCAGCATAGCTTTTTTATAAATTGAATTTTACCTGTAATGGGGACTTGAAGTAGAAATGTGAAATTAACAATAGATTTCTTATTATGTGGATTTTTTTTTTTTTTTAATATTAGCTGGGAAGAGGAGGGAATATATTGAGTGTATATTGTTGATTCAAAGACATAGGGGACAACCATTCAATTTTTTGTTGGTTGAAAAGAGTAATATATTTTAATGTCTCTGAAAACTGAAAATTGTTTTTACATTAAACAGTTTTCTTACTCTTATAAATATCAGTTTTTGAAGTACTTTCTACATTGGATTGATTGCATTGCTCTTATGTAATATTCTCAATGTTCATTTAGGAATGGGGAGACATATTTCAGTTTTAACACCAGTTACTAAAGAAAGTATAAATATTACTTATTAATGTGATGCTGTTTTATGTTGAAAAAAAAATCATCAGCCTTTATATTTGGTACTGTACATGAAATGCAAGTACTGAGACACTGATTGTTTAGTGGGTAAGGATGTCAAGAAAGAGATGAGCCTACAGTTGCACCACTGTTCTAAGACAAATGCTAATTCTTAGGCCTTAAGTTCTCAGCAGTGAATTCTCCAGTGTAAGTAGTACTGTAGAAACATGGATTTTTGTATTTATGATTCATAATCCAGGAAAAATAACACCTTTACAGTGTGTATGCATGTCTCTTTTGTGAAAGTTGATTTTAAACAAGTGAGCTTTCACACATTCTAGCCAATCTTCGAGTTAGATAAATGCAGTTATTTTATTGTGACAACAGAAATAGCAAAATTGGCAGGGCTGTCTATATAAATTTTATGTTAGGAAATCGTTTATATGAATTCATAATTTATTTATTCTTGTAATTTTGTTACAGCTTCTATAGAGTTTCAGTTTAGTGTGATTGTGTAATCATTAATCATAAATACTATTAAATTAATGAATGGTAATGTTTATGGCACAACAATCCAGCTAAATAACTTTCTTGCCCACTGATGTAAAGGAAACTACTATTGGCCACACCATGCAATGCTATACAGCCTAGATATCATCTGTATTTTGAATGATGGGTATCAAATATGAACATCTCCATTATTGGTTTAAGAATTAGATACTTTAAAAATAAATATTTGAAGAATATTGTGTATAAATATGTGAATAGGTAAAACAAAACTACAGTTATCCATCTGCAGCCTCATGTTTCAACATAATACATGTTTATTAAATGTACAGATATTTGAATTTTAATAATATATAAATGTCACTTTTAACTTAGGCTAACACAATAAGTTCAAAGAAATAAAACAGTTGTCACACTCAGACTCCATAGTGTATTTTACGAAAGTGTTATATTTAAACCCCATAAAAGAAAAATACTTTAGTCCTAAACAAAGGGATAATAATTATCATGAATAGACAAAGGTTTTATATGAAGTTATTCTTATGTATCTTACTATGAACCTTTTTTTTTTTTTTCTGGTTTTGTTTCAGTAGTTGAAATTGTCATCTCCCTTGACTAGTGATAAGTACATGAAATCCTCACCATTTTTGCAGTTCACTTGAGAACTTCTGTCAAAGCTCCTTTTTGATGTTGTCAGGCAGGTGTAGGGTTAAAATTAAGAGGCAATGAAATTAATCAACAGCAAATCAAAAAAAAAAAGCTAAAAGACTTGAACTTGAAAGTGGGACAGTGCTTTTGAAAAACAATCTTATTTGGCACTATGACTTTTTATTTTCAAAAGTACATGAGAAATATTTTGTATTAAAATGATCTTACAGATTACAAATGAATGCTGATAGTGTTAAACTCTGCAGATTCGGGTAACATAGTTTTTATTATTGTAAGTATAAATATTACTTCAGCACAAGCATGTCTTAAAGTTTTGTCATATTTCTTAACACTTTATTGCTTTTATCATGCTTTAAGATAAAAACAGATTGAAACCTGTGATCTTGCTCTTTCATTATGTAAAATATTTCAGGAAGATTTTTGTACATTTCTTTCAAATTGTACTGATGTATTAAATTAGCTACATCATTAATTTTTAAGCTCTCTATATATTTATATAGCTTGCTTTGATCATAAGTTATGAAAGAAAAAAAGCACCAATATCAAATGAAACGGATATCGTCATCATTCGTTTTACCATATAAAATATGGTTTTTACTGGTATTCATTATATCAATTGTCTATAGCTGGTTATATTTTAAATCAAATAGCATACAGAAATAGTTTTAAAAATTGCTTTTCTAAAGCCATTCTGTCTCTGCCTTTGTTTTTCCCGTCTGATGGCATTAAATGGAGTCCTTTTTGTTAAGACTGGTGTCAAGAGACATGCTGAACAAGTAATTTGTTTTTATGAGTTTGACTTCTCAGTCAAATGGGCTTCATTTTGAACAGTGATTATCAACCTCCACATTTCTCCCTTGAAGATTCACTGCATATCAAGAACATACACAGTCATCAGTTTCCTCTGTAAGACAAAAGGCGCAGCAACAGAGACAGGCTTCTGCAAAAAATATGCGTCTGGCTCAACAGATGGCAAATAGACCCAGTGTGATGGCAGCCCTAAAACTGAAAAAGGTCAGTCAAGTGCTCATTTAAATTGTCTTGAAAAATTGCTATACAAAAATTATTTATTAAACATTGGTAAATATGTGTTGTTTTTAATATTGGTAAATGTGATGTAAACATAAATGTTCATTTTTAAACTTTATTTATATTGTAAGATAAATTTAAGCAAATCAACTATGTTATATTCTGAATACCTAACATTATAGTATGATAATTACAGCAGAAGTGCTAATATACATGTATAGATATTAATTACAAATAAATGAGGATTTAGAAGGTGGATTTTTGTTTCCTTTGTTATCCATAAATTTGACTTAATTATTAAATTGTGAATGATATAAGAATACTGTAACTAAGAAGGTTTGTATTAACCTAAATTCAGCTTAAAATACACCAAAATGGTGTTGAAAAAATATTTTAAAGAATGAGTTTTCCAATGGGTCATTGTTTAGTTTTGTTTTCAGATGGATTTATTTTGTATTATGAATTTTTATTTAATTCTTACAAGTTTTGTTTTTAATGTAAAGTGATAAGTAGATTTTGCTTTCAGTTGAAGATGTTTTAGCTTGTTCCTAAAGTAGGAAGAATCAATATGACAAGCCTCAACTATTTTCTACAGAAAAGTTTGAAAACAATCAGTGTGACTGTTTTTTCACAATTGTAGTAATTCCTTTGTGCAGAGAAACGTGATAATATAAATGATACCTGTTTTTTTTCGGTCCAGATATTCATTTAAAAACTGACTAACCATGGTTTTGGCCTAGTATTGAGTAATTTTTATCTTGTATTCTTCATACTAGATTTGAAAGTAAGTGTTGTGATGGTACAAATGAAGTCTTATTTGCATCAGTTTCTGTATATTTCTGAAGGTTTTGTTGTGCAGTTAAATTCCTTATTTTATTATTTTTGTGGTTATGAATATATAACAGCACTTAATTTTTCAAATTCATATATTATAGTTCATCTAACACTACACACATTACTCATCCAAAAATGTTTTTTTAGACATCTAGTTATGTAACAAGAACATATTTCCAACTGTTTGGTAAACATTCCTTTACATTTTTGCTTAAGATTATGGGACTTTTGTTCTTACTGTTAACCCATTTGCCCTTGGTAGGTTAAAGTGTACGTCACAATGTTTTGGAGCATTATTTTCAAAAATTTTTTTAAATAACATTTTTATTACTTATGTCAATGAGATTGATGTAGTTTATAATCTGTATTTTAATATTAAATGTTTAAATTTCTTAATTGAAAAGAAAATGTAAAGTTGATTTTTTTGTGTCGCATAACATGTCCAATTTAATACTCAGTTTTTAGTTTATTATATCCACCATATATGTACAAGCATCTAATGAATTAGAAACTCAAATGTGAAGTATTGATAAGGTAAATATAAAATAAGAACCTCCCTCCTCCATGATTTGCTGAAATAGCCATATTTTTAGTGAATCTACTAGTGACTCCACCCCTACACCAATTTTTTGACAGTTCTGACTTGGTATCACCTACTACTGATTACCTCTTGTTTATGAATAGCTTGAAGGAGAAAGTAGTAATTTTGCCCAAACTGTGATGAATAAGCAGCTGCTGTGAATGGGAGTGGTATTTTTTAACCAATCTATAGTTTCTTTGGAGACCCTACTAATTACAGGATTTTTTAGTGTACTGACACAGTAATTTGATAATTCTTTGGTTTTCAAAAATTTAAAATTTGAAGCCTACAAAAATTAGCATCTCTACATCCTCCACCCGTAAGAATAAACAAGGCTTATAAAGAAGTTCTGCACATTTGATGCACCAGCCCAATATCTTGTAACATGGTTACGTACTCAAAATCAATGTTTTTGCAGTGTATTTGTCATTTACTTGCTATGTTTTAAGGAATATAACTAAAATTTAAACATTTTTGAGTGAATATTAATATTTATACGTATATACATATGTAATGTACCATAGCCAAAATATCACTGTACTTACCATACTTATATTGTAATTACATTTGTATTTTGTATGCTAATACATAGTTATGCCTGCTGAATTTGTGTTATTCTAAATGTCTAAACTGAGGTAAATCAAAACCAAATTATAGCACATTCAAAGCTTGAGAACTTTAAAACATAACATTTAGAAAAATAAAATATTTAATAAATATTGCATGTAATATTATGGACAAATATTTATATATACCTAAAAAGAATAATGCATATACAAATTGCATGAATCAAACATATATGCATAAAGTTGTGCACAGGAAAAGTTGTATGAATGACTGAAAATTTAGATATGTATTTCATTAGAAATGATAGAAAACTTGTTAAAGTCATATATTATAAGCATATACGATATAACATTACAAATTATTTTGACACATGAAAGGGAGCATCACTGTTGTATATATAAGTGTATGAATGCTTAAAAAAATTTTACAAAAATATTTTAAGTCAAGAAAAAAATCAAAATTGTGACTAAAATTTGTGTTCTTTTTTAGAAAAACCTATTTACATAGGAAAAGAGCAGACTTTTACCATCTTACATAGTCTTAACTTCTTGTTAAGAGTAACAGTGGTGTGATACTCTTAAAAGTGTTTCATACAAAGAAACTTATCACCCATTTTACACTTGTAAAAACTATTTTCAGGAAGGTATCATCTGCATCTTTTTCACTTGCCTGTTTCAAAAACTATAGGGAAATGCTTATCTGGAGTGAGTCTCAGAGGTGGAGTTCTGTCCAGTTCTAGAGAGTGGTATACCAGAAGAACCTGGTCTACCTAAGCATTTACAACTATCCAATTTTTTATACAATTTTAGGTACTTGCATATTATCAGGGGGCCTTTGAAATAACTTCAGTGGATGGGAAATTTAAAACCTTTAAATACAATATTGAATGTATAAGGTATATTTAGATTAATTTGTTTCTTTTCTTTTCCTAACAACAACAAGAAACTTAAAGCATTTACAATAATTAAGTAATTAATGGCCTCCCATTAATACACAAGTACTGTATTTTATTATTCTTTGTCCACTAGAATAGTAACTTAAGTGTTTGTCAGTTAGGTCCACTCTTCTAATGAACTTGTTATAGTCCACAATAAACTGAAGTTTGGTAACCTCAGCATCCCTCCCTACTAGAGTGTATAGTTGAAAGTGTGTAAATGTTTCATCTGTCAGTCCAATTTACAGCTGTCAGAATTTCACATTTAAAAAAATCTACTTCCCCTCTCTGTTATTGTGGGCACTCCATCTCTCCTGCATCTCTCGAAAGCATAGGTTCCCACAATCAGTAGTTTGTCAGATAAATGAGGAGAAGTGTAAAAGTTGTATATGAAACCCCAGCAACCTAATCTATTGTGCATCAGTCCTATCACAACCCCTCGGTGTGGATTCCTGTACGTGGTGAGGGGACCTCCCAGGGAAGGTTCTGTTCTATCTGGTTACCTTCTCTGGAATCTAAACATCCACCCACGTGTTTGCCATGCGTGGCGACCCGTGAAGGGGAGGAGAGGATCCTGGTGGTTGAGGGGTCCAACCCTAACACACCACTTTGGCCTCAAATTCCTGTAGACGGGCGGCCTTTGGGTTGCCCCCCTTGGGTCAATCAGCTGGTCCACTTGGGCTAGAGTCAACCAAGTACCAGTGTTGGAAGTTCTCAACGGGTGTTGTGGACATTGTGCCTGATGCTGGTGTTTGGGTATAGTGCTCATGAAACCCTGGCATTGCTGCATTGTCCTTGCGTGACTTTGTAGTGTGTCCCCTTGTAGGGCTCCATGGTGGGTGGAGTCAGTGGGTACCGAAATTTTTTCTTTTTCCTATGGATCCTCTAAAAATTTAAATAAAATTGTAAAAAACACTCAATGGGTAGCGACCACGTCTTGAATACTCAGAACAGCAATCTTCAACATCAGTAACACACGCACCTCATTTTCTTATATTACATTCTCTTTCAGAAAAACCTTTAAGGCAAATATCCCCTTTTTTTATTCAAAAGGGACTAGAGGGAGTTGCTGGCTCTCCAAAGTCAGTAAAGAAGCTTCGATCTGGTGACATATTGGTTGAAACATCCACATCCCAACACAGTGAACTCCTCTTGAATTCAAAGGCAATTGGGGATATACCTATTGAGGTTACACCCCATGCTACCTTGAATTCTTCACGAGGAGTTATTGTTGAAAGGGATTTGAAGAACGTTCCAGTCAGAGATTCTCACTGGTCTCTCCACTCAAGGAGTTTCTGCAGTGAGGCGCATCTCCACTCGCAAAGTTGCACTGCCAACAAATACCCTCATTTTAACATTTACTTCACCATGTGCACCTGCCACCATCAAGGCAGGTTATCTCATTTGCAGGGTTCGGCCATATGTACCAAACCCTCTTTGACGTTTCCAATGTCAGAGATTCGGCCACTCAAAGACATCTTGTCGTGGTTTCCTGACATGTGCTCGTTGTGGAGGCAAGGACCACGATGCCTATGACTGTGACATGAACCCACATTGCGTAAACTGCAATGGTTCTCACCCTTCTTACTTTCATTCTTGCCCAAAATGGTTGGAGGAAAAAGAGGTGCAGCGTTTGAAAACGACACATAACATAAGTTATCCTGAGGCTCGGAAATTGCTGTCCACAACTCCATCTCGGACATATGCTGCTGCACTTCATTCCACAAGTACAGTGGGAGTGCAGACAGATCTCTCTGTGCATCCAAGAGAATCGTTTTCAAAACATATGAAAAGCCTTTTGACCTCCATGGTTAAAAAGGTTGATGAATCGACTTCCACACCCATCTGTGTTCCTCCCATACCTTCCAACAAACCTCAAGATCCATGTTCTTCAGTTTCAAATACAGGCATTTCTTCTGATACATCTTTTTCTCCCACCACAAGAGACAAAACAATTATTCGTTTGCATCCTCAGTCACTGGATTCCCCTTCCAATAACAAAAACCTGCCCACCCGACCCAGAGCAGGATCCATGGAGGTTGATAGACCTTCTCCGACTAAAGACAGTAAAGAAAAAAAGGCGTGGTCGTAAACCGAAGGGTTCTCCAGCCACTTCACCTACCCGTTCTTAAAATGGCCACCTTGATACAATGGAACTGTCGAGGTTTACGTTCTAATCTGGATGATATCAAAACGCTGATTGCTTCCTACCATCCTGTTTGTCTTTCTTTACAAGAAACATTTCTCAAAACTGCTGATACTGTCTCCATTCGGCAGTTTTCTCTGTACAGAAATGACAGGTTGTGTGAAGGTCGAGTACATGGAGGGGTGGCACTGTTGGTTGATCAACACGTGCCCACCCTGTCTTTGTCACTCAACACACCCTTGGAGGCTGTAGCCATCCGTGTTTCCTTGGGTCATACCATCACTGTTTGTTCTCTGTATCTGTCCACTGGAGAGACATATGATCAATCAGATCTTGATGCTCTCGTTGAACAATTGCCATCTCCATTTCTAATCCTAGGGATTTTAATGGACATCATCCCTCTGGGAAGTGCTATTATTGATGGGAGGGTCCGATCAGTAGAGCGGATGCTCTCTGATCACAATCTTTCTCTTTTCAATACTGGTTCTTCCACTTACTTTCATGCACCTAGTCAGTCCTTTACCGCTATTGATCTCTCAGTTTGCTCCCCTTCATTATTCTCCCATTTTTCATGGAGGGTTGACAGTAATCCACTAGGCAGTGATCATTTTCCGATCCTTTGAGAGAGACTGGCGTGGTTGATGCCACCCTACCAGCGTGCCCGGTGGAAGCTGGATCAGGCAGACTGGCCCACTTTCACTGCTCTCGCAGAACTTGATCCTGCCATCGTAAATCAGCCATCAATAGACGACTGTGTAGCAGCGGTAACTGACTGTATCACACATGCAGCTGCTCAGTGTATTCCTAAAACCTCGACACGTTTTCCACGATATCCTTGTCCGTGGTGGAATCCTGCTTGCCACTTAGCACGGAAGGCTCAAAAGCGGGCCTGGGATACTTTTGTAGATATCCCACACTTTCAAACCGGGTTGCTTTCCAACGGCCCGTGCACATGCTAGGTGGGTAAGGCGTCAAAACCAGAAGGAATCTTGGATTAAGTTCACAACCAGCATATCTTCTTCCACCAGTTCCAAGATCATATGGGACAGGATTGAAAGGTTAATGGGCACTACAATTCTGTCCCCTCTCGATCTTACTCTCTGATGGTCAGGAGGTGACTGATGTTGAACATCGCTAACACTCTAGGTGAAAGCTTTTGCGGGTATCTAGCACTTCTGCTTGTTCCTCCACCCTCCTGGCCATCAAGACTCGGGCAGAGCAATCACCTCTTTCCTTTCAACTGACTGTTTCTTTGACTATAATTGTCCCTTTACCCTGGTGGAACTAAAAATGGCCCTTCATCGGTCTGCCAGTACGTCTGTTGGACCTGATGATATTCATTATGACATGCTGCACCGTCTATCTTCTGCTTCTCTTGATGTCCTTCTGATTGTTTTTAACCGGATCTGGCAGGAGAATGTTTTTCCTGATGCCTGGCACCAGTCTATTATTTTCCCTTTCTCTAAGCCAGGGAGAGATTCCAAGATTCCTTCAAACTACCGTCCAATTGCTTTGACGAGCTGTCTCTGTAAGACATTAGAAAGGATGGTTAATGGTCGTCTTGTTTGGTTCCTTGAATCAAACAACCTCCTCTCGCCCACCCAGTGTGGGTTCCGTCGACAGCACTCCACCACAGACCACCTAATTTGTCTTGAAACATCTATCAGAGAAGCCTTTCTCAACCGCCAACATCTTGTATCAATATTCTTTGACATAGAGAAGGCTTATGACACAACATAGAGGTATGGCGTTTTGTGAGACCTCCATACATATGGGTTACGTGGCCATCTACCCATGTTTATTAAAAAATTTTTATTGGACAGGAGATTCCAAGTTCGTGTGGGTTTGACACTTTCCCGTTCTTTTGTACAGGAACTTGGAGTCCCTCAAGGTTGTGTATTGAGTGTTACACTCTTCAGTATAAAGATAAATGCCATCACTGAACAACTCCCTATCACTGTTGCGAATGGGCTGTATGTCGATGACTTTCACATCTCATGTCAGTCGTCAAACATGAGATATATTGAGCGGCAACTACAAACCGCCCTCAATTGTGTACAGAAGTGGACTCTGGCGAACGGCTTTAATTTCTCTCTCTCCAAAACTGTATGCATGCACTTTTGCAGTCGACGGGTATTCACCCTGATCCTGAACTTCATATCGGTGAAGTTTTGCTGCCAGTGGTCCCGGAGACCAAGCTCTTGGGGCTTATCTTTGATCGTAAACTGACCTTTATACCACACTTAAAGCAGCTTTGGGTCAAATGCACAAGAGCACTGAACATCCTCCGTGTTCTCTCTTCTTCCAGTTGGGGGGCAGATCGCTGTTCAATGTTAAAGGTATATCGTGCTCTTGTTAGATCGAAACTCGATTATGGATCAATGGTCTATGGCTCTGCCAGACCCTCGCCTTAAAGATGCTGGACCCATTCATCACCAAGGACTTGACTCTGCACTGGGGCTTTCCATACCTCTCCAGATCAAAGTATATACATTGAATCTCATGAACCTTCTCTACACCTTTGCCGTTTGCAACTATCTTTACAAAATGCTTCGAAACTTCATTCCTTACCAAAGCATCCCACCTGGAAATGTGTTTTCCTTCCTCGGTGGGCAGTACTTTTTCAGAACAGACGATCTGTCATTGCTCCGTTTGGCCTTCGCATCCGGTGCAATTGGATGAATTGGGTCTGTCCTTGGATAACATTGCAGATTCCACAGGTTGGCCCATCCCACCATGGCTTATTACAGCCCCAAATGTGACCTTTCTTTCAGTCACCTAAAAAAGGCAGATACTCCAGATTGGAAGTACCGTCTTTTATTCAATGAATATCTTTCAAACAATCATTCAGTTCCCATTTATACAGATGGTTCCAAATCAGGTAATTCAGTGGGCTCTGCTATGGTTTGCTATGGGTCAGTAGTTGCGCACAGAATCCCTTCTACAGCTTCTGTGTTCACTGCTGAACTGTATGCCATATCTCTTGCCCTGGATCATATTGCAGCTGAGCAGTACTCCAACTGCACTATTTATACTGATTCGCTTAGTTCTATACTTGCCTTGGAATCGCTACGTGTTAGCTCACATCCTATTCTCGCTGATATTGAAACCGACTGGCCCATTTCTCATTAGCAGCTACTTCAATCCAGTTTTCTGGATACCAGGCCATGTTGGTATTCACGGGAACGAGCTTGCAGACATGGCAGCTAAATATGTCTGCTTCAGCACCATCACTCCTATGGCTATTCCGTACATGGACTATGGTGTTTTCTTCAAGGCTCGGCTCCATGCCAGCTGGCAGTCCACTTGGAGTGAGCAACGCGACAACAAACTTTTTCAAATCAAACCCAAAATTGGACTTTGGCCATCTAGCTTCCATAAAGTTCGGAAGGAGGAAGTTGTTCTCACTAGGCTACGCATTGGTCACAGTTTTTTAACTCATCATTTTCTTTTATCTGGAACTGATGCACCAATGTGTAGTTTGTGTAACACTCAAATCACTATCAACCACGTTTTACTTTCTTGCCATCGTTACAATTCTCAACGACGGCAATATTTTAAACATATTTTTTCCCAGGGTCAGTCTGTAACATTGGACAGAGTTATTGGTGATGGTGACTCTGTCCACCTTGATAATGTTTTTAATTTTTTAATGGCCATTAATCTTTTAAATCTCATTTAAGTGTTGCATATTTATTCATTACACCTTTTTAATTGTGGTTCATTTTTTACAGTTTTAATCTCTCTCCTTCAATTTGACTTTGGACAATGGCCAGAACATTAAATAACTCGACACCAGGACTGGAAAGGCCAACTTCAGGTG
The DNA here is from genome assembly GCF_004210375.1 of Tachypleus tridentatus. Lineage (NCBI taxonomy): Eukaryota > Metazoa > Arthropoda > Merostomata > Xiphosura > Limulidae > Tachypleus > Tachypleus tridentatus. The sequence goes on from NC_134828.1 coordinate 101,969,691, forward strand.
ACTAACGCTACTGTTTGAACTATCCGTTTGAACTACTCGTTAGTCGTCCTGGCGAGTTGTTATTATACTTTTGCTGCATATCATTTCACACTTTTACTACTTAACTTTTTAGTACTGGCCATATTGACTCATAACCCAGAACCAGGACTGGAAAGACCAACTTCAGGTGACTGACGGTGGTTTTTATACTTACCTGTTAGTCTTCCTGGTGGGTTATGATCATTACCATTCTGCTACAGGTAGTTCTTTACAACTTTGTTGACTGGATGTCAACATTGGTTTTTACGCCATTTTTTGTTTTAATTGCCGTTTTGCTTTTATCTTCAATTACTTTTACAAATTTTACTCCATTTACTTGACTTTATCTTTTTACTGGACATTTGGCTACTCATTATTACGATTTTGCAGAGTGTCTTTTAAAACTTTTATTCTTTTACATTTTGATAATAGCTGCTATGACACATAACCCGGAACCAGGACTGGAAAGGCCAACTTCAGGTGATTGACGGTGGTTCTTGAACTTACCTGTTAGTCTTCCTGGCGGGTTATGATCATTACCATTTTGCTAGAGTAAATATTTTACAACTTTGATGACTGGATGTCACCATTGGTTTTTACACCATTTTCTGTTTTAATTGCTGTTTTGTTTTTACCTTCATTTACTTTTACAAATTTTACTCCATTTACTGGACATTTGGCTACTCATTGTTACAATTTTGCTATGTATCTTTTAAAACTTCTATTCTTTTACATTTTGATACTGGTTGCTATGACACATAACCTGGAACCAGGACTGGAAAGACCAACTTCAGGTGACTGACGCTGGTTCTTGAACTTACCTGTTAGTCTTCCTGGCGGGTTATGATCATTACCTTTTTGCTAGAGTAAATACCTTACAACTTCTTATACTCTGCCTTTTATCTTAACATTGTAGACTAGGTGTCAACATTGGTTTTATACTTTTTTGTTTTACCTTCATTTCCATTTATGTCTATTACTACATTTATTTATTTTTATTTTATTATTTTTTTTACATTTTTATCGAATGTCTGGCGCAGATAGCCTCGCTGCTTTGTGCCATAAAACACTAAATCAATCAATCAATCAACCTATCACAACATTGTCTGGTAAACCTTTAGCTGGCTTTTGTCTCTCTGTTTCTGTATAGATTTCAAACTTCAGGCAGTATCTATTCTCTGCTTTTGCCAGACCCCATATAATGGGGTTTTGGGCAATTACTGAAGTAAAATTGGTTCAACATTTTATGCCCAACATCTTCATCTATGGTTATTTATTTATTTATTATTAGGAGAGCAGTGTATAGCAGAAGAGTTTATTAAACAGTCTATGACAGGTTTAACCTTAAAAGTTTGTTATAATTAGGGTTACTTCTAGAGAAGAGCATTAGTGTTGTTAGTATGGATAGCTAAACACCTGTCTCTATAGAAGATGTTAGAGGACTGAGGAGTGTGGAAAGGAAGACAGGTAGACCAGAAGTCAGAAAAAGTAGGGAAGAGATTGAATTACATGGCTGTAATGTGCTAAAGTATCTTTACAACACATATCAGTCCATTTTACAGTTTCATTTTTTGTTTTTACTGGTGGTTTAAATGCTTGGTGTGGCTGTTTACATTGAACATACCAGTTTGTTTCAACACAATGTAACTTCATTTCAAATGTGAAGAAAAGTTTAAATAAATAATTGTCTTTGTAGAAGTTACCCATTGGGAAGTAGTTTCACATCTATTGAATTGCAGTATGTTGGTAGGTTGTTTGGTTATCTGCACGTAGGTCCAAGTGTCATTGCAGGTGAAGGATCTCTCCTGCTGGCAAGGAGCAGTTCTAGTAGATGCTATAGCTCGACCCATTCCCTTCTCTTTTCTGTGATGGTGGAGTAGGTTGGCTTGATGTACTTGGCTTTGGTGATTTCACATCTTCATCCTATGATCTTTCACCAGCTACTTCCTCATCTGTCCATACGACGGAATCAAGAATAGAATGCTTTCTTCATCAGGTGAAAATGACACATTCAGAAGAAACTGTATCTCTTATTCATTTTAAGTGTATATTGCATGTATCCTCCGTTGTGTATCATTACTGATATGTACTGTGTATTTTCTGGTGTGTATAATCTGTGAGTGTGATGTGTGTCACACATTTCAGAAGGAATACATGTTGTGCTAAAATACACAAACAACTACACTGGATTTTGATTAACAAGTATATATAGAAATTACTAAACAGATGTTCTGTATATGTACTAAATTGATACATTACTTTGAAGTAACTACCCAAGAAGTTTTTTACAAACTCCAATCACTAGTTGAAAGAAGGCAAAATGGTTGTTAAAGAAGCCTTTACTTCAAAGACTTTCTAAATCAAGAATGAAAACAAAACTAAATGGTTCTAGTAGATGGTGGTGGGACCTCAGTTTCTATTGGTTGGCAAGTAAGTGTGGTGAAAGAGAATAGTAAATTTTATAAGAATGTGCTCAAATAACACTTCCATACACTTATACTGTGAAATTCTATATGCATCAAACAGATGACTTGTAGCACTGAAACACCTTCAATGTAATTAAATCAGTCTGGCTCGGAAACAATAGTATTCACTGGATCAGCTTGATTCTGTACCAAATAATAAATGCATTCATACATTCTAATTGGAATTTTATTACCCTGAAAATTTTTTTTGGAAGCATTGCTGGAAGCATAAATCACTTAGTCTGATATTGTGGTCTTGGAGCAAGGGGCACATGTGACACTTTACTGCTTTGCATGTGTTGTTGCTTTCAAGGATATCGCATTATAGTTGTACATAAACAGTATAGTAAAACAGGTCGTGAGTTGAGATTTATTTACAGTGGGTTTCAATTTTAGATGTTGAAAGTAAAACAAAATTGCATGGGATAGGGCTAGCAGTTGAAACTTACAGGGTACATATTTTGAAACTTCTTAATTAATAATAAAGAAAAAGACATGTTCATTTTATTTCTGATTTTACAGTTTTTGTTTTATTTTTGAGCTTTCTACAGGCTGAAGAATCAAGTGATAATTGCAGAAACTGATGAAATATAAAGTTTTACTGAAAAAAAGGTTTATATCCATTTAAGAGGTTATGGAAACAAAATGCAATTTTTGAAATAAAGAAAAGTATTTTTCTTATCTTAATGAAAATCATTGCACTCATGCTAGGTAAAAAACAGAATTTATACTTTCATGTGCAAATATTAGTAAAAATACTTCAATTAAAAAATCTGATTATTTTGTGTGCAAAAGACTTGTTTATAAAGTCTATCAAATTTTGTGAAAATACACTTTATATATTAAACGTTAGTGGTATGTTAACTGTGACAAGTACAAGTAGTTATGAGGTCAGTCAGATACACTAAGCCTGTGTTGTGAGAGTTAATGAGTTCATAATAATTTGTTGCATTTTTAAAGTTTAAATAAACGGAATGTGATCTCTCTCTCTCTTCTTTCTACATGTATACTTGTTCATAGGTATAATTGTTCAATGTGAGCTAGAGGTCACAGTAATTCTGTAATAAAGAGTCTGGCACTGTTATTTATACCACTGGAATAAGTTCCTTATTAAGTAATAATATTTGGATCATGGAGTTTTATTTCATAGTAGAAAAAAGTTTGGAGAAGTGTTTTATGTATTGTTGAGTTTTTTTCACACAGAGAAGTCTCAACCTTAAGCAGCGCCTGGGTTCAAGGAAGGAATCAGGAGGACCAGGTAGAACAAATGTGAAAGCAAGATTAAGTTTTGGTGCTACTAAAAGTTTTCAGCTTCAGAATAGATTTGGTACGAGCAGTGGAGGTCGTGGTAAAGTTTCAGCAAATAGATCAGGTGTTAGGAAAGCCTTTGGAAGAGGTAGTGGAAGACAACTAGGAACGTCTCCAATGCTAAAGGCACGGCTTGGAAACCAGTCTGCTGGAGGACGGTGGAGAACACCAATACAACAAACATCTAACAGTCCAAAAAGGGGAGCACAGTGGAACAAACTCAGAAGTAGGGGAAATAGAGGCTTCCAAACAAGAGGTACAGAATGAATTTGTGGGTGGGTTGAGATGAGGGCAAATGAAGGGTGTCTAGAGTTCAAGCTCTTTTTGTTTTTTTAAACATAAGATTCTGATTCCAGATATTAAAATTAAGGTTACATATCAAAACATTTTCATTAAAAGATAGTCTTCCTCTGTAAAGTGTAGGAAATGTATAGATAATGGTTTTGTGAGTATATTTTGCTTATTCTTTTGATTAGTATTAGCAGAGGAAATTACACATCCTAAATAGTTTGTTTGTTTGTTTTTTCTCCATTGTCTTTGATATTCTGGTTAGAGTAAGAAACTTCATCAGATTATCATAGAAGTATAATATGGTACATCACATTTAAACTACTGCACATACACGTATACAACCAAAGTTTATTCATTGTGGTTAAACCATTTTAGTGGTTTGACTTGATGTTATTTGTAAAATAAGTCAGTATACTCATAAGGTTTACTCTTGTAAGTAAAAATACTTTCAAAATTCTAGTAACCCCAATGCAGTAATTCATAGTAGTCCTGTTAGTTTATTTCCAAAAAAATCCATTACATCCCTCATGGAGAACTGGTCTGTACATCATATTACTTGTATCATGTTGTTCTTGTATAAGATACTAATACTGTTTAACTGTTGTGATTGACCATGTTTTCCAGGACGAAATGTTCAAGGATTTAGAAGAGGAGGGACGTACAATCAGCAGAGAAGGAATTTCAGAAGGTTTAGGTGGGAAAACTTTAATGCTAATTATTTTTTATAAATCTTTAGTTCATCTGTGTACCTAAATTACTGATTATTTTTTATTTTTAAAAGATGAAAATTGAATTTTTATTGATTTATATTAAAGTCTTAACTTTCATTTTGTCATTTTAATGTGACCATATTATCAGTGCTGGAATAACTATTGGTTTGTCTTCAGCCCTTTCCAAAAGGTTGCTTTTCCTATACATGTTACAACCTTTTTAGATTTGCATTCCAAATTACTTTTCCGTAGAGGTTTCCTGTATGTGGTGAGGGGATCTCATAGAGAAGTTCTGTAATTTCAGTTTACCTCCTCTGGGATCTAAACATCCACTTGTGTTTGCCGTACATGATGACCCATGAAGAGAACTTTAACTTGCCACTTTGGCTTTGAATTCTTGTAGATTTGCAACATTGGGATGCCCCCATCCCCAAAGTCAGACGACTGGCCTACTTGGGCTAGCACTTGGGTTAGGGACAACCAAGTACAACAGTGTTGGATATTCTCATCAGGTGTTGTAGACATTGTATCTGATGCTGGTGTTTGAGTACAGTTCTCATGAAACCCTGGCATCACAGTCACCATCAGAGTCAAACTCAACACCTCAATTTCTCATTTTGCATTCATTGTCTGAGAAAACTTTAGGGCAGATGTCCCCCTTTTTTATTCAAAAGGGATTAGAGGGGTTTGCTGGCTACACCAAGTTAGTAAAGAAGCTGTGCTCATGAGACATCTTGGTGGAAACATCTTCACCAAAGCAAAACAAATTCCTCCTTCACATAAATAAAAATGGTCACTTTGATACAATGGAACTGTTGGGGTTTTTGTTCAAATTTAGATGACATTAAGGATTAATTTATTGTTATCATCCTGTGTGTCTCTTCTTATAGGAAATATTTCTGAAACTTGCTGATGCAATCACCTTTTGTCAGTTTTCTTTTAACACAAATGACAGGTTGTGTGATGGACAAGTGCATGGAGATGTAGCACTGCTGGTTGATCAGCCATCCATGTTTCCTTGGGTTGTACTTTCACCATTTGTTTTCCTACCTGTGTCCTGAAGAAACCTATAATCAGTCAGACCTTGATGCCTTCATTGAACAGTTAGTTTCCCCTTATAATACTGGGGAATTTTAATGGATATAAACCCTTCTGGAGTGGCACTGATATTGATGGGAGGGGTAATTCCATAGAGTGTATGCTCTAGGATCAGTCTTTCTCTCCTCAGTAATGGTTCTTATACTTATTTTCATGCACCTTGTCAGTATTTTACTGCTGTTGATCATTTTATTTGTTCACTTTCACTTTTCTCTTACTTTTCTTGAAGTGTATACAGTAACCAATGGGGAAGTAATCATTTTCCTGTCATTTTAAGAAAGACTGGTTGTGGTCGATGCCACCTGAATTGCATGCCTTGATAGAATCTGGACCGGGTCAACTGGCCCTCTTTCACTGCTCTCTCTCTGAACTTGGTCCTGTTGTTAACTGTAAGCCATTGATAGATGACTGTGTGGCAGCAGTGACTGACTATTGTTCAAGCAGCTGCTTGGGTGTATTCCTAAAACCTGGACACTATTTCCACAGTATCCATGTCCATGGTGGAATCCTTCCTGCCACATGCCACAGAAGACTCAAACATGAACCTGGGATACCTATTCTAGGTATTCCACACTTTTAAACCACATTGCTTTTTAGCAGGCCCATGCTTGTTCTCAGGAGGTAGGATGCAAAGCCCTAAAGAATCTTGGATTAAGTACACAACTAACATCTCTTCTACCACCCATTCTAAAGTCATAAGGGACAAGATTTGGAAGTTCAGTGGGCAGTATACTTATGTCACCCTTTTTCATTTTGCTCTCTGATGGCTAGGAAGTTGTTGATGCCCAGAGCATCATCAGTACTCTCAACAGAAGCTTTTCTTGTGCATCTGGCACTTCTGTTTCATACTCCACCTCCTTAGCCATCAAGATTGGGGCATAGTGCCTTTCAGGCTGTTCTTTTCTCTGAATTTAATTGCCCCATACCAGTGAAGAGCAAGCCTGAGATCCACCAGTGTAAATTTCTCTCTTGCTATTATTCTGGTTGTTTTTAATCAGATTTAGCAAGAGAATGCTTTCCCTTATGCTTGGTGCTGGGCTATTGTCCTCCTGTTTTCCTAGCCCGGGAAGGATCCCATGATTCCTTCAAACTACCATTCAGTTGCTTTGATGAGCTGTCTCTGTAAGATCTTAGAGAAAATTGTTAATGATTGTCTTATTTGGTTCTTCAAATCAAACAACCTCCTCTCTTGCCCACCTAGTGTGAGTTTTGAAGACAGTGCTCCACTGTGGACCACCTGATTCATTTACCTAATTTTATCAAAAATTTGTTAATGGAATGGCATTTCCAAGTTCATGTGGGTTTGACACTTTCCAGTTCTTTCCAACAATAATGTGGAGTCCCTCATGCTCTCATTTGATTGAAACTGGACTATGAGTCTGTGGCTCTGCCAAAACCTCAGCCTTAAAGATGTTGGATCCCTCTCACTATCTGGGGCTTCAGCTTTGCACAGGAGTTTTCTGCATTTCTCCAGCCAAGAGTTTATACACTGAGTCTCATGAACCTCCTCTATACCTTTGCTGTTTGCAATTGTCTTTACTATACACTTCAAAATTTTATCCCTACCACAGCATCCTACCTGGGGTTGTGTTTTCCTTTTTCAGTAGGCTATGCTTTTTCAGAATAGATGATCTGCAGTTGTTCTTTTGGTTTTCATATACAGCTGCAGTTGGCTGAGTTGGGTCTGTCTTTGGACAACTTTGCTGTCTTCACAGGTCATTCCATCCCACCATTGCTTATTACCAACCCTAAGTGTGTCCTTCTTTGAGTCATCCAAAGAAAATGGATACTTTCAATTGTTTGCTGAACATTTTTCAAACCATTCTTCCATTCCTGTTTATACAGATTGTTCAAAATCATATGAGTCTGTGGGCTCTGCCATGGTTTGTTGTGATTTGGTGGCTGCACACAAGATACCCTTTACAGTTGCTGTATTCACTGCCTAATTGTACACCATTTCTCTTGGTGTACATGTTTTTTAGATACGTTTTTTCCATGGATTTATCCCTAACATTGGACAGTGTCATTGGTGATGGTGACACTGTGCACCTTACAAATGTTTTTAATTTTTTAAAGACCATTGGCCTTTTCAACCCTATTTTTCTTTCTGATGTTAAGTCAGTACTTTTAACTTAATTTCACATTAAACTTTACAATAATTTCACTGTTATTTTTTTTACTGGTTGTTTTGTGAAGATAGCTCAGTTACTATACACTATAAAATACCAAGTAACAACTACCAAACTACTTTATTATCAATATATATGAAAAAAAAACATTGGGTAAAAAAATTTTATGTTCTTAATTGTATAAGGAAATATTTTAAAAATTCCTCAACCTCCTATCGTATACAATTGTGACATTTGCTCTTTAGGTCTTTCCTCTTCTCTGATTTATCGACACGTCAACAAGTTTGATTTGTTAGTAAATAGAAACATTTTAAATTTTACTGCTTATATTAAAATGCTGATCAAGGGTGATGCTCTTTAATTCAGAACATTCTGCATAAGTAGTGTGCAAAATTATGGAAAGACTAAATAACACATCTTTAGATCCTTGAGATTTTGGAAGGATGTTTTTTGAGGGTCACATTAATTCAGATATTATTCTATATGCTAAATAAATCAATTGGATGGGGGGGGGGGTACATGTTTGCATTCAGTTGTCAGACAGCAAGGTTGTCTTAACTAACCCTTTCCAGAGTGGAAGGGTGTCAATGATATCCCTTGCTTCTCATTCTGATTGTGGAAATATTTAACCAGATTGCATAAAACTTAGAACCAACTTAATAAATACTTAAATATTAGCTAGATTCAGGTTAATGTCATAAAGTATTCAAATTCTGATTACACTTTTTTCAGTGATTACTTTATTTTAATTTTATTTTTAAATATTAAGTTCCATGAATACATTCTCAATTCAACAGAAAGAGATGCTTTGCTGCAAAACACATAGGGAATCCTCTATAATCCTCTATAATCCTCTATAATCCTCTATAATCCTCTATAATCCTCTATAATCCTCTATAATCCTCTATAATTCTTTTGATGGAATTGTCCAGTTTTGCACATCTCAGCCTTTGGTGTGTGTGATTGAAATATACTGTTACAGACAGGCACAAGTTCTGACTTAATATGTATATTAATTGTATTAGAAACACTTAATATCAATGCTGTTTAAAATGTGTATTAAAATTGAGGATATGTTCTGTTGTATTAAACTGTAACTCTAACTCTTATTTTCTTGATTGGTTTTTCTATTATATATGACTGAAAATTTAAAAAGATAGTTTTACTCATTTTGTAATTTAGTTGTGAGGATTTTGTTATATGTTTACTACACAACAAGTTGTGTAACTGATGCAATCCAAACACTGGTACTCGATATTTACTTTCTTGTCATCTAAGTATTAAGAAATGCAAATTGGTTCTATAACTTGTACAATTCTATTCATATCACATGTTGTCAGGTCATAAAAGGATTGATACAAGTACTTTTGAAAATATAAGATGTTAGGTACTCCTATATTTTACAGAAATTTTATATTTATGAAATTGGGTAAGCAAGAAATACACATTTTCAAAGAAATCTGACATACTTTTAATGTAAACATTTTGCAGAAAACATCTTACGAAATTATATTTTTCAAGACTATATTTCTGCATTGTTTCCCAATGTATATGTATTTCAGCCACTAACAGCCTTAGTTGGATATACTACCTGGACCCATTTGGATCAAGGAAACCATTATTCTCACTTTTTAATAGACTGGGGGCTCTTTTGAAAGAAAAGCTAAAAGTACATTTCTGAGTATATTAAAAGTATGTTAACAATACTAAGTGTTATTGTTGTGATAACACACATTGGTCAATGTTGGAGGGAGGAAAGTTCAGAATATTTATGCTAGATGTTAAGTAGAGTGCCCTATCTGTATGTCTTCAAAGAAATGTTAATATCCAACAACTGAAGCTATCTTAGACATTTTTCATGACACTCAAACATCTTGATATTTCAGGTAACAGTTTGCTAATTGTTAATCATACTAGAAAACAGAAACTACCTTTAATGAAAGGTGGTTGTCTGAGGTTGATGAAAATAGACATGAATTAAAGTTGTGTAGTGTTAAACAAAGTATCTTGTATTAGGTAAAATGAACCATCTTTAAATCTGAAACCAGATGTGGCAATAGCAGACTTAAACAAATTCTTCAACATGCATCAAAATATAAAAAAATCAAGTAACTCCCTTCTTTCACTGAATCAAGCAGAACTCTCATTTGAAAGTCAACCAATCACTGGAACCTCAAAGGAAAGTACAGAATTTGCAGGTGAAAAAGCAGGACCTTCTAATCAGGTATCTGTGACATTAACTGGAAAAGAGTAATGCATATTTCTGAGTTATTCTGTGCCAAGAGATGATATCTTATGTGCAGAAGTTATCGTGACAGCAAAATGTTTATTGTCCTTATGTTTCAGAACTAGTGATGGTATTGCTGAAACTTTCAAAGCACTGTTCAAATGCCCCACACATAGTCTCAGCATGACCAGCACAAAGCTATCTTTCTACTATGAGATGGTTTGATATTACAAGTCACTGTTGCATTTTCAGTTTAGGGAAATGTTAACATGTAATTCTTCATTGGCCAAGAATGAGAAAAAATGCAAATTTCTATTTTGTCTGCTAAAAGGAAACTGTTTTCCAATCTCAAGAAAGTAAAATCAGGCTAGGTATCTTTTTCAGTTTTAGAAATATTTGTATCAATCATTGATATGCGTGTAACTGATGGAGGAGGTGAACTTTGTTTTTTCTTCCAAATCTCATTTAAAAAGCATATAGATGTACATTCTATATTTTTGGCTCTGAATTTCTATTTTTTCAAAACTTTTTAAAATTTAATAAAAGAATACTCTATACCTTAAATAGTTTCAAAGTTTTAAATTCCATTGGCTAGCAAAAATTGTAAACTATTTGTCATTGTAAAGTAGCTAAGTTGGCATTAAAAATATTTCTTAGTGAAATTAAAAGAAAGGTGAATGTTGTAATTTCTCATGCACTACATCTGCCATATCCAGTATTAACAAGGCATTTTGTGCAGAACTGAGCTCATCAGGCCAGCCGGTATGTGACAGATATAGTACTAACCTATAGGTTCATGAGAAAGTGATTAGGTATAACCTTTACAGGAAAGAACAGCAGGATTTAGTAAATGTTTAGGTTATTTGGTATCAGTCCACAGATTTGGAATTTTTTACAGTATCTTTATGTCCTTTTTCATCCTGAAGATGTTTTACAGTTTATTTGTTTCAGAGTTATGACAGTTTTTTCTATATAAAGGGCATTTCATAAAGTTTGAAGTTAGGGGAAGTGCTTTTAGTATTTTTACAAGAAAAGTAATGCAACAACATTTTGGAATTTTTTTGACATAAAAAGTAATAGAAAAACTAAAGTAAATGATATGAATTATTTTAGCTCAAACAAGATACTGTATAGTATACTAACTACTTCATGCAATTTAGTTAAGTAATTCCACTGTAAGAAGGGGTAAAAATGGATAACACTGACACCAATCTACCCTCTTCTCCCAAAGAAGTCCAGAAAGAATTAGAAAATATTTGAAAGTTGTATTCAGTAAAATCTTTGAAGGAACCAATTTGAGCAATAAGCAGAGTTAGGGTTATTTTATAACATATTTGGTTAATAATTCAATATTTTTTTCCCATTGTGAAGATAACTTGTGAATTGCTGTATTGAAAGCTCATTATTATTTAATATTCTTGTTATAAATTCTAGTGATGCTTTAATTACATTTAGAAAATGCATAGCTATTTGCTGTGCCTATTAGTATAAGATAATATGCACACAATTACTGATATATGTTGTCTCTCTCTGAAGACGTGGTGGAAGAGGGCAGAATTTTAGAGGCAACAGAGGACGTGGTCAAGGAAGAGGCATTGGACGTGGCCAGGGAAGAGGTGCCAACAAGAAAGACAACCTTCCATCCAAACAAGAACTTGACAATCAGTTAGATGAGTATATGGCTAACACAAAAAATGCCCTTGATGCTGAACTGGATGCCTATATGGCTAAGTATGGCTTGGACTGATTAATATGAAATGAACATTTGTTTTATTGTCATTGATTTTAGATGTGTAGCTTTGTTAGCCAAAAGTTTCTGGTTTTGACAGTATAATTTTACTGAATTGATCTTGACAGGGAAGATGTCACGTTCACATCAGTCTGTAGTTCTGCTCAGACTTTGATAGTTTTGTGTAATTTGTATGTGCATGTATTAGTTGTGTTATTACTTACCATGTCATTGTACATAGACTGAAAAGAAAAATAATGTGAGCAGTGTGATAACATTTATTGATATGACAGTGTTACACAAAAATATATCAATAAAAATATTCCAATTTTTCATGTTTATGACTTAATTACAAGAAAACTTGTGCTAAAATTATTAGTGGGTAGTATTAGTGTAAAATTAGAACAACTATTTTGTTGGGTTACTAAAACACAAACCTAAATTGTAAGTTTATACAACTCATTAAAATTGAGATTTTTTTCAGACATTCAACTATGTCTTGTAGGCATTTGATAATATATAATGAAGTATCCAGACCATGAATTTGAAATTATACATACTACATGGACGAGTAACTTACACTTTTGAGCATTCTTAATAAAATAGTAATTACTAAATAAAATATGAACATTAATTTAACTTGGTTTACTTTTTTCTTAAAGTCAAAGACAATAAAAATATATATTTAAACATCTTCAGTATTTGTAAATTATATTTATAACAATTATCTTTTAAATTTACTTGTAGACCAACTGGCATAGGTTCAGTATAGGGCTTAGTAACTCTATATATTCTAATAAATAAAATATATCACTATAGTTATCCACCAACATAATGTTTGAAAAACATGATAAAACGTATTATATTCTTACCTTGTTTGTTATAAAAATTTCATTAAATAAAAATTGTTCAAACTACAGTATTTTTATATTGAGCGACAATATATTTTAAAATAACTTCAAGATTTACCTTTACTCAGAAACTGTCATGAAAATATTTTTCTAAGTTTCATAAACCTAAAATACAATGTAAGTGTTTCACAAATTATGAAAATCTTAAATAACTAAAATTAAAAATTTAAACCAGATGATGAAGGACAAAAAGAATTTGTAGATACAATCAAATTAGAACATTGTAAGTTACACTTAGAACTGACAAATTTATTAATATTTATTGATTGGCAGCCTATATATATATATATATATATATATATATATATAAGAAAACTTGAAAGCAAACCAAATTTTCTGATACAAAAAAGCACTTTTAAAGCTAGGTAGCTCTCTTAACATCCTTGATCTTGTGGTTAATTTGTCTTACCACCACTTATAAATTTGTCATTAGTTAATTCATGAAAGTTTTTGCATGTATTTCATGTACACAAAGTTTAAATACTTAATGAACCTCACACTTATTTATAACAGGTAACATCAGTTCACATGGGAAAGCATGTGAAGCTAATATGCTGCAAGTTTGCTAAAGCTTACTGCTGTTTTACCTGTAGAAAAAAATAACATTTATGACCAACAAATGTTCTGTATTTTAGAAGAACAATATCATTCATAAAAGAAAGTAGAAATATAACTCGTGTGTCTATCTGCTGTATAACAGAACCATGTGCTTTCAAACCTACATGGAAAACTGCAACTAGCTGACAGTGAGGAAAAATATTGGTTTTGTTACATAGTTTGGATATAGACAGGAAGCTGCTAAGTAATGGATGTAACATTTTATACATCTGTGATAGAGTGTACAAGATCTTGGTCAGCAAGAAACCCACCATTGGGGCTGCTGTGTGGTTTTGTTGTTGTTTTATTATTAAAATAAATGGGGAAGTGCATAATAGGTGTGGAATGGTCTAGAAAGGCAATAACTTTCAAAAGTTTGAAATCCTTTCTGGTTGCAGAGAAATAGATAAAAGGATTATCTGCCTCCTGACTTTCCAGAAAATGAAAGGAAGGTTCAAAATGCTTTGATTTGAGCAAATATGAGAATTATTTTAGTTCTAATGATGTTATTCATCAATTTTAGTGCATAATTAGTGAGAATGAACAAGTTTCTAGGTTTCTTCTGGTAGGTCTTCAATCTCAGTATTTGGCTTTGTTTCTTTGATAAGCTTGTTAATTTTAATACAGATTAGGCTGAAAAATGCTTTGATTTTAGCAACTGAAATGTCTAGTTGGTCAACCCACTCATTGTAGACATTCCATTTCTAGATAAGATGGGGACTAACTTTAGAACTCCATTATGCGTAAGACCACACAAGTAAAACTCTTCTCGTATGTCGAACTAGTTTTTCTCCTTTGATACCACTTGTTTGAAAATCATTGAGTGAGATCTGCTTAATGTTCAATATTGCAACAAGTTTCATCAATTTGTTACGACTGGTCAGTGCACTACCATAAGAACCTAATTCATCAGTAGAGAGTTATTCATCATCTGAGCTGCCATGTTGTCCATCAGTGAGACTCAGCTTCTCTAAGCACAGATAATCTGATCATCCTTTCCTCTTTCTCTTTTAATACCCCACATCTGCTTTGAGTGATAACATGGCAATGTGTTGCTAAACATATAGCTGGAGGATCACAATGTAAACTCATTTTTTTCCAGCTTCCTTTCTTTTTTGTTTTTATGTTCATATGGTTCTGGCCTTTTCGTAACTTTGATCATACCTGCACTGTGCAAAAGTAGAAAATTAATTTCAAAACAGATGAATTTTTTACGTCTAGCAGTATTGTCTGGTTTTATGGTATTTTTTATACTAGAAATGATACTGCAATTTTCGTTATTTTTTTAGGAAAAAAATGTAATTTTGCATGGGTTTCAGACTGACCAAGATCATAAATAGTTAAATCATTATAATATAATGCTTATATGGAGTAGATAAGGTTCGTTTGTGTCAATTTCTTCAGCGTGTGTTTGGAGTTTTAAGTAGTAAAATTTATTGTTGAAATAATTTAAATGCCATCTGTAGTAAGCATAGCTTTCAAGAAAGATACAATTATTGGAAAATTAAAAATAATCTATTGCAACTGTAGTGATAAAACGCTACATGTTCTCAATTAAAGTCACCCCTTTTGAGCAAAAAATATATAATTTTTTTTTTACGTCGAACAAATATTTAAGGACAATTAAGCGCAAAATTCAGCCTCTCGCCTCCAACATAAAAAAACAAACAATATATAAATAAAGAAGTAAACGATTCCCAAATATAACCCCAAAAATTGCTTTTATGGTACATCTTATCGATGAAAGGAATTACAAGGAAATAAAAAAAATTATAATCAGGAAAATTGCAGAACAGACAGTTTGTTTGTTTTGGAATTCCGCGCAAAACTACACGGGGTCTATCTGCGCTAGCCGTCCCTAATTTAGCGTTGTAAGACTAGAAGGAAGGCAGCTAGTCATCAAGAAAGGATTAACTGCTACCTATAATGACAAAAATTTTTTATCCAAGTTACAGGTTCAAATTACAAAAAAGGTAGAATGAAAAATAATTTTAAATTATAAGCGCCATCCTTTGTCCAAATTCATCTGTGGTCGTAGTTATTTGATGAGAAGAGCTTCTATTATCTGTCAGTGTACTTCGTGGCTTTGGTAAGGAATTTTATGGTGAACAGTGGTTTCAAGACAGGTGTTATTTGTCCATGATTTCATATCTTTATTTATAAAGAGAGTCTTTGTGTTATATTATCCTTGTGTATAGAGTTCTTTCAGATTCCCCAGTGTACCTATGATGAGAAATGTTAAATGTGAATTGGTAATAAACACCGAAGACTAGAAACACATTTTTTGATCACAAATACAAATGTATAAAATAGTTAGTTTTATTATATCGTAGAAGAGTGTAGTGAGATTTTGAAATCTGGCTTTTTATGGTTGACTCTGTCTGTTCTGGCCCGGCATGGCCAGGGGGGTTAAGGCGTTCGACTCGTAATCTGAGGGTCAAAGGCTCGACTCCCGCTCGCATCAAACATGCTCGCCCTTTCAGCCGTGTGGGCGTTATAACGTGACGGTCAATCCCACTATTCGTTGGTAAAAGAGTAGCCCAAGAGTTGGCGGTGGGTGGTGATGACTAGCTGCCTTCCCTCTAGTCTTACACTGCTAAATTAGGGACGGCTAGCACAGATAGCTCTCGAGTAGCTTTGTGCGAAATTCCAAAACAAACAAACCTTTCATGAATAAGCTTTAATATTTAATTCTTCAAAATCATGCCATAGGTTTCATAAAAATTTATTATTTAAGTCATTTGAAGTTTTGTAGTATCAGTTATGGTTTGTATATTAGCGGAAAGCTTTCGAAGAAATTGTAAAGGAAAACTTTGAGTATCCATTTAAAGAAAAGTAATAAATTTGGTGTTATATGATCGTTTAATTTTAGTATTAAAATGTCTTCTAGACACCATTATACACTACAGAAGCTAAATAATAGGATCAGTTTGTTCACCTCTCATCTTCCTTAGATCTTTTGAACTTGAGTGCTATTGTAAATCAATTTACGTAGTACTTGACCTTTGCGGCCAAACAGTTAGTATTATGGAAATGCCGAAAATATTTAACCACAGTGACATAGTCGTATGTCTGCAGACTTACAAGTCTATAAACCATGTCCCAATACTCGTGGTGGACAGAGTACAGAGAGTCTATTTTAACTCCCAACACTCCTCGATGTTTCCATTTTTCTCTTATTCAGCAGTCTTTTGTAGCAATCCTGAGACAAAATAAAACACGTTAATAATAGTTTATCACCGTTACACTTCCAAACAAATAAGAGATTTCATTGCTAACTGAATATGTACTACAATTTATCGCAAGACATTTTTTTTTGGATTTTGTTTCGACCTTTATCGGAGGATATTTGATGTCCACCGAGTTACTTGTTCACTCTTTCGAAAATGACGAATCACTCTGGTTGTGGGTGACGACCATCTTGCTGAGATGCAGACTTAATTAGTTTATTTTTTGTCGTAGTCTTACATATTTCAATGACAAAACCTGAAGAAATAATACCGACAATACCATACACTTCAGCTTCGTCAAACAAATAAACAAACAAACAAAGCACTCAGGGGCGATACAACAGTGTCGGATCCTTCAATATGCATAAAAGGAAAGCCCAAAGCCAATGAAAAACCTCCACTAATTTCTGGTCTACAGCACTTTTTTTTTTATATAAAATGTATTCCAAATTATTTAGTAAACTTTGTCTTTTTTCCATAATTATTCAAATCTTGGTGCACAATATACTTGAATTTCGTTTTTTAATAACGTTTTTGAGACACTGAGTTTGGGAATACGAATATATAACTGAAAAATAGATATTACTGTGCAGGAGTTTTATATGAAACCATAGAACTATAAAAAAGAAGGCTACTGAAATATTTAGGTAAAATATTTGTTGGGAAGAAGCTCTTCTTTGAATTTTCAACAAGAATGGTTTATTGGCACCACGATAATCATGACTAACGAGAAATTTCATTAACTGCTGAATAATCAATCAACCACAATACAATGCTTCCAGAAGCTTCAATTTGAATGTATAATTTTTAAGTTATTTATTCAAATAATAGATCAATATCTATGACATTCTGGAATGAAACCTGTCCCCTGAAGAGTTAAATTACCACAGAAATTAAAACATATGTGTAATGCATTTATGAATACTCTTTAATCTTTTTATTGATTACAGGCATAAATATTCTCTAAAATATACAGAGATGGAAAGTTTTAGTTTTTGATATTATGTCAAGTTACTAATTTTCCCGCACTTAATCACAACGACTGGTGTTGTCTTTAATAATGTAGTACGCAAGCGTATTAAGTTCGCCTACATTCTATTGCGATATAGCTTCTTTTTTTTTTTTTTCTTCTATGAATTATTGATTATTTCTGCATTGTCAATCATGGTGGTGAAATGAGGTCTAGGTATGGTATATGGGTCTAAGGTATCAAATATTATCTTCCTGTAGTCACTTTAGCCATTTATTATTTTGGAGATGACGTCTTCCGCCTACAAAAAATATCTTGAGCCTGGGTTATATTATTAAGAACAGAAATATTCTTTGCTGACCGAATTATGACGTCAGTTAAATTTGAAAGCTGAATAATGCTGTCAGTAACAGGAACAAAGCCATCCTCCAAAAAAAAACATGGTACTCAAAAATTATATGAACACCTAACAGCCTTATTTAACTTATCATTATAAGCCGGATATATTCCTGTTTCTCGGAAGGAAGCAGTAATATTAATATTCCAGAAAGAATGAAAGCCAGCAAATAAACCAAACAATTACCGCCTATTAGCCTAACCAGTTGCATCGGCAAAATTTTAGAAAGAATAATTAGTAACCGACTATCTACAATTCTACATACTTAGAAGTAAATTCAAAATCACCCGAAATTCAAAACGGATTTAGAAAATACAGACAAACTACAGATAACTAATCAGATTAACAAAAACAATTACAGACAACTTTAACAAAAACGAGTGCACTGTAGCTTGAATTCTCGAGAAAGCATTTGACACGGTGTGGCATAATGGATTACGCCACTGGTTAACGGAAATAGATTTACCCCAGGCTATCCAACTTTCTGGACAATAGAACGTGTAAGGTATATTTGAATGGGACCCACTCAGGGTCCTTTTCACCTAAGGCAGGAGTCCCACAGGGAGAGGTATTTAGCCCTCTTATTTATCATGTATGTGAGTAATATACCACTGTCGAACCTAAATTTAGGTTTTGCATCACAATTTGCTGACGATGTAGCCGTCTGGAAAAGTGCCCCCACTCCTTCAATAGCAGCAATAAACCTCCAACCAGTCCTGAATAATTTAAAAGAATACTGCCAGAAATACAGAATAAAAATAAATATTCCGAAAACCCAAGTAATACTATTCAGCAGATTAAATAAACTGAAAAAAGATCCACCAAAGTTATACATGAACGAATCACTTTTACAGACTGCTACTTCTGCTAAATTTTTAGGATTAACTTATGATACCAAATTAATGTGGATACAGCATACTAACAATATCCTGTCTAGAATCTGGAAAAGATCAAATTATACAAAAAGTCTTTCAAGTAAAAATCAAGGTACATTACCTGATAATATAATAAAAATCTACAAAACATACATTAGACCTATAATAGAATATGCATGTCCTGTCTGGATAAACATAACACAAGAACAATTACACAAACTTCAAAAATATAAAATTCAATCTTAACTTCAACCTATAAAGTTCCACGTAGTACTTCATCCGCATTCATGCACAAATATGCAAATATAAAGACAATATCTGCAAGACTCTGCATAATGCACTAAATTATTTTAATAAAACTTGGGATAAAAATTATTTATCTCGACAGATACTACATACATGAGGAACATAGTCCTATGTACCTCTCTCCTATAAATGTATATTTAAGAAATATAAATCAAGCTGGCTACCATGCACTAGACGCTTAAAACTAGTATTATTTCTTCTTCTTTTTTATGTTTTATTTTTTGTTTTTATTTTAGTTTATTTTTTATTATTATTATTTTATTTTTTCAATAAATATATATGGAAAAGGAAATATATATATATTTAAGAATGAAAGTGAAAAAAAAAGAATAAAAGAGGAAAAAATAAATAGATAAAGGAAAAAAAAAAAAAAAGGCAAATCAAGACAATACATGGACATTGCCTTGAAAAGGGCTAGAGTACTGTGGAATACACCGGCCCCAAAGCACTACAACAACTACATAATAGTAGCCAACATGAAAGCTAGGGATGGAGGAAGAAGTCTTGTGCTCCTGACCCTCCTGGGTATTTAAAAACTCAACATACCCAAATACCCACAAAGAAGAAGCGAACAGGAAAAAGGATCATGAGGCGAAGCCTGTCCGTTGGCTGATAAAAGTACTTTTGATGTTTAAAATTCAGGCACACTTTATCCAGTTTTTCCTAGTTTGTTTCCTGTGAATATTTTCTATCACTCGTATTTAGTGTTGGAGTCTTTCTCGAAACAAGGAAACCTTGACTGGTAAAGAGTTTGTTTTTGGTTTTGAATTTCGCGCAAAGCTACACGAGGGCTATCTGCATTAGCCATTCCTAATTTAGCAGTGTAAGGGCCCGGCATGACCAAGTGGGTTGAGGCGTGCGACTCGTAATCTGAGAGTCACGGGTTCGCATCCACGTCGCGTCAAACATGCTCGCCCTTTCAGCCGTGGGGCGTTATAATGTTACAGTCAATCCCACTATTCGTTGGTAAAAGAGTAGCTCAAGAGTTGGTGGTGGGTGGTGATGACTAGCTGCCTTCCCTCTAGTCTTACACTGCAAAATTAGGGACGGCTAGCGAAGATAGCCCTGGAGTGGCTTTGCGTTAAATTCAAAAAACAAAACAACAGCAGTGTAAGACTAAAGGGAGGCAGCTAGTCATTACCATTCACCGCTAACTTTTGGGCTACTTTTTTACCAACGAATAATGAGATTGACTGTGACATTATAACGCCCCCACGGCTGAAAGGGCGAGCATGTTTGATGGTATGGGGACTCGAACCCGCAATCCTCAAATTAGGAGTCGAATGCCAGGCCTGGTAAAAAGTAAGAACTGTCCTCTGACATATGCGAGTATACGCATTGAGCTGTCTTTCTTTGTTGTTTAAATAAATATTTTTACTTGTTTAAAACCTGTCCAGCTTATTTTTCTTATATTTAAAATAACATTCAGTCGTAATAGCTCATTTGAAAGAACTCTCGTAAATTTGCTGGAAGAACTCTGTTGTTATTGCAGAATATTACATATAAATACTTTTCGGGAAATAGGCTTTTAACTGAAAATCACAGTTATAAAAGAGAGTACAAAGAGAATTTTAAGGTTTTATTTTGAATTTGAATCTTATTACCAGATTGCATATGTTAAATTGCATTTTCAGATTTAGTTCTTAGACTGTACAAATTATCAGGCATGGTTAAGCGCGTAAGGCGTACGACTCGTAATCCGAGGGTGGCGGGTTCGAGCCCGCGTCGCGCTAAACATGCTCGCCCTCCCAGCCGTGGGGGCGTTATAATGTTACGGTCAATCCCACTATTCGTTGGTAAAAGAGTAGCCCAAGAGTTGGCGGTGGGTGGTGATGACTAGCTGCCTTCCCTCTAGTCTTACACTGCTAAATTAGGGACGGCTAACACAGATAGCCCTCGAGTAGCTTTGTGCGAAATTTCAAAACAAACACACAAATTATCAGTTTCTTTTATTACATCATTCTGACATCGTATTTCGATTGTATTACATGTCGTCCAGAAAAACAAATTTAGTTAAACTCTACGTTGATAATGAATAGTCAGCTGTATTTTGAATTTTTTAATAATCTATATTAAAATAATGAATGGGATTACGCATATCAAATTATATCGACTTCATTAAGTTACTTTGAATTTTGAAGTAAAGTACGTAATGTAAATTTTGCCTCCAGAAAAAGAAAGAAAATAACAAGTTTTAAGAGAGTTATTTTGCTGGTGTATACATTATACCATGATAAATATTTGTGGAGAAGAAACTACTATCTCCACGTGTTAAAAAACAAGCAAAATAAGCTCTGGTCAACGTCTTGCATACGATATGATAAATGTATGGGTAGATTCACTGACTTGAAAAGTATACTACCACGTGACTGACTACTTGTGATTTTATTGGACATAACTCTCTACGTGGCAGAATGTTAAGAACTGACCATTTCCTCATAACTTAGCAGGGAAATTTAAATTAAGCTTTACATTTCAATATTATAGAATTTTGAAAAATATTTTATAATAGGGTTCAAAGATGTTTCGTCTTAAATATGATAGGTTAGAATAGCTTTATCCTGTCTTTTAAGGACAAATTACAAGCCACGCGACAAAATCTTAGATTTAATGACTGAAGAGGGCGCTTCTTTCTTACACGTTTCACCATGGCTACAACGTTGAAACTGTTTTCTCTGTTTGGAAGTATTTTATGTGTTGTTTTAACAACAGGAGTTGTTGAGACACCTCATCCTAGATTTGAATATAAATTCAGTTTTAAAGGACCATATTTAGCACAAAAGGATGGAACCGTACCATTTTGGGAGTATGAAGGAAGTAAGTATAATATTGGCATCTTCCTTGTAAATTGTAATTGTGAACGTTACCGGTTTTCGTTAAACCTTTCTCAGTAATCGTATGGCATGTTTTCACATGCTGCAAATGTTTTGTGCAAAGGATATTTCTTCACAAAACTGAAGCTTGATTTTCAGTGCAAAGTAATGGAAATTTCAGTCTGAAACAAACTGTACAGTTTTAAATTTATGAACGAAGAAAGCGGGAACGTGAGTTGTGTAACTGCTTATATTTCGCATTTTCAGTGGCACAAGAAGTGAGGGAAGTAGCTCGTCACTTTTCAATCTGACTCAGTAAAAATGCCTTAAAATTAGAAACGTAATACTCAAAACAAGCAAGATAATGCATAAAATATGAACCAGGAGCTTCCAGGGCCCTTGGGTGAATCCTGGACCCTACCCATAAGGGGGGTGCACTTGTGGCAAATATTCCATCTCATAGTTTTTGTGATATAAACAATAGTCCCAACGTTTTTAATTTTTCTCCCCCTAAGAAATTATGGGTATTTATCTTGTCAAGCTTCTGGAGAATCCTGAAAATTTTAATAAGATTACCTCTTGTACATCTTTTCTCAAGAGAATAAAAGGTTACAAGGGTTGCAACCTATCTGTAAAATAGCCCTTGTATTCCCATAATCATCCTTGTAGTCCTTCTCTGAATCCTTTCAAGTAAGTCTTAGTTTCTTGTGACTTTTAAAAATAGTAGTAATATTGGCAACCTTTCAATGCTTGAACACTTGCTTACTATCTATTGATGTATGAAAAATGAGAGAGGCTAACATATCTGATATTTGATCTTCATTGAAAGCCTGAAGAAAACCTTGTCTGGTCTTGATACTTTAACTTTATGTTCTGTGTCTTTGTACTTTCATGATTTGGTTCAGTTCCAGTATTTTCTATCAGATGATCAGGGTTGATTTGGAATATTTCCAAAATCTCTTGTAAAAACAGACAATAAAATATTTAAAAGCTTGGCCATTTCAACACAAAACTTGTCATTAGCATTCTTTATTAACTAAGTCCTTATTTTTGTAATTTTAATTATCTTTAACATATATAAAAACCTTTGCTATTAGTTGTAATGTTATCAGCCATCTGATTCTTATGAGTACTGTTAGGTTTTTTAATTTTATTTTAATTGAAATTTATCTTTTTTATATTTCCATAAATCTTACAATCTGTTTGTTCATTTGAATTTCTTAAACTTGTGGTATTTATCCATGATTTTCTTCTTTATGCCCCTAGAAAGCTAGTTAGATTTGATTTTTGATGCTGTTATTCTCTAATTCTTAGGAACATGCATATTGTAAGTTAAAAGAAAGTTATTTATAAAGATTTCCAAGTTTGTGCTATGCAAGTTTTTAACTAATTATCTAAATTTTCCAATGATAAAACTTATCTCCTGCCATCAAAAGTCATTTTGATAATTAGGATTTAATATTTATTTTCTTTTTTACATCTCAACAAGTAGCAACAAATCTAAAATAGTCACTAACAGTTGGCACTCTGTGCATTTGGTATATAAATCCTTTCTGAATTGTTCAGGAAACCTGTCTGCCTCATTATTTAACTCTGTACAGTCCTAGTCAGTGTGTATAAAATTAGTTCTTCATGGTTTCTGAATAATCATTTTTTATTAATAACTTCTCAGTGACCTTACCTGTCATATCATGAGAAATACAGGCTGTAGTAATTGTTAATTAAGTATACACACACTTAAAGCTGCCACAGTTAACAGGTTAAATCTGAAAGACATCTTTAAAGTTAAAACTATTATTCAAGTTACATTTTAAATTTTATTTTATCAAAAAAATTGTTGCCCTATCCTATAAATTAATTTATTGTTTTCCAAGATCTCTCACCACTGTGCAAATTAAATATAATTATCTTCAATGAATGTATTTAGAGTTTCTACACAAATCGTATTATTTAACCTCATAAAGTGGAGCTCATTTCTGACATGTAATTCACTCTTACAGAACTATCCCATAAATCCAGGCATTCCTAATTACTCTAAGAATATCCCTGATAATCTAACACTTAGTACACTTGAAAGGGCAGTGCATCTATTTTTGTCTATAAACCTTTATAGGAGTTATTTTTTTACTTTTTAAACAGTTTTTGGGATTTGCATTTTTAACATCATTCACTATCAACATGCATGACAATGAGAGAAAGCTACTTGGAACTAGAAAGTAAATGTTTGTCTCATACTTTAACACCATGTAATCAAATTTTAGATCTCAGTCTTCCTATCTCTTCACTACTAATAACTTTTTAATGTATGGATCAGATCATTGATGCAGCCAAAAGTATTAATTCCTTTAGAAACTGGTAACTGATTATTAACTGTACATATTTCTATAGCTATAACTTACAGTTCTCCTCAATTTATAAATTGTTATTTTCAGAGTAAGATTATTATTTCTGTTATATATAATACTGACTAAAACTTATTTTGTACAATGTGTTTAGTTTTTGTATTTGTATTGTAGGAAATATATTAGGCTTGGGAAAGCATATAGTCTAACAGTTATATCACGAGTTTTTACATTTATTGTTTGGCATTTTTCTGATTTCTTGGTCTAAATATTCATCAAAACTTATCATTAGACATTTTTACAGGCTTGTAATATTTATAGCATGTCTTTTCATGAAGTTGCTGAGCATTCTTATAAGAATTTGCATGCTTTTTTTTGTGTGTAATAATATTAAATTTACCTATCTTCCATTTCCCATTTGTCTTCCTGTTTGAATGTTTATAATCTTCTGTGTCTTATGCATGATTTCAGATGTTATATTGCCTAATCAGCTTTCTTCTATGGTCCCCACCGTTATTTATTTGTCTATCCACTGGAACCCTTCCTACATAAGTGATGTTTCACTCTCCACCCTCACAGGTTAGATTTGCCAACATTTCAGGCTGCTGTATTCATTCTCTTCTGCAGATTCCCTATAGCTTGTTTTTACAGGCATTGTCACATCAGATTAGACACTTTATCTTTCACTGGCTGCCTGTCTCTGTTGTCATTTGGAGGGAATCATCCAGACAAATATCACCCAACTTGTTCATCTCCCATAAACCTGTTGGGTAGCCATTTCATGCTCATCAGGATACTGCATTATGCCTGTAACTATATTACACACATCACTTCAGTTATGAGTTGGTACATTTATTAAGTTCTGTATTTCTTTTTACAGTGCCACACTTCTCTTCCATATTGGATTCCACTTTGTGGCAAGTAATGCCTGTACAGGTATAATTATTCTTAAATCCACAGTGTATGGTCTATAATGTCAATAACTTCCATCTTTGAGATTAGGCGTTTTTTGGCAAGATCACAAGTAGACTCTTCGTCACAGTGTTTTGCATCATAAGTATGTCTGTCCCAGACTGTACACTCATAGACTACCATGAGTAAAACAGAAGGGGATTGCTGCCTATCCTGCCTCTTCTTCATTTGCATAAATCAAAAATGGTCTGCTTTTAAAAATTGGTTTCGTAGTCACCTTTGCATTTTCTGTGGTGCTGTGTTCATCTGGACTCTCCAATATATTATTCCTTCTTTTTCAGTGGAGTATGGGATTTCTTACCACTTATCACATTCTACTAGTTGCTGGGGTGGTGAACTATGTAGGCTTCCTCCAAAGTGTGCTCAATCCCACTCAGTTACCCTTGGTGTGGATTCCTATACATGGTGAGGAGACCTTCCAGGGAAGGTTCTGTTCTTTCAGCTTACCTCCTCTGGGATCTATAAACCACCTGTGTGTTTGCTGTGCATGATGCCCTATGAAGGGGAGGAGAGGATCATGGTGGTTGAGGGGTCCAGCCCTAACAGCCCTGTAGATGGGTGACCTTGGGGTGGCCCCCCTTGGGTCATTTGGGTGGTCCACTTGGGCTATGGTCAACCAAGTACTGGTGTTGGATATTCTCAACAGGTGTTATGGACATTGTATCTGGTGCTAGTGTTTGGGTATAGTGCTCATTAAACCTTGGCATTGCTACAGTGTCCTTGTTTGATATTGTAGTGCGTCACCTCATTGGGATCCATGACGGGTGGGGTCAGTGGGCACCGAAATATTCTGCTTTTTTTTATGGATTCTCCAGATAAAAACTTAAAGAAAATAGTGAAAAAACAGTCCATAGGTAAATGACCACATCTAGAAGATTCTGAGCAGCAATCTTTAACATCTGTAACACCTGTTGTACCTCATTTTCTTATCCTACCTTCTCTTTAGGGCAAATGTCTCCTTTTTTCATTCAGAAGGGACTTGCTGGCTCTCCAAAGTCAGTAAAGAAGCTTCGATCTGAAGACATATTGATAGAAACATTCACATCTCAACAGAATGAACTCCTCTTGAATTCAAAGGCAATTGGGGATATATCCATTGAGGTTATACCTCATGTTACTTTGAATTTGCCAAGAGGAGTTATTGTTGAGAAGGATTTGAAGAACACCCCCAAGTTGGAGATTCTTGCTGGTTTCTCCACCCAAGGAGTTTCTGCAATGAGGCGTATCTCCACTTGTAAAGATAGAATTATGATGCTGACCAGTATCCTCCTTCTGGCATTTACATCACCAAGTCCACCTGCCACCATCAAGGCAGGTTATCTTAATTGCAGGGTATGGCCATACATTCCAAACCCTTTCTGATATTTCCAGTGTGAGTGGTTCGATCACTCAAAGACATGATGTTGTGGTTCCTTGACGTGCTTGTTGTGGTGGCAAGGACCACGATGCCTGTGAGTGTGAAATTGACTCTCATTGCATCAATTGCAATGGCTCTCATCTCATCCTACTTTTAGTCTTGCCCTAAATGGTTTGAAGAAAAAGAGAGGTGCAGCATTTGAAAACAATTCATAACATTACTTATCTTGAAGCTCGAAAGTTGCTGTCCACCACTTCATCTCGGACATATGCTGCAGCACTTTTTTCACTACTACAGTGGGAGTGCAGATGGATCTCTCTGTGCCTCCAAAAGAATCGTTTTCAAAACAAATGAAAAGTCTTTTGACCTCCATGGTTAAAAGTTGCTGAATCAACTTCAACACCCATCTCTGTCCCTTACATACATTTCAAGAAATCCCAAGATCCACTTCCTTTGGTTCTGGGTACAGGCATTTCCTTGGATACACCTACTTCTCCCACCATAAGATGCAAAATTATCATTCATTCATGTCCTCAGTCACTGGAATCCTCTTCCAACAGCAAAGACCTGCCCAATTGACCCAGGGCAGGATCCATGGAGGTCATTAGATCTCCCTCAAATAAAGACAGTAAAGACAAAAGTGATTCCAATATGTATCTTGTGTAAATTATCATGTGTCACTTTTTCACCTGTAGGAGCATGGTATACTTGTGGTGCATGTGACTCCCTTTATGTGCCTCTATCAAACTATTATTTCTCGTTTGGCAGTGCATGTGCTTAGTGTTTATTTTTTGATGTGATTTCAGTTTGAGATACAGTTCTTTTCAAAATGGTTGAACTTTACAAACTACCCTGTTTTCTTTAGAATTATTTTAATTCTACCTCATCATAATCACTTTTTTTTTTAAATAAATTTTGCCTTTTTGTTGACTCTAATTGTGAATAATAATGTCGGTGTCATCACTTCAAATGTTTAAACTTTGACAGGCACTTTATCTTGGTGTCAGGTATGGGCAATTCAACAGGAGATTTATCAATGTTTGTTCACAGGGAGATTAATATTACACGAGTTAACCTGTATTTTTTCTTTTATTATGGATCTCCTAAATCCGAATAAAAAAAACAAAAAAAAAAACAATCCTTGGTAAAGGACCAAGTCTTGAAGGCTCTGAACAGCAGTCTCCACCTTCTTCTACGCCTGTACCTCATTTTATCGTACCACATTTTATCTTGCAGCATCATTTTAGGCATGTTCTTTGAGTTTACTCCTGATGCTGAACACTGTCATTGGCAGTGGTGACACTGTACACCTAACTTGTGTTTTAAAAGTTTTAAGATCCTCTTTAATCCCATTTAAATTTTTTACTTGATTTTTAAAGTTTTTTAGTTTTATCTTGATTTATTTTTACATTTCACAATGACTACTTTTACATTGTTTGGCACAGAGTGTTCAGTTGCTTTGCACCAATAAATGCTAAACAACCAATTGTTCATTGTGTAAATCATACCTTAGTGGATACATAACTAGTTATTTCACATTTTATGACTATTTGATTAGGAAAGTTACTTTTCTGTATGATTGTGTGAAGGCACTGAATAAATTTATTTTTTAGTGGGAAGTAACATTAAGCTAAGGGAGAGTCCTATAAAAGTATTGTTAAATTAATGTAAAGCTTGTAATTTAAAAATGTCCACCCTAACAAATAATGTATCTATTAAAGGTGAATTTTCAACAAATTTAATAATTGCCTTAGAAACTGTACTTTGGTTAGGTATAATTCCTGTGTGGTTGTCATATTTTTAAACACTTTACTTTTTGAGTAAAAAATGAAACAAAATATGCGGGTCCTTGAACACAAGTTCCTCTCGGTCATTTGGCTGTTTCCATGACGTTTTACAACTATGACGTAATAGTTGCCAAACACGCTTTATTGTGCGTCGACCATTTTGTTCCTTTCAGTGCCTGTGTGTTATGTAAATCTTTTGGTGCTTTTTTTGGATTACATACTTTGTGAGACTATTTTTTGTCTTGATATTGCTACTTTATGTTTGTTTTATGATAACATGGTTTACTGCGTTGCTCATGGTTGTAAAAACAGTTTGGCATCTGGCAAAAGCTTCTTTTTGTTTCTGTGCAAGGAGAAGGAACCGGCAAGGTGGTGATAGTGGGTGTGGATGGTCAATAGGAAGAACTGGACTCCTTCACACCATGCAAAACTGAAACAAACATCTCATTGGGCTTTGGAAATATTGATACACTTGAGATGACTAAGTAGGATCATAGTTTTGGACAAACAGTATCTTTTAATTGTAGGTTAAACTCAAATATACTATTTTAGGTTTAACCGCATCTTGAAAAATACACACTTGGGACTTGGTTCCTCATCACCGAAGGCGAAGGGACCATTCAAGTCAACAAATTCATAGTATGATGCTTCTAAGACATCGATATTCAGACAGTTTCCATCAAAGCCTCGGGTCTGGGTAATGCACTCTTCATCTTTTAATCGGTTTGACACCTTGTTGTAATAGCGACAACAAATGCACTCTCTCCTGGTTGGCATCTGCTCGCATAAACCATACCTACACCTTGCACAAACATACAGAATATGTCATATAAATTATACATTTATGGTAAATATTAAATTAACTATTCAGACTGCTACATCTAGTTTGATTTTATAGACAGAATTATGACATATAATTGAAATTCATTTTGTTACGAGTCATAAATACCCGGTACAATGATTGTGAAAGGGCCGAGTATTAGTTACCATAGTTGGCAAAGTATAAACAAATAAAACCCAGTCTGTGATACCAATAATTTATAAACACCAGACAGGTTTCGAGATGCTTAAAATTGCACTTGAAATAATACAGACCATATTTGTTGTCATGACTTAGGCTTACCATTCTTCCACTGGAGGTGTGACTGACTTTCAACCAGCCTGGGCGCTATCAGTATCACTCACAGTTCCACTACTCTTGCTCGTGGAACTGCCCTTATCACTAGAACTTGTCAGATCTGTGTCAAAAGTAACTGTTCTAGGTTCGTTCAGAGTAGGTTCGAATTGATATGGCGCTACTTGACACTGTTCAGAACACAAAGTCAAAACAGACTCCGCCTCTGCTTCTCCGTATGCATTGGCCATGTTTATTTACATTCAATGAGCTGGCGTTAGCGGTTTGTTTGGCAACTATTACGTCACAGTACTTTTCCTAGCGGCAAACATAAAAACTAAAATGTTCGGATTGCCGCTCAGAAAGGGCTCTTTCTGCACTAAGTTCTATGTTTCATTTATTAGCACATTTTTTATAAAAAATGTGAACCTGCAAAATACATCAGTATGAGTAGTTCTTTTGACTGCAAAGTTTTCTTTTTCCTGTAAAATTCATCTTTAAGTTGTAAATAATTTTGTATTAGGTTTGATATACTTTTAACAGAATGCATTAATAAGTTTGATAATGCACGTGAAAATTATTGTACTATACAAAACATTAGCAACTGATGGGTTACTGGCAATATATTCAATTTTTTAATGTGTGAACAGACCAGCTGTAAATAAGATTTCTTTCTTCAGCATGCAGAATTTGAATGTTTAACATTAGTTAGAGCTAACACAGTGGTACAGTATTATAATTCACATAGGCAACTGATGACCTGTAATATGTATGTATTTGTTGCTGAGCATTTTATGGGCTTATTATTGAAATGTTTTCTCTATTCTGGAAAACAGAGTCTTTGAAAGTATGGTAAGTTTGGATAGTTCTGTGAGGTTTTATATTTGTATACCTGTAAAATTAGTTTTCTTTTTTTTCCTATGTATAGGTGCAATTGCAAGTGAAGAAATGGTAAGGATCACCCCTTCTCTGAGAAGCAAAAAAGGTAAGAACCAACAGTTTTCAACTGTGGCTGTTTGAAATTTAGTGTGAAAATGTAAACTAGTATCATGGAACAAGCTGCGAAATATCAAATTCCTTAAAAAATGAAAGATCGTAATTGCATTTATTCTTTCAGTTTTTGTTTTATTAATCTGTGGATTACTTGTTTTGACTGGAAACAGATGTGTATCATTTCAATATTATGAGTTTAAACACTGCTGTATTGCTTCCATTTGTGAATAACAATAGCTGACTGATCATGCATGTTTAAAGTAGCAAATGAACATATAATTAAGCATAAATTATTTGTAAGTATGTTGTCTACTTTAAGCCTGTTATCAGGGAAAAGCTTCATTCCAGTTGGCAGGTGATTTGGCTTCAACAATTTCATAGTAGATTTTTCAGACTACTATTATAACCAGTATTTGGCCATCTAATTTGCATGGTAACTAGAAGGAGAAAGCTGTTCTGTATACATGCATACATGTTCTGTATTTCATATCTTAGTGGTTACACAGCTAGTTATTTCACATTTTTATGATGACTATTTGATTAGGAAAGTTACTTTTCTGTATGATTGTGTGAAGGCACTGAATAAATTTATTTTTCAATGGGAAGTTACATTAAGCTACAGGGGAGTATTATAAAACTACTGTTAAATTAATGTAAAGCTGGTAATTTAGAAATGTCCAGCCTGACAAATAATGTATCTATTAAGTTGTAAACAATTTGGTATTTTATTACTCTGTAGTAATTAATAACTTGTTTTTAATTTATCTGTTTGACTACCAGAAAGAATTTTAGGAATTTCAGTTCATTTTGTAATGAGCATTAATAACATACCTCTAAGTTTATGGCAGTCTTACCATTCATGATTGTTGAAATGATTAATGAGGCTTTATTTTGTTTTATATACATTTATGACTAATAGGATCCATTTGGACTAAAGCCAAAACTAATTTTGAATGGTGGGAGCTAGAGATGATTTTCAGAGTAAATGGCAGAGGAAGAGTTGGAGCTGATGGTTTGGTGAGATGTGATTTCATTCAATAATTTTATTGTGTTCCTACTTGTGAAGTGTACAAGTTGCTGTTTTAACTGTAATAACATTAACTGTATGAGCATTAGTGAAAAATTTGCATTTTCCATTTTAAACTAATCTCAATCATAGTTATAAAATTCAATTAATCAATCAAATAGAGAATGCATTCTGTGTAGAATCTTTAAAGATCAAGTATTGATTCATTTCATTCAAGATGTTATGGTTGTTTTCCCTTTTTCAAATTTTTTTCCTGCTTTAAGAGAGTAAATTGCATGTTGTAAAATTACATTACTCAAAACCTCCACGTCTGGTTTGGCTTAAGAGTGATTTTTACTGTGGGAATATCATTCTATCTGTACTCAGTACATTGATAGTCTGTTATTTATATGCTTAGTTTGTTACTCACCATAAAAGTGACACAACAGAAATATGGCTCTTGGATGAAAAAAATGACCATCCTCTACAAATAATTGATACCGAGCATGTTGTTCCAGAGGTATCCCATCTAACCGATACAAAATAAGATAATATAGTCGGCTACTCAGCCAATGGACAGAAATAGTCTGATTGTGAAAACTCTTAGGCTATAGCTAAAATAAAAAAGCTGTTTGATACTTTTGAAATCTTCTAATTTCAGAACATCATGATGTGCATCTCCTACTTACTATATAATCTGATAAAAATTGACCATATTTCTTTGTTACTTAAATGGTTTCCTATATAGGTATATCAATATCTCCTGTAATGAAATGAAGTCTTGTTATATCACTTATGCTACCTTTCTTTTTCTTTCCAATGTATGGGGCTACATGCTATCTTAAAGTTGTAATCATAATGTTAAATTCATTTACTAAATGGTTAAGGTTTACATTAAAAATTTCAAATCAAGTAGTTTTTTCCTCTGAAGTATTAGGTTTTTCCTTGTTGAGTTTGCTTTAATGCTGTCAACAAGTGTGTGCTTTAATATTCTGAATGTCCTCCACCTAACTTATTTCCCATGCATCAAGAGATTATACATAGACTTTGAGTTCCCACCATAATTCATATTTTCTTCACAACAGTCATACTATTAGCTTTGCTACAATGGCATCAGAAGTCAACCTTCATTCTGATACAAACAGTGTGGGAACCTCTACAGTTTGTTCAACTTTGTTCAACAGTCTACTCGTAGTGTTCTGGATAACCTTGTTGCTGCACTGTCAGCCTTTATTGGTGAATGTATTTGGGTCATCAATTCCAAATCATCTTCTAGTGATTTTGATGCTATTCATGATTGTATAGGTGCTTTATTTGCATAACACTTATTACTTATGGTTTTGAACAAGATTGATCCTTTATTCAGGTCTATTTGCCTTCAATGTTTGCAAAGAAGGATTTTTTTTGCTACCCATAATTCTGAAGAAGCTTCTACTAATCAAATTATCTTTTTTGCAAGTATGTTATATTACAATCTTGAATCAATTTTTGAATTTCTTGGTTTACTTAAGTGATACTAGTGTCATGTTAGACAATTTATTATGTAAATTCATATTTCTTCCACACTTATTCTGTTATTCCAATAATTTTTTATGCTTTTAGAAACTACAAGAATTTTAATGCTTCATATTCCACTTCTTTGGTTGTGGGAAAGCACTCTTCTGCATGGTATTTTACTTTGGCCTTTGTCAGTTTTCTGCACTGCATGCTATGAATTGCCTTGTTTTGATTTTTTTAGTTAACTATTCTCATTATCCTAAGTTTTTCTTTTGGCGTGGATTCCTGTACATGGTGAGGGGACCTCCCAGGAAGGTTCTGTTCTTTCAGCTTACCTTCTTTGGAATCTGAACATGCACCCACGTGTTTACTGTGCATAACGATCTATAAAGGGGAGGAGAGGATCCTGGTGGTTGAGGGGTCCAACCCTAACACACCACTTTGGCCTTGAATTCCTGTAGACAGGCAGCCTTGGGGTGCCCCCCCCCCAGGCCATTTGGCTGGTCCACTTGGGCTAGGGTCAACCAAGTATCAGTGTTGGATGTTCTCAACAGGTGTTGTGGACACTGTATCTGATGCTGGTGTTTGGGTATAGTGCTCATGAAACCCTGGCATTGCTGCAGTGTCCTTGTTTGGTATTGTAGTGCATCTCCTCATAGGGCTCCATGATGGGTGGGGTCAGTGGGCACCGAAATAAAAACTTAAACTAAATAGTGAAAAAACAGTCCATAGGTAAATTACAACATCTTGAAGATTCTGAGCAGCAATCTTCAACATCTGTAACATCTATTGTACCTAATTTTCTCATTCTACATTCTCTTTCAGGCAAACCTTTAGGGCAAATGTCTCCCTTTTTATTCAGAAGAGACTTGTTGGGTCTTCAAAGTTGGTAAAGAAGCTACAATCTGGTGATATATTGATGGAAACATCCACATCTCAACACAGTGAACTCCTCTCGCATTCAAAGGCGATTGGAGATATTCCTATTGACCTAGCACCTCATGCTACTTTGAATTCATTATGAGGAGTTATTGTTGAGAGGCATTTGAAAAACATCCCCAAGTCAGAGATTGTTGCTGGTTTCTCCACCTAAGGAGTTTTGGCAATGAAGCTTATCTCCACTCACAAAGATGGAATTACAATGCCAACCAATGTCCTCATTCTGACATGTACTTCACCACATCCACCTGGTACCATCAAGGCAGATTATCTTAACTGCAGGATATTGCCATACATTCAAAACCTCGGATATTTCCAGTGTCAGCAATTCGGTCACTTGAAGACATCATGTCATGGTTCCTTGATGTGTGCTCATTATGGTGGTAAGGACCATGATGCCTATGAGTGTGAAACAAACCCTCATTCATGGAGGTTGACAGGCCTGCCTCGAATAAAGAAAAAGAAAAAAGAAGTGGACGAAAACAGAAAAGCTTTTCATCCAATTTGCCTACACACAAATAAAAATAATCAACTTGATACTGTGGAACTGTCGAGGTTTACATTTTAATCTGGATGACTTCAAAACACTGATTGCTTCCTACCATCTTTTGTTTTTTCTTACAAGAAACATTTCTGAAACCTGCTGATACAATCACCTTTTGGCAGTTTTTTTGTACAAAAATGACACTGTGTGATGGACGAGTGCATAGAGACATGGCACTCTTGATTGATCAGTACGTGCCACTTGACACACCCCTGGAGGCTTTAGCCGTTCGAGTTTCCTTTGGTCGTACCATCACTGTTTGTTCTCTCTGCATATCTCCTGAGGAGACCTATGATCAATCAGACCTTGATGCTTTCTTTGTATTTCCTTGTTGTAGGTGATGTAGTGAACTTACTTTCACTTTTGGGCTTTTTTATTCAAAAAGGTTTTCAAGGGCATCCATGGCATAAATGATTGGATAGAAAAAAACTTGAAATTAGGAATAAAATTTTTAAATTATTTTAGAAGTTAATTAGGAAGGTTACTAACACTTTAAACTTTTTTATTTTAGTTTTAAGCCTTTAAAAAAGTACAAAATGGTAGAAGTAGCATGCCTTAAAGAATCTCCAGGAAAAATTATGATGTACAGATAAAGTTTATTAAGATAACACTAAATTTAAGTGGTGTTGTTGTTTTTTATGTATTCTGGAGAAAATTACAATTACTTTTCATGTACAAGGTGTTATGAAAATTCTTTCATTTCCAGTGATTGTCAGCCAATTTCAGTAGAGTGAACCTTTCAGTGATTGTATGATTGGCTATGTCATTCTGTAGTTCATGAATTCATGAAAGTTGTCATTAACCTTTCTCAACTTTAATGACCTCCTAACATTGGATTTTTGAGTCAGTTTTGGGAGAACTTTTTTGCATCTTCCCCCTTTGTCTTATTATTTTTCAGGTATTGATCAATATCAATGCTTTCCATGAATGTACCTTCTAAGGGGATCCAATTTTGGTTACCTCTTTGGAAACATCTGTTCCAACCTCAAATATCCATCTTCCACACTGATGTTCATCATGTACAGTTCATAGCTGGTTTTGTGATCCTTTATTATGGAAGCTGGCTTCTCTTTTTGTGTAGCTTGAATGTTGTCACATTCTTGTAGGCATTCATTTTTGGCCATACACCAATCTAGTTGTATTGTCTATATATGTTGGTGTCTTCGACATTTTTGTTTTTCTCAAACTTATCAATAGATTATCTTATTTTTGTATGGTTATTTCATGTTCATGGCTTGTCTACTTCTTCTGTTGCATGCTACAGAGCTGTCCTCTTTGTTATCTTTGGAGGTTACATAAATCATCTTCCTCTTTTGTGCCTATACTTTCAGGATTTATTTTTAGCTTTTTGCTTACTCCATCCATGAGTGCCTATATAATGTTCTCAGTGGAATTTGAGTCTTGTTTTAAGATATTTTGCCCTTTATTGGAACCTTTACAATTTGTTTGCACTATCAATTTTTTTAAGACATGTTCTTGTTTTGTTCTCTTTGGATAACTGTGTAACTGCTTTATAATGTTGATTCTTGTACCCTTTTGTTTTGTTTCTGTTTGAAGGTTCGGTATTCATATCCTGATAGAGCTTTTTTACCAAAGACTTGAGCTGCAAGCAAGAGAGGCTAACTACTACTTTTCTCCATTTGTGTTACCTACCCCTGAATGATCCAGGTTTTCATTCAGAAGAACATATGTCCTGCCAGACTTATTTGTTGCTATATTGCATGAATGGAATTTTTCAGAGTTGATTGACATTAGTTTTTTATACTTTACAGTTAATATTTGTTTCATTCAAAGTAATAATTAGCTTGTGTTGTTAATCCATTTCATCTCTCTCAAGATGTACCTAAACACTGTATTAGTGAATATTTTGCTACCTGGTCTCCGTACCTTTTACAGAGCATGTGGTTCACTTACTTTACATCAATTTCATCTTCGCATCTCAGTTTTGGGATTTCATTTGCCTTCTGTGATTATTCTCAAGGCCAGATAGAAATAATAAGAAATTAGTTATTCTTTGTTTAATGTTTATTTAATGTTTGGAACCACATCTGTTTGTGGTGACCAAAATATTTCTGCTTTGTCTGGAATTATGAAATAGTTTGAAATATACTATCTTCTTAAGACATTCTGTACTTATATAGGTTTATCCAGTTAGAAGTTTTGCATATTCAATATTCATAACCCTATACATTTGTCCTAGACATAGTGCCACTAACTTTAAGGGGGCTTTTTTAATATGAGATGGTGTTGGTCATGGAAGTGGACAGAGGGTGCCATCTATGGCTGATGATACTTTGGGGGTACATTTTCCACCTCAATGGCACCTTCTTGGTTGGTCTAACGAGGGAATATCCGAGACAGGACAGAATTCTTCATAGTTATCTCAGTTTGAACCAGGATTTGAATTTTTTTTTTTAATTATTGTTTTTCTAATTACATTTTTATATACTAACTGTATTGTCCTAAAATTGTTGAGCTCAAACCTTGAGACAACTTGGTTCCACTAATTTGGCCTGTTTTGTCACTTACTGGCATTTTAAGATATGGATGAAGTGGAGTTACAGCTCATGGAGTATATGTCCACTTATAATATTTTACTGGGCTGCTCTCCAAAGAGTTTTCATTACAGGAGCTGGGTATTGTATTTCTCCTATCTGCATATATCACCATCTGTGTTGCCATCATGGGCTCCACAGAAATGATGAAATAATACTACCCTAGTAGATCCCTTTTATTATGCAAGCTGAAATGCATCCAGGATGAATGGGTACTCAATTTGATGAGAAGAATGCTTTATTTTTTAGTTCCAGTCTTTATATAAGGCTGGCCTGCTTCACTACTTCTAAATTGAATTCAGCTCTTTGAATCTTTTTTATTTCTTGATTATTCTGTCTAGTTAAGTACATCTTTACTGTGCTTTAACTTGTTATTTTTTTGCCTTGTAACTTACACATTTATAACTATTTGTATATCATTTTCACTGTCATGGGTTCCCACATTTGTAATGTGAGTATTCTGGCCTACAGTATTTCAGAGGTAAGTACCTGTATGAAATTTATTTTATTCCTAAAAATATCAAATCATGCAGTCCCAACCAAATTATAATAACTGGGCTATGTGTTGTTTTTATCATGACTGCAACATTCAGAAAATCTGAGGAAAGCAGAGTTCATATAATCACCTGGTGCATGTAATAAGACCCAAGGAAATTGGGAAAGTGGAGAAATATGGGTCGGCTACACATTTTTCAATTTGTAAAGGACATTCATTTTTGAGTCATGTTTGTTGACATTATAGGAGCAAACTCAAGAGAGAAAGGCCTAAGTGTTTCAGAGATGTGTATCTTTCTGAAATTCACTTTAATTGTAAAAAATTAAAAAAATTTAAAAAATGGAAATAATAATTCAGTTCTAATTAATTTGAGATTATGCATTAGTGGTTTATTGTAATCTGAGAATATTACAAGTGACTCTCATCTTAGTTATCATGTAAGATTTATAGAAATTCTTGATATTTTCTTACTAGTTTGCTTTATGTTTAAATTTATAATCCCTAAAGAGTTTATCAGTTAGAAAAATAATAAATATATTTCCTTGTTGTAGGTGATGTAGTGAACTTGCTTTCACTTTTGGGATTTTTTATTCATAAAGGTTTTCAAGGGCATCCATGGCATGAATGATTGGATAGAAAAAAACTGGAAATTAGGAATAAAATTTTAAAATTATTTTAGAAGTTAATTGGGAAGGTTACTAACACTTTAAACTTTTTTATTTTAGTTTTAAGCCTTTAAAAAAGTACAAAATGGTAGAAGTAGCATGCCTTAAAGAATTTTCAGGAAAAATTATGATGTACAGATAAAGTTTATTAAGATAACACTAAATTTAAGTGGTGTTGTTGTTTTTTATGTATTCTGGAGAAAATTACAATTACTTTTTAGGTAAAAGTTTAAAAATGTTTAAATGACACCATTGATATCTATGCAATGATGCCTAGTGTTTGTTCCAGCTTACATTTTTGGTATGATGTCATGAAAGGCATTTTTTAAAAAGTTAGTTATTTTGAAAAGTGGATGTACAGTTGTTATATATAATATTTTAAAAATAACCTTAAGTATTTAAATAGGTTTTGAAAGATGGTATTTGATAATAGTGGAATTTTGTGAAGTAAGCTTTAGTTACTGTGTTTTTAGCTAACCATTTCTTAACTTAAATCTATGCATATTTCAAAAGAAATTGAAATCACCATTACCTGTTTATAAAATTTATTTTCAAAAATAAGTTGGAGTTTTATGTTACTTGGTACTAATATCTTTAACTGTATGAGATTTTTTTATTCATGATTGTTTTTATCTTTTTTATGACCCAGCATTACTGACATATGTAATTTTTTTCCCTAGGCTTTCTGGTACGCAGACAAAAGAGAAAAAGAAGGACCTGTGTTTGGAAGCAGTGATAAATGGGTTGGTCTTGGCATCTTTTTTGATTCCTTTGACAATGATGGAAGGGTAAGTGAATTTTTAAAAACAAAAGCAACTATAAATATTTAAATATGTTGAAGCTTTCTAAGTTGGGTATTTTATCTAACGCATTTATTGACACTCAAAAGAATTATGCATGTTGTTTTATAACAGGTATGTTCAACAAATTTGTATGAACGAAATGCAACGACTTGTATTGGCACTTGTGTATAATGTTAAGACAATAAATACACAATTTTAAACTCAATAACAATTAAAATCCTTTCAAAATAATGACTAGGTGTTTCAGTGTATCGTGTGACATCTTATTTTAAGTGCAATGGCTGGTTATTTTTGCTATGAAATCATTTTTGTCTAGTAATCCATTTTACAGTAATAATGAATTTGACTTTTGCATGTATACAAGATATATGTTTTTAAGCAAATGAATGTTTCCAATAATAGCATTTTTGGTGTAGTAGTGAGGCAGTGATTATTGCTTTGCATTTTTTTGAGGGAGAAGTAAAAAGGTCTTCTTAAAGATGCAAAAAATATTGTTAATTTTGTATAAATTTATTCTTAATCAAACAGTTTGTTTCTTTTTATGAATTTGAATTTTTTTTTTTTATAAGTTACATTTTTTTGATAGGGTAATAATCCATATATCATGGCCATGACTAATGATGGAACAAAGGTCTATGATCATCAGAGGTAAGATTTATTGTACTGTATTATCAAATTACATTGTATTGGCAAACTGGTCTGTTTCTAATTGATTTGGGAAAAATTATAATGTTACTACTAACTGGTATGTTTTGGGAAATAATGGTTTTCAAATTAAAGGAACAAAATGAGATTTAAAACACGAGTTATAAAATGACATTTACTTGTGATATTGTTCATCACCTTAGTATACAGTTGATATCTATCTTGGGGGTGGGGAGGAACAAGAAAAAGACAGAGGGAGTTCAGCATTACTTTACTAAGTGACACTATATGTTTTATTATATAAATTTCATGAATGTCAATCTTAAAATGTTAAAACATTTTTGAAAACAAATATTGGTTTACACCTTGTATTCAACTTACAGTGATGGGATTAATCAACAATTGGCAGGATGCCTGAGAGACTTTCGAAATAAGCCTTTTGCTGTGAGGACTAAAATCCAGTATTACAGGAATGTACTTACAGTAAGTACTATTTCAATTTTTTATAGTCTTTAGTACAGTTATCTGTTTAATTTTCATATTTAGAATGAAATACTGTTTACCATGTGCTCTTGTTTTGTTTAATTTTATTGTCATCCTTATTTTCTATTACAAAAAATACAACTAAGTAAATGTAAATATTTTTGTGCTTTATGTAGTTAATTTATTTGGTGTATGGAGACTTGAGAAAACTGTGTTAAAAGGATTGTCAATAAGCAAATAAGGAAGTCACACGGTATCTGTTGTCTAGATAAAATTATGGTGTATCAGAACTACATTTTGACATTGTTTGGTATTTTTTAGATGATGTGATAACACCCAAAATTGATCACTTTTGCCCCTTTCTGTTTCAAAATATTCATACATTCAGTTCACAAGATTTAAGCAAATTGCAGATTTAGAATTTCCAAACAAAGGAATATGGATAACTTAGAGCACTGGTACCATCCAAAAAGAAATCCACAGTAATCGTATCCCAACTGTGATAAGTAGAATGAAGTATTGTGTAACAGATGAGACTCCACAAACATAAAGGTCAGTAGTAAAAAATTGACCCAGATAACAGTATAAAAGATTATCAAGAAGGATCTCTTGTTTAGAGAAATGACATAAATCATTTATAGAAGTTGGTTCTATGACCATATGTATTCAATTATTACATTTACATACTTTAAGCAGCTGGGGTACAAAATTAGTAGTCATGCTATTTGATATGAAGATGTACTCTTTTAGTAATCAGAATCAGGCTGTGTAGATGTTTGTGTGATCAAACTGCTGGGACTTGTTAAGAAAAATAGCTCGGATATTATAAATAAGTTACACTGTTTTTTTTTTTTTAAATAAGCAATTTTGCACGTGTTCCACTTTTTCACAGACATCGTAAACATAGACAGCTCTCCAAGTCAGTTGGTTCTTTACACTGTTAAACATTTGGTTAACAAATATGTACCAAATCCCCTTCTTCATAAGTTGTGGGTAATATGTAGTGCCCAAGTATAAAATAATTGGTTTATTTTGAAAAAAAAAGGGAACTTTTCTATGGAATACCATTCATACTGTACTGAAATGACTCTTCATTCTGTTTTTGCTTATTCATAGATAATTTGCTTACATATTAACAGCCTGTTTTTATTTGTAATATTTTGAGATCAACTAAATCATAAAATGATACCAATTGCTCACATGTTCATAACTTACAGTTACAAAGTAATTATTGAATATAGTTAATTTCAAAACATTATTTGTTAATATAAATTTATAGTTATTTTACATAAATAACAACTTTGAGATTCTTTTACAATATTGTTTCTAATAAGATGGATCAGTTGTTGTCAGTTTTAAAGTTTTTTTATATTCTCTATGTAAGTACATAAGTATCTTACATTTTTAGCTTTCATATTTAGACCTTACTTGCAACCAGAGATTTTTTAACAGACTCATTTTGCAGATCTTACAATTTTCGTTGGAAAAAAACATGTTTTATTATTTTAAGTAATAAACTTTTAATTTGTGCAGGAACATATTCTGTGATAACTATAATTGAAAATGTGCTTTTTTTTTTCTTTTTGCTAACTCGTAAGATACACCATTTACCTTGTCAATTGCTAAATATACAAGTTAATAGTTTTGGAGAAAAAAATGACCACTTACAAGAAATTTTAGACAGAAGAAAACAGTCTGATTATTGATAATTTACTACTTGAGAGAGTACATCTAACTTAGTTTCTTCTATAACATATGTAAACTAGGGATATATAGGGTGACTCCATTAGTTGTTTGTGCACCAAAAAATTAGAGGCCTAACAACTACTTTCTGAATGTTTGAGGACTTTAAAGTGCTCTAAAGTGAAAGTTAAGTTTTTCTTGATTTAAAATACATTCAAGTAAAATTCAGATTTTATCCTCAATGGTTTCTACTTGGTTCAATAAATTATTAAAGATCATGACGAAAGAAAAACAACCTTTTCAGATTAAAATGCAAGCCAAACAAGTTTATAAATGGAAATCAAATTATGACTTGTATCTCCAGAATGTAATTTTATTAGCTCAATATTTTGATATTAGAATTTTATCAGGAGCTGTTGATATCTTACAAGTTAACTAATTCACTTAAATCTAAGGCTGTAGATATAGCCTAACAAAACAGTTCATGATTTAACTGTGAGATTTAACCAAGGACATGTAGGAATTCCAACTTACAAATAATACACAAGTGATCATGTAAATAGTGTGAAGCATTTGATGTATTACTTTTCAAATATTTTGTCTATTTTGGTTTAAAATTATTATATCTTGCATTCCTTACCATATTAATTGCTAATAGAACTCTCATTCATTCCTATGAATATGGTAAAGCTCTTAATGGCATCTTTGTTTGGTAATCATTTACTCATGCTTAAGAAGTCAGTTTTAGTTGGTAAACTCACCAAATTCAAGGATATGTTATTGCATGCTTGTGTTTTTCTTGTTGAAGAATTAATGGAGTACCAGTTAAATTGAATTATTGCCTTAAAAAGGAAAGGTTTAGGAGTGATATAAAGTTTCTCCATTGGCCAGAATTGTAAATCTGGTCTTACATCATTCATTGACAATTCCAAGAAACATGTATGGATTATTAGTAGATGAAATAAGCTTTTGTAATTACAGTTGGTCAACGGAAGGGAAGGAAATATACAGGAAAAGTTTTGGGTACAGACACAAAAATATTGACAGTGCCTAGCACACATTCTAATAAAAGTTGTTGTGTGCTTGCAATATCTAGCATTACTGATGTTTTATCCTTCAAATAAAGTATTTGAAATAAGCTGTTTTTACCTGTGAATATGGTGTTTAAAAAACTTGACAGTAAAAACTTTATTAAAAAGTAAATTTTAATGTGAAAATAAAAAACATAAATCTCCTAAACTATGTCAGTAAAAAACATTTCATAATAGGAAGTAAATTTAAGGATGGCTAACATCAGTGTTTCAAAATCCATGCAAACAGTGTAGTAGGAATGGAGTTTGTATCATCCCTACATAATAGCACAATGTAGTGGAATGTTAACAGACAAAAAGAGGGTAAATTAAATTCAGTTGTGATTGAACAGTTATAAGTATTTTCTTTACTTGTTTTTTAATGCACCATTTCAATAAACATAAGAAGGTTGTGTTTGTTTTAAATACAGTGGTGTTCCAGCTGTAATATTTATTTTTTATTAATGACTGGTAATTCCTGTTTCATGCTGATGATAACATAATTTACACTACAATAAATTATTTTTAATCACTTCTAGTTATTCATAATACTTATAAAAGCAGATACTGTGTCACTTCAGTGAAACTGCTTGACAGCATTGTTTTGGGTTTTGAGTTATTATGTAATAAAAAAGAAACAGTAACTACCACCTGTCTGATATTAATTCAAATCCATTACCAATAACCGTTTATTATTTTAAAAATCTCCAAGGAAAAACATGTCATTCCAGTATGATAATATGAAGAGTAGAGACAGTTGTTTGAATAAATGGATATCTTTAACAGTTAACATGGTAGAAATTAAAAACTGAATGATGATGTGTGTGTGAACACTTTACAACTGAATGAAAAATAATGCTATTTATAGCACGATTATCTAACAATACTTTCCTTTTAGGTCCTGTTCCATAATGGAAACACAAACAATGACAATGACTATGAAATGTGTTTGAGAGCTGAGAATGTTTTCCTGCCACAGTATGGTTATTTTGGCATATCTGCTGCTACTGGGGGACTTGCTGGTAAGATTTTTATATTTATATTGATCAAATTTGACTTCAAGGGGTTTACCCTCTCACAGACACTCGTATCTTTTGTTTGATCATTTTTATAGTTAAAACCTGTCAAGAAGGCTTTACTGGCCTTCTGTACTGTTACAAGTGTGAAAAATGCAGTACTTCTAACTTGTCAAATTAAAAAAAAAACGTGCTAATTGAAAGAGATGAAAACAAATCTTTTAGAAGATGTGGATGCACAGTTCTGTAAAAATCAAACAAGGATTCCAAGAACATTTCAATACAAATTCGATTTCCAACAAGAATTTTGTAATACATACAAATTTTAATCATTTGATTGGTTGATAAGACAAGAATCTTAAGAATTAAATAACATTTATTCAGGAGTCAAAAAAAGAAGATGGAGAGAGGACTACTCCAGTCAATCTGTGGAGGAACATAGTTTCATAAATGTTTGAAGATTGAAATATGTTTCTGAAACAATATAACT
The DNA here is from genome assembly GCF_004210375.1 of Tachypleus tridentatus. Taxonomy (NCBI): domain Eukaryota; kingdom Metazoa; phylum Arthropoda; class Merostomata; order Xiphosura; family Limulidae; genus Tachypleus; species Tachypleus tridentatus. The sequence goes on from NC_134828.1 coordinate 102,014,222, forward strand.
GCCATTTTCTACTGTGTATTTAATTTACTGTTAAATAAAAAGACACAATTTTGTATATAAAATCTTTCTAAAAGGTTTTAAAATACTTGATCTGAGATATTATGAAAGTTGTAGCACTAAAGTGTATTTTCACAAAATGGAGTTCAGAAAAATATGAAATTGTGATACGTTTATTATAAAAAATGTTTTTTTTTTATTTTAAACAGTGTGTATGACTATTTTGTAGAACACTGGTTGCTGTGTTAGTAAAAGTGTAAATTGTGAATTTCTAAATTGCAGTGTAAGCCTGGATGTAATTTTAACTTCCTGAATGTAAAGATATTAATAGGAGGTAAAGCTTTTACAAATCTTTGGAAAAACAAACATTTAACTGAGTAGTTTGGTGTAGAGTTAATATGTAACATGAGTAGTAGCGAAAACATCTCGCATGTTGTTAGTTGAAAAACAACTTTGAAATTAATAGATGACAAAAACATAATTTTATCAGTTTGCTTAGGAGCACAATTTGATACTGGATGGTACATAACAATTACTTTCATATAGTCAGTTTATATGTATATGTGGTGTGATATTCTTCAATGTACCATATGTGTGTTTACATATGTCATGTACTAGCTACTCCTACTTGTTTGTATAACCTCATGCTATTTATTTCAGCATTTTATTACTTTTATACCTACCATTCATGGTCATATGATGAAAAGAAACTTTTATATTGTTCATTCCCCAGTTATATATGTAGTTTTGGTTTAAAGTGATTGAAACAGATATTTAAGCATGAGTGACATGTACATTTTTTTTGTTTAAATTCAAGGTCTGGCAAAAACAACTGCTTTGACATCAGGTTTTAAAGTGTATTACCTGTACAGAAACATAGGCTGGATAAGTAAACTTAATGAGTTGTAAGAGTTCACATCACTGTGTTGATAACTAGGTGATTTTATGTTTATATTGCTGCTAGGTTCACTTTGAAAGTATAATAATTTGTTAATGTTGCTTTTTAAATTTTTTTTGTATAAATATTTATGTGTAAGAAGAATGAAAGGTTGCAACTCACAGATATTTATTTAAAAGTACACATGTTGTCTGAGACAAGTTTTGTATTACATCTCGAGTTACTTATTTTGCAGATTCATATTAGGGAGAAAATATTGATATATTTTACTCTAATGGAACAAAACTTGTATTTTCCCACATTCATACATTTCTTTGAAGGACTTTTATCTATTATCTTTTATACAAGTATTCTGACATAACTAAAACATTAAATGTGTCATCTGAAAGATAATTTTTTTCATATTTATCATCAAAAGTAAAATTTCATTAATTCTGTCCATTTTGGTTGCAGTTACAATTTCCAACTATATTGTTGATGTACAGGTTTTAAAGCTTCTGTCTTAGATGCCTAATTTTCTGCCCATTGGTTGGGTATAGTGTGATTCTCATAAACTGTTTGCTTGTTTATAAAACTAAGCAACAATTTAAACCTAAATTGTTTTATAATTAAGTGCAGTTAGTATCTCTAAAGGAAATGTGTCTTAATATTGTTACAGACTGAGAGTGGTTATTGGTTCTGTGCAGTATTGCCCTTATATTATGAGTGAACTTAGATGCTTTGCAGAAGTTCTAATTATTATAAGTAAAAATGGTTTACAACTGCTTCTTTGAATACCATTAAGCTTTCACATCTTTAGTTTATTGGTCTCTGTTTACACAGTGCCCTGGACTTGTAGGGTACCATTCAACATGGTATTATGGATTTTATGTCAAAGTTATCAACATTTCATGTTGATTTTGCAGTAGTTCATAGCAGAATTGGGAAGTTACTAGAAACAGTATTCAGGAATAGTGAAAAACAAAACATCTTTAATTGTGCATGTAGAAGGTTGTATAAGCTATGCAAATGTAATTTGTAAAATATTTATTCTTCACTCCAAATTGTCCAAGGTGAACTAACTTCAGTATTTCACAAACACACTTTTAGTACAAACATTTTAGTGACATATTTGAAATTTGTTTACAATGCAGTTGTAGTGTTGACTAAAAGCTTGTAAAATTTTATGAAGAAACACTTTGAACTTTGGAATTATTTTCAACATTATGTTTCCAATACAGGAACAATTTATTGGATCAATCTCCATAGTATAGTTACTTAGTAATTTATTAAGCATTCTGAAAAAGTAATTGTAAGGGATTTTATAATATTGTTCACATAAAGCAATTATATATTTTATACTTAATGTGTAAACATATCTTTAACTTTCATTAATTTTTATTTTGAATTTGTTTAATTGATTACAGATGATCACGACATACTGAAGTTTTTGACCTATAGTCTACACCCACCTGGTACTGAACCAGTGAGTAATTGTCATTCTCATTAAATATTAAAAACAAACTGTTGTAATTTATATGAAACATTACATGTGATATATTCAATGGGGATTTTAAACTGTGTTGAAGGGGTGGTGTTTGCTCCTCTATTCAATTTTATTTTTGTGATAATAAAGCCAAAGTTTTAGTATTTAGATTAACTTTTGTAATAGCTATCATTTAAGGTGGACTTCTCGGTGGCTCAGCAGTAGGTCTGAGGACTTATCATACTAAAACTTTGGATTAGATACCTGTGGTAGGCACTACATAGATAGCCCATTGTGTATTTTGTGCTTAATAATGAACAAATGTTAATTTGATGTTTGTACACTTGCATATATTATACTATCTGATCTATGCAAGTCACTTTATAATCCTTCTAGAAGTGTAATTACTTGTATAACTTGATGAATTGTTTTATTGATTTATGTTAAAATAATTAGAACCTCCATAAAAAATAATTGTGATTTAAAAAAATATTAGCTATGAAAATAAACAGTAGATTGTACATAATTTTTATAATTTTACTACTAAAGTAAGATCTATTTGTTCTGTAAATTCTTCACAGAATTCTTGGCAATTTCTAAATGTATCCATTAAAATATAGAACACAATTTAGGATAACAACAAAAAATATGGCTAAGTTTCATAACATTCAATTTTTATTGGTATACGACATTATTAAAAGTGAAGAGCTAAAATTTTATTACTTCTTATCATTGTATCTTAAATACAACTATCTCAGAAAAACTAGAAAAACATATACACCTACATTCACTTGAAAAAATAAAATTAATAAATAAAAATAATAATCTTAAGAATGTATTTGTTTTATGTAGACTCCCTCTGGTATTGCTGATGCAGAAAAAGAGAAGTTTTCTAAAGAATATGAACAATACAAAGAGAAGCTTGATAAACAAAAGGAAGAGTGAGTAATTTTGTCTATTCATAGTTTCTGTATTAGTTATAGTGTCTGAAAGGAAGAACTCTTTAAAATTCAGTTAAATATTTGCATATTGTGTTAATGATCATAAAGATACTTTCTAGATATCTGTTTTGAATAGCTAAAGAATGTAGTAGTACAAAAAAGTAAACTTTTGGCTAATAAGTCATTTTTTCATAAATTTATAAAAAAAAGAAAGAAAAATGTCATGTTCTTAATTATTACATTTGATAATACTTCCATTCCTAATTCATTGAATAATCAAGATTTTAAGACATAAGTAACATGAAATTAGAACTTTTGTTTTTGTTATGTAGCACAGAAGATGTGTTTATATGGTCTTTGGGTTATTTAACTATTTATTCATCATGATTGAGTCTGATTTACAATTACTATAATACGTTGTTTCAGGGTTTCTTTCTATCTTTATGATATTTTATGAGTTTATTCATTAAACTATCTACCTTTATTTGATTTTCTTTTAAATGTAAACTATGAATAAATGTTTATGGTTTTAGGGTTCTAATGCAAATTACATTGGACTGTCATCAAATGAAGTACAGTCCTTTTATTTTTCTCCAACTTATTTTTAGACCTTTTCGTTTAAAATAAATGTGAGTCATAACAGTATGAAAAATATATTGAATTCACTTTGAAATAAAAATGCAGAATTTTCAACTTCTTTTGATTTATTGTTATTTTTTCTCATAATTGAAAGAAAAATAGAATTATGAGCATAAAAGATTTTTCACAATTTTAAGGTTGAAGGAATAAATCCTGAAATTTAATGTATTAGGTTTCGAAAACAGCATCCAGATGAAGCAAAGAAAAAGCAGTTGGAATTTGATCCAGAACAGGAGGTATGTCTGTTGGTTTTATATGTATGTACATAGTTGTGTTTGATTATCCCTTTAAACTTTGGCATGTGTATAAATCAGTTGCTTGTGCTCGAGAGAAATGACACATTTGTACTTTCATGTCTACTCCCTTGTCTTAGTAAATTTTATAGTAAATAGAGAGGACAATTGATTTGTTTTTAAAAGTGGTTATTTCTTCCGAGTAGAGGGCTAAATCAATGAATTGCTATTGTTCAAATTTAAAAACAATCAATATTGTTCAGTGTTTGTTAACAAACAATTTTGTTTGGCTTTAATTTTGAGGCTTTTATTTACACAAAAAAGTGCATTTCATTCGACTTTATTATCAGTGATGAATTAGAGGATAATGTGGAACTATCTCGGATTATGAACTAATAGAGAATTAGGAAGGCAGTTCTAAAGTGTATTGTTTCATCATTTTATTATCTTGTAAATATGTGTAGAGATTATTTCCCACTATTTGTTATAGGTTACTGTGTAAGAAAAATAAACAATATTATCTAGTTTTTGTGTTGTACTATGTAATATCAAGAAATAAATACCATACAAAATATTCTGCATATATTTTCATTCTTATATTATATCTTTTTCTTCATGTTTTGGAAAATGCTTAGTTTTTATACTGTAGCACTAACTTTATGAAATCTGTTTTGGTGCTGTTATTTCTGTTTGAAGCTGCAGGGTGTGTTGTAATGCTGATTTTTCAGGTACAGAATTTTAACTGACAAAGCACTGGGTTTCATTGTACAGTTTTTAATGTTAGAATTGGATTATAATAATTCCTTCAGAAATAGTTTTTCAGGGAATGTGAGATTCATGTTTGAAGAAATAGGCATTATTTAAGTAGAGGAGATGTGGGCTATTAATTAAACCTTTTGTGACATGTCATGAGTCAAAGGCCATGTTATTGCATTAGTTGACTTGCATTCAAAATATTATTGAACTATTAGTTTATAAATTTATGTAAATAAGTTTGGAATCAAATTGTAGATTATAATTCAAACTTTCATTTTATTGGTATACGAGTTAATTTCTTAACTTAAACGTGAATATCAAAAGAAAACGCACCTAAATACATATTTTAATGAGTAACGTGGTATGTTTAGTGTAGCACAGTTTAAAATTAAATATTTGTGATTTCAAATTATTAAGTCTATCATTTCATACAAATTAAGAAGTCAAATTACTAGTATTGACAAGCTGGAGTATAAAATAAGAATATTGTATCTTTTTATTTTGCTGAGATATGGCCTACGTACTGAATCGAACTCAGTGTCCCCTTTCAACTCTTTCCATTTTTTGAAATAGTCCTTTATATGCTCTTACTACTGTATATGAAGTGAAAAACCATTCGACAGCTTAGAATGTCCCCTTTGTGGTTTTCCCAGCCATTTTAATCTATTATAAGTCTACCACATTCTATTGAACCAAGATTTCATGAAGGTAGGTTGTTGTCTTTTGTCTGCTCAAAGTTTCATGTTTTTTTAAATCTTAATACATTTTAGTTACTAATCTTAATAAATTATAGTGTAGATCTATGGTATTAGTGTAGTTATTTATGATTTTTTGATTATTTAACTGTATGTATAGAACCTAAAACAAAAAATTTGTTTGTTATTGTCCACATGGGAAATTTTAAAAGGTTTAGCAACCTATGTCCAGCAGCAACTAAATCCAAAGGTCATAGCATGAAGAGATAATCGTTTGCTTTACTTCTAGATTTATTGTTCTATATTGTAAGAAAAATAAGTTTAATAATTTTTCTAAATAGTAGTAATTATATATATATATATAATGTATAATAATTGAAATGTGACTATATATTACAAAATAATAGTCTACTAAAACACTGGACAGGGAAGACTAAAAAGAGTATAGAAAATAAAAAATTAAAGCCTTACTCAAAACAAACATTTGTAATGTATCTAGGAGGTTTTAGAGGTTATGCAAATAATGTTTGAGATTTTTTGGATGAAGAATAGCTTTCTTAATCATAACAAGAAATCATTTTGCACTCAGGCTAGTAATGAAACACTCTTTTTAGAAACAAATCTTTAGTGAAAATATTTCACTAAAATATCTAATTTTTTTTATATACTTGTAATTTTTAATAAGAGTATACCAAATTTTGTGAAGATATACATGCTATATCAAAAGTTAGTGCAATACTTAATGTGTAGACAAAATTGTTTACATTATACCAAGCCTGTAGGGAAAAGGTTAAAGTAGGTGTTCTTAAACTCGTATTCCATCTGAGCTGTCAGGAAGTTTTCCAGGGCTCATGCTAAACTGGGGGTTGATAAAAGAGAGGTATCATACTATAATGGAACTCTTGCTTATATGATACTGGAAAAATGTTTTTATTATGTGATATATAACCTTCAAATTTGCAAAACTTTTTATCTTGTTTGCATGTAGATTTCCAATAGGGGTAAAAATTTTCCAGTTTTACTTCTTTTTCTTGTCATAGAGAACTTTATTTTGCTCCATTTGCAGGTTGCAGATATGTTGTGAATACATCACATGCAGATCTAATGCACTGGGTAATCAGTTGGTTGTTATAATATAACTCACTAAAGTCTAGTATTATCCTGGTTGATAATTTTAAAATAAAATGTTTTTGAGAGTCACACCAATGCTCACATTGATCCACAGTCTGAGAACTTCTAACTTATAAGCATCATTTATGAAATGTGAGAGAATGGCCAAGATTAAACTGCTAAACTCTGTTACAGTAAAATTTATTCTTATTACAAATTTGATTAGCACTGGGCTTGGAGTCAATAGTCTGCTCTTGAACTGGGAATGAAAAGGAAAATATTGGAGAGTGGTTTTTATATTTAGTAATTGAAGTAGAACTTGCTTAAGTTTCATATGTATCTGTAAACACATTATTTCTAAGTTCATATTCTCAGTGTAACAAGAACTGCTGAGAAATTCATTCTTAAAGAATTATTTGAATTTTGAAAATGTAATGATACTTGTTCTTTCATCAGATGTGATGTAAAAATACTTTATGTTCTGTTATTCCTTACCTTATTTGGTATCACTTTGTTCTTTTCTTGCTTTGTTGTTGAAGTTTTTGTATTTTTGTCATAAGAAACAAGTTCTAGAAATAATGATAGTAAAGGTTGAGTGTAATTGGTCACAACTGAGGTATATTATATAGCATAGCAGCTTTTGGTTCTGTGACAGTGTATCTATCTTTAGAAGTCCTTGTTCTGTGAATATTTGATAAGGATAAAGAATGATTTAACCTTTTTGGTTTACAACTTTGAGTCATTTGCAATTTGAATGTGCAGGTTCCTGTAAAATTATAAAATTAATTATTGAAAATATCTTGTTTGTGTTACATATGAAAGTTTTACCTTGAGAATTGGTATATGAATCACAGTCATCTTGGAGTTAAACTGTGATTTATACTCTAATCTGCTTAAAGCTGTGATTTAAGAAAGTTACTCAGAAGTAAAAAGTGTAATGTTCTTATGCTTTTTAACATTTCACGTTATAAAAGTTTTGCAAACACTTTGAAATGATCACTGTCATATTTTTATCTGTGTTTAATTTTACTTTTGATTTAGTATGAGAGCCATCAGCAACGAGAACTTCGACAGATATTCCAGGGACAAAGCCAGATGTTTGAAATAATGAAAGGAGTACATCGTAAACTGGATGAAGTGATTGGAAGAGAAGAAAGGGTTTTGTCAATGCTTTCTGCTGTTCAAGTAGGAGGTTTGTTTCTGACATTTTTCATTCCTTAAAACTTTGTATTGTTTATTATAGAAGCTAACTTAGTATACATATGCTCTCATAAATAATCAAATCTGATTTCTAAGCTTTTGTGTGTTTATAAGTTTGTAAACATTTATAATTTGTATGAATAATGTTAAGTGTCTTAAGCTACTGTAGCCAGACACAAATCTCTTTGTATCGTTAAAACTGAAAAATGTTTAGTGGTTATTTTGTTGTGTTTGCTTAGTTTCTGCATCTTTATGGATAGAATTTTCAATAACGATTGTTGAATTTACTTGCATGCTGAGATGTAGTGCATTTTATTAAAAGCTTTTGAAAGTACAATGATTAACTAAGGCAATGTCCATTTTGTAAGAAATGACATTCAAAAGTTTTGAGAATATTTTTGTTTCTAAAATAACATAGTAGGCTGGATCTTGGTTTATGAGATGATTTAAGCTTTCCTAGCATTGAGAAAATCTTTTTTTTTTTCCTTTGAAAAAATAAAAAGGCCCTAAGAGAGCCACTAATAATAATAAAAAGAAAAAAAGCAGTCTGTCACCTATTGCACAAAAATTTTATAAGTAAAGAATAACGAAGTAAGATTTACTTTTGGGAGAAAGTATTAAATTAATATGTAGCTAGTCTTTTAAACAGAGAAAATATTCATTTCATACAAATCACAGATTGTAAAGAAACATATGACGGATAATTACATGTTCCGATTATAGTAAATAAGATAGTTTTATATGTAGAAATAGGACAAACATTGTATATAATATTCTTGGTTAGAAAATGTATTCTATTATTCAAAAACTTTGTTTTTACATAGCTTATATAATTGCTCTTAAAAAATATTACTTTAGTAAGCTAAGTTTCATTGAAGATGTAATAAAATTTTAATTGTATTTCAGAATGGCTGGTATGGGCGTTAACACTTATTGATAAGGAGTGAATAACATTTCGACTTTCCTAAGTCATCTAAGGTTGAAACGTTGTTCTCTCCTTATCCATATGTGTTAATACCCGTACCAGCTGTTCTGAGATGCATTTTTATTTCAAGTGGGTTTCTCGTCTTCAACAAAAATTTTTATTTACTATAATGTAACTGGTAAAGGGAAAAACTGTTATTTTTCTCAGTATTTTGTGTGCATACAGTTATTATCTATATTTAAACCTTAATTTTCTATAGGTGTAGGAGGAGGAGGAGGAGGAGGACAAGGTCTTCCACAAGGGGGTGTTATAGGTCGTCATGAAGTGGAAGCCATGTTGAATAATCAGAGAGAAATGGTACAGGCCAGCCGGGACATGAAGTAAGTTTAAATTTAGTTCATGTTGTTTTAATTATTTTTATTTTGAATTTTACAGTTTAATTGCATGCTTCAAAGTTTTTATCTTGTTTCTTTTCATTACCTTAAATTAATAATATATATTATCATAAATATTATTTTGGCACTAAACTAAACCATGACAATTACAAAGAACCTCTTCAAATGTAAATGAATTTAAAAAAGATAGAAATAAAGTAGTATATATATATATATAAATTAAATAGAATACTTTAAGCATTAAAAATTAACAATATGTGAAAAGTAAGAGATCTGAAATTATAAATACAATCAAAATATATTCTGCCAAAAAATTCAAAAGGTGTGTATTTTTTATTTTCTGATATTAATCATTTCATTGTATATTGATAATAGTTAGAGTTAGTGATATGGTAAATAATATAATATAAACATTTACCTGAAAATAATTTTCATATTCAATTAGGAAGTTCTAGAGGTTATGCAAATGAATTATGAAAAAAACAATAAGTGAATTAAAGTATTTTTATATTTAGAATATTTTAACTATCTAAGCACAGATTTGTTAGAAAAATGTAATTAGAATGATGTCATTCTTTGTGTACAGAGTACTTGTATACTTTAACAAAATCTTACAAGGTTTTGTGAGAAATGTATTTTCTGTAAATAATTTCTGCATTTTTGTTTCATAAATGTCCTTCCCTAGGTGAGCAGATGGTAATTTCATGTTTAAAAGGTTAATGTGATTTTATGTATTCTTATGCATGCTCTGTTTGAGGTGTTGGCTTCTTTCTTTTTTTACCACTTTTTTCTCAAGAGTTCTTACTTGTGGTCACCGTCATTTAGAGTTTATGCTATTGATTCTTGTTACACTTTCTTCCACCCCAACTGTATAATCCTCTACCCAAGGTGAACCTTCCTTCATCAGACTTCTGCCACTTGGGAGGTTAACTGTATATTTCTTCTATTTCCCTTCCTTCAATATTTCTCATTCAGATCTAGCTCAGCTCCTGTGTCCCATTCAGACTATTTCATGGTGGTAAGGCACTAGAGCCCAGTAGATAAATTATACTAGTATAAAGAGTCACAACCAGTTATCTGAATTGGCTAGTATAACTCAATCACCACCCAATAAGTCCACTGTAACTATTCTTTCTACCTTTACTGGATGGGTCCATCAACTCCTCTGTTAGTATATTCTTCCCTGTGTGTGGATCCTTTGTGGGCTATTTCATGTTCCTTTGTATATTGATTTGCCAATTTTCTCAATCTCTTGTTTCCCATTTTTACTAGCCCTCAAAAGAGATTTTCCAGGCAGGCATGTATGTAGCTCAACGCACATTTGTTGTTCATTATTTTCACTACTTGGCTTTTTGATGGCATATATGAGTTTGACTTTCATACTTTAATCAACCCATTGTCTTTAAAATTGTTAAGTATGTTTCCCTTTTTATCGAGGATATCTGAAACTTCTGGCAAAGTTGGCAGTGCTGATATGGCTCAAATTTGTCATATTGTTAGTCCCACTCACATCAGTAATAAAAAATATTTACTAAGATTTCAAACATTTGATTACATTTCTTCATAACTGATTATTTCAAATAAGTGTATTGAATGACTTGTGTATGTTTTCTCAACATACATTCAAAATGAAACAAACTACAGTTAAAATTCAATGTAAATATTTTTATTAAAAATTGTTTTCATATATATACATATTAATACTGAACAGTTAAATAAAATAAAACAAAAAATTCAAAAGGTAGGTCTGCATTAAAATCAGCAAATCCAAACCTCTGGCTAATGATAACTCGTAAACAAAAACAAGTCCCCCCAAAATATACAAAATGCTGCGCAAATCAAAATGATCCCCAGGGTACAGGCTGTAATGTGGGATGTAAAATGTACCCTAGATTATGGAGGTGACTGTTGAATTAGGACCCAAACTGCAGTGGGGATACACCATCTATTAGTCTCTACCTTTGTTCACCTGTCTCTCATGAATATTAATCAAAGGAAGAGAAATAGCATTTAGGAGAGCAAGATGTGGGTGCTGAAGCCCACAACTTCCCACATCTATATTACCCTTCACTGCCTACAGACAGTTGTAGGAAGGTGCCTGCTCTCCAATGTAAATAAAAAGAAAAATTAAAAAATATTAAGGTATTACAACTTTGGAGGTAAGTACGCTTAATAAACTTATCTCCTGAAGTTGGCTTTCCAGACATCATTATGGTGGTAAAGCATTAGTTAGTAGTAGACAAATTACACTATGTAACACAAATTTTGTTCCTGGATAGTATGTTTATTTCTTAATTGCTTATGTTGTAAAAGTACAGAAAATGGTCATTGTTCCTTTCATATTTGCTTTTGTGATCTGGATTATGAAATTTAGGAATTAACCTATTTTATATATAAAAACGGGCAAATTTGCACATTTTCCTTTTCATAAGGTCTGAATAAAACAACATATGAATCAAGATTTATATGTATTTTTATACTAAAGTTATACAAAATATAATATAAATTACTTTCACGTATCAGCCCCAAATAGTCTCCCATCATGTTTTCATTATAATCTCCTTGGTAGCAGTGTTTGAAGTGCAGTATATCTTGGTGGAAGCACTCACCTTGCTTTCCTGAGTATGCTCCCATATTTTTCTTGAATTTATCAAGATGAATGTCTAGAATATGGACTTTCAGGGACATCCTGCTGCCCATTTTGCTGTAGTTTTTCACCAGAGCCTCAACCAGTTCAACATAATTTTCAGCTTTGTGATTGCCCAAGAAGCTCCAAATCACTGCAACAAAGCTGCCCCAAGCTTTTTCTTTCCTTCCTACTGAGCTTCTTGAGGAATTCTGTGCATTCCAGGATCTTCTTTATTTGTGGTTCAACAAAGACACCAGCTTTGACCTTTGCCTCAGAATGCTTAGGGAAGAAGTCTTGAAGGTACTTGAAGACTGCAGACTCCTCATCAAGAGCTGTGACAGTTTGTTTCATAAGACCAAATTTTATGTGCAGTGGTGGGAACTACACCTTCTAGAGGTCCACTGGTGGCTAACTGACATTGTGCCTCCACTGCTTCCTGTTGTAGTGTGCTATGGGTGTCCCTGCTGTCCCAAAGGCAAAGATAGCAGAGAAACTTGGTAAAGCCTCCTTGGAGACCCATTTTGAAGTCTCCGATAACCTCCCAGCCATACTCATCATACTTCAAGGCTTCTAGCAAGGTCTTGATGCTGTTGTATTTCTCTTTGACGTGCACCAAATTTTAAAAGGTCTAAAATTTGTATAATACAAAATATTACTATTCAAGCAAGCAAAAATTGTCCGTCTTACCTTCCAGAGGTTTTTTTTTGCAGTGCTCACAGGTAAAATGAGGTGCCCAGGGTTTGTCTTGATCCCTGAGACATCCTAGCAGATGCTATCACAGAGTACCTTTTTACTCTTGTCTTGATAAATTGGCCACATACATAGTATAATGCATATGAAGAATGCTTGCAGCTTCTTGATGCCATCTCTGACAAAATCAGATAATGTCTATGTGTTCATTTAGGCAACTAGAACTAAACTGAAGTGGTGAGTGGTGAGCCCCTGTATATACATATTACTATGGAAAGTTGTAGAAAATTCTAGAAGGTTCTTGAAAACTATCGTAAGTTCTACAACATTCTAGAAAGTTCTTGAAAATTCTTGTAAGTTTGAGGAAATTCTCTATCAGCTGTTCAGCACTGAATCTACCTGGAATGTTCTGGAAAATGAGTAAATTTTAAAATTTCATTTCCCAGGTCACAAAAGCAAAGTTTGAAGAGAAAAATAGGTCTTTTCAATTTACTTTAGGTATAAGCAATTGGAAAATAACACTTTCTGCCCAGGAACAAGTAAAGGTAAAAATAAAAAATTTTGTTATATAGTGTTATACTAGTACAAAGGGTCACAACTAGTTATCAAAATTAATTGGTATAACACCCAACCACCACACACTAAGCCCATCGTAATTACCAGAGATGATAGCTTTCACGTCCTTAAAAAGCTGTTTTGTTATCTCTTTATTTTAGTGACAATAAATGTTGATATTACAAGAGCAGTATCAATGAAATTATTGGGTTTGACTTGTCACACAATATGGTTGTGATTTTTTTTTAATTGTTTCAAGAGTTCCACAGCTTTTTAACAATTATAAAGATCATCCTTTGAGAGAGTTGGAAGTTCTTTATGGCTTTTTCTTATGTCAAGGCTCATGAGCATAACAAACTCTGGTTTGCTGTTCAAGATTTAATGATAACATGCCATACAAACTGTTCCACCTTGTACAACAGCTATTAACTTGTGCCGTGGCAAACTGAGTTCTTTCTGTTTGGACTTAAACATGATGCTTGCAGTTCTGCTGGGGGGGAAAAACTTGGTAACTTGTGGCATCTGCAGTCCTCTGCAGTTGGTAAATCGATAGCATGTGCCTAACAGGAAATATGCATTCCACTGATATGATTAATTTCTATGTCTGTGTTAGATGCATTGTCTGTCACAACTACAGTTTGCATTGATCCAACTATACCCCATTCAGATAAAGTAATTTGGAGTACTTCACCAAAATTAACACCAGCAAGGGATTCATGTAGTGATCTTGTTTGGACTATATAGTGTGTAATCTGACAAGCATTTGTAGTGAAATGGGCTGTTATAATGATGTAACACTCCACTGCTTTGGAAGCCTATCCATCTGTGGTAAGGGTAATACTGCTAGTTGTCTTCGAGGTGTCTAGAACTTCTAGTTTAACTTCAACATACAAGTCAGGGATGACCTTACCATTGAAATGTTGTCTGCTGGGGATATGGTATCTGGGTTACAATTCATTAATAAGACCCTTGCAATCTAGCTGTTCTACAATTCAATAGTCTCAGATCAGTAAAAATAAACTGGTCATTCCATTTCATATGGCTTGAGCCTAAAATGGTGTGTGTGTGTGTGGCATCTTCAGTTTGAAAGCTTCAGACAATTTCAACTGTCCAGAAACAATTGGTGTTTTATTATCTTTAATAAGAGAACACTCAAAACTACTGACTGGTGTCTTATTGTTTTATACCAATTGATGTGTCAACCAAATACCAGTGTTGGATGCTCTCAATGGGTGTTGTGACATTGGATCTGATGCTGGTGTTTGAGTGGTAATGTTCATGAAACCCTGGCATTGCTGTTGTGTCCTTTTTTGGCACTGTAGTGCATCCCCTCTTAGGGCTCCATGATGGGTAGGGTCAGTGGGTGCTGAAATATAGCTTCTTTATTATGAATTCCTCTCTTTCTGACAAAATAAGTAAAAATGAAAAACAAACAAACAGATCAATGGAAAATGACCATGCAGTCAATATTACAGCCTGTTTCTGCACCTCGATTTCTGATTATCCATTCCTTATCTGAGAAATCCTTTGGGCAGATGTGTCCATTTTCTATTCAAAAAAGGATTAGATGGACTTGCTAGCTCATCAAAGTCAGTAAAGTAGCAGTGCTGTTGAGACATTTTGGTGGAAATATCTTCACCATAACATTCCAAACTCCTCTTAAAACAAAGGCCATTGGGGATATACCCATTGAGGTTACACCCCATGCAACTTTGAATTCTTCCAGAGGAGTTAGAGTTGAGAGGGATTTAAAGAACATTCCTGAGTCATAGATCCTTGCTGGTTTCTCCACTCAAGGCATTACTGCAGTGCACTGAATCTTTACTTGTAAAGACAAAATTATGGATGCTACTAATGTTCTGATATTAACATTTACATCACCATGTCTTCCTGCAACAGTCAAAGCAGATTATCTGAACTGCAAGGTACAGTCTTACATTCCTAACCCTCTCAGATGTTTCCAATGTCAGCAGTTTAGTCATTTGAAAACATCATGTCGTGAATCTTTTGATATGTACTTATTGTGGTGGTAAAGACCATGATGCTTACGAGTGCAACCTGGAACCATGCTGTGTTAATGTAGGGTTTGCCACTCCTCTTACTCTATTCCTTACCCTAAGTGGGTAGAAGAGAAATAGGTGCTTGAAGACTGTTAATAATATCACCTACCCAGAGGCTCAGACATTATTGTCCACAACTCCATCTTGGAAGTATGCTGCTGCACTCCATTCCACAGCCACAATGGGAGTGCAGATAAATCTTTCTGTGCTTCTAACAAAGTCATTTGCAAAACATCTTAAGAAACTTTAGCCCTCCATAATTAGAAAAGTTTATGCATATATATCTACACCCTTGTGCAAATTAATTGAAACAAGACGAGAAAATTACGATTTTTTCAATTTTTTGCATTTTATTTCTGAGAATCCAAAATTACAAATTAATACATGATATGACCACCTTTATTTTCCAGAAGATCATTAATCTGCTTTGGCATCGAGTTCACGAGTTGACTACAATCTTTATTAATTTTTGGATCGCAGTACCACACCTCAATTAGCTTATCTTTCGTAGTACAGTCTTTTCCCTGAAGTCTTTCTCTACAAATCGCCCAAAGGTTTTCAATAGGATTTAAGTCCGGAGAGTTTCCTCGATGAAAGTTAGACCAGCCCAACTGACCTTCTTTCACCACTCACTCATAACTTGATCCTGCCATTGTGTGCAAGCCATTGATAAATGACTGTGTGACAGTAATAATTAACTGTATTGTCCAGGCAGCTGCTTAAATTAACTGTATTGTCCAGACAGCTGCTTAGTGTATTCCTAAAACTTCAACATGTTTCCCACAGTATTCTCATCCTTGGTGAAATTCTGCCTGCTATGTGGCAAAAGCTCAAAAATGGGCTTGGAATACTCTTTGTAGGTATCCTACATTTTTAAACCACATTGCATGTCATTGGGCTTGTACACATGCTCGGCAGGTCAGACGTCAAAGCCAGATATTGTGCCATTTCTTTCTTGCCTCTCTTGCCATTCTGCAGGTAGTTTTTAACTGGATCTGACAGGATAATGTTTTTTTTTATGCTTGGTGCCATGCTATTGTACTTCCTTTTCCTAAACCTGGGAAGGATTCCAAGATTCCTTTTGAACTACCATCCAATTGCTTTGACAAGCTGTTTCTGTAAGGTCTTGGAGAAGATGGTTAATGCTCATCTTGTTTGGTTCCTCAAATCAAGCAACTTCCTCTCACCCACTCAGTGTTGGTTCCAAAGACAGAGCTTCATCACTGACCACCTGATTTGACTTGAAACATCAATTAGGGAAGCCTTTCTCAAGTGATAACATCTTGTTTCTGTATTTTTTTATCTTTGGAAAACTTTTACAATGTGTATATGACATCTCCACTCATATGGGTTGCATGACAATTTTCCGATTTTTATTGAGCATTTTTAATGAACCAGTGATTCTAAGCCCGTGTTGCTTTGACACTTCCCATTCTTTCCCACAGGACTTTGGAGTTTCTCAGGGCTGTGTCTTGAGGGTCACACTTTTCTTTATAAAGATTAATGTCATCAGTGGACAAATACCCCTACAGTTACGAATGGTCTCTTTGTTGACAACTTCCACATCTTGTGTCAGTTGTTGAACATGAGGTTTATTGAGCAGTAGCTACATACTGCCCTCAATCATTTACTGAAGTGGACCACAGCAAATGGTTTTAACCTATCTTTCTCCAAAAACTGTTTGCATGCACTTTTGCCATCAATGGGGTATTCACCCTTATCTTGAACTCTGTATTAGTGAAGTTATGCTTCCTGTGGCCCCTGAGGCAAAGTTCTTGGGACTTATCTGTGACTGTAAGCTGACCTTTATTTTACACATCAAGCAGCTACATGTTGAGTTTTCAAGGGCACTGAACATCCTCCGTGTCCTCTCTTCCATCTCTTGGGGAGCAGATTGATATTCCATGCTAAAAATCTATTGTGCCCTTATTTGATCAAAACTGGTTTATGAGTCTCAAGTCTATGGCTCTGCCAAGACCTTGGCCTTGAAAGTGTTGGCTTTGTTCACCATTAGGGGCTTCAGCTCTGCACAGGGGCCTTCTGCACTTCTCCAGTCCAGAGTTTTTACACAGTCCCATCAACCCATATTATACCTTTTGTCGTTTGCAACTGTCTTTAATGTATGTTTCAAAATTTGATCTTTACCTCAGTATCCCACATGGGGTTGTGTTTCTTTTAGACTTCGTATCCAGTTGCAATTGGATGAATTGGGTTTATTTTTGGATGATTTAGTGGTATCCATGGGTAATTACTATCCTCAAATGTGACTTTTCTTTGAGCCATCTGAAGAAGGCAGAGACTCCCAAATGGAAGTATTGCCTTCTATTTGCTGAACATTTTTCGAACCATCCTTCCATTCCCATTTATACAGATTGTTCCAAATCAGGTGACTCTGCGGGCTCTGCCATGGTTTGCTGTGATTTAGTTGTTGCACACAGAATACCCTTTACAGTTTGTGTTCACTGCTGAATTGTATGCCATTTCTCTTGCCCTGGATCACATAGAAACTAAGCAGTACAAAGTGTACTATTTATACCGATTCACTTAACTTTCTGTTAGCCCTGAAATCACTTCATGTTAGTTCTCACCCTATTCTTGCCAATATTCAAAACCGACTGGCCCATTTCTCTTTAAAGCTACTTCTATCCAGTTTCTCTGGATACCAAGCAATGTTGGTATTCATTGGAATGAGCTTGCTCACATCACAGCTAAGTCTGTCTGCTGTGGTACTATGACTGCTGTGCCTGTCCCATACATGGACTGTGGTCTTGTATTTAAGGTTTTGGTCAATTCCAGTTGGCTGTCAACTTGGACTGAGCAATATGATAATAAACTTTTTCAAGTCAAACCTTCTATTACTCTTTTGCTGTCTTGCTTCTGTAAGGATCAGGAGGAAGTTGTTCTGGCTTGGCTATGCATTGGTCACAGTTTTTTAACTCACCACTTTCTTTTATCTGGTACTGATGCACCAATGTGTGGTCTGTGTGACACTCAAGTCACAATAGCACACACCTAACTGTTGTGCTATCATTACGATCGAGAGTGATGGCATCATTTTAAACATTTTTATGGTGGGTTCACCCTTGACATTGGTCAGTGTCATTGGTGAGGTTGATTATGTCCACCTCAATTGTTTTTAAATTTTTAAAAGCCATTGGTCTTTTTAACTCTAAGATTTTAATCTGAAAATTGGACTTTGTTCTGTTTTAGCATGATTCCTTTTTACATATTTTACTGATTTTTTACCTTTTTACCAGCTGTTTGGTACAGATAGCCCAGTTGCTTTGTGCCAATAAACACAAAACAACCAACCAACCAAAAGCAACATTATCTTGCTATGTGCAGCTAAATGGTGATTTTGAACACTTATCAGCTAATCAGCTATCTTCATAACCACTCTTTATTATTTTAGGTTTTATGCAATCTGGTATATTTATCAATAGTAAATAACAGAAATAAATGAGTAATACTTAATGTAGTAGATACTAGGTTGTCATTAGGTGAACAACAGGCTATGAAGAATTAATTATTTAGAATTACGTTATATATTTTGCTTTAACACTTTTAGTAATGTGCAAAAACAGTACCTTATCAGTAACTCATTGAATGAGTCTTATGTACTGCAGTATTTATTCATTGTTACATAATGAATCTTGGATTGAACAAAAGTCGCAAGGTTCACTGAAATTGGAACATTCTTACATATCTGTGAAGTAGTACCAGTGTTTTTTCACTGGTCTTTGTTTTTATAATAAAAATATTTAAAGTAAATTACTTTGGAATATGGTCAGGATCTTAGCTGACTCTTAAAACTTTAAAGCAATTTAGTTAATCTAGTTTGAAAATATGAGACCAGAAGGCCAAATGTAAAAGTTGTGTAGCCAACTTGTATATTAAATTTTTTTGAAACTGTGGTTGTTGTGTGAAACAAGGTATTAGTAGTGCAATTTTTCAAGTTTCAGAAAATATATTTCTCACTTTTATTGCCATACTTGTACAGAAATTCACTTTACCTATCCAATGTACAGGTTTTTCTCAGTTTTCACACCACCAGTGTGTGTGATACTTCTTACTATGATATAGGTTCAGCTTGGTTAACTTGTTCAGGGTTACTGATGAAGAGTGGAATGCTTTGAAACTAGTATAACAACAACACACTTTGATCAAAGTGCAGTTTGAACTGGACATCCTTTGAACTTAGATTTAGTATTCTGAAAATTGTTTAGTTTTAAAGTTTATTATATCTACTATTGTGTGTCTATATAATGTGAAGAACTGAATAATTTCCAGTCACAATGTTTTCTTCATTTCATCCGTCCATTGTGTAGGTTGTTTGTATAGTACTGCAAATCATGTACACACCAACAGTAGGTTTGAGTATCACACAATACTTGTGTTTTTTATATTTCTGCATTTACTAATATCATAATTGATCTCATTATTTGGAAAAACTATAAAAAAGACAAAATGTGGATTTCTTCTTGTGATTTCACATGGAGTAGCAAACTTGATTGATACATAGTATTTATATCATAGAAACAGTTTGAATTTATTTCTATTTTCTGTATAATTCAGTGTCACAGCTATTATTTTTTGTTTTTCTGTTTAAAATTTAAATTCATTTTTAACATGTACCTTACTCTATGAAAGAGCTTGATCTAGTGGTTAGGACATTTGACCTGTGGGTCACATTTTTGATAATCAGTCACCAAACATGTTTTCCCTTTCAGCTGTGGGGTGTCATAATGTGATGGTTATTCCCATTTTTTCATTGATAAAAGAGTAGCTCAATAGTTGATTGTATGTGGTGTTGACCAACTGCCTTTCCTCTAGTTTATTACTGTAAAATTAGGAACAGCTTGTACATGTAGTCTTCAAGACAAAATTATGAGTAAGAGCTCTATGTTTGGTGTTCAACAATGATCCATCATAAATTAATATCATCCTCATTTCCAGACGCAGTTCGTAGTGAATTAAAATCAAACAAAACATACACGTATCATTGGCTGATAGAATAAATGTGGTTTCTATTAATATTATGCCAAGACATTTGATATTCTACACAAAGGTAACATTTTTCAAATGCTTGTCTCATTTATTTTGTGTGTAAAAAGTCCTTCAGTAATCTTTCATCCTCAGATTTTTTCCACAGAGTCTATGGAAAATATTTTGACAGATGTATTTTCATCTCAACTTCAGAGTTAGCTGACAGGCTTATGTTGGATTTATTTTTGCATTAGGGCATATGTTGTGGACATTCATCAACGAACTGGAAATATTATTGCTGCTCAGAAAACAGGTGGAGGTCAAGCATTCGAAGGCCATACAGTGCTGAATGAATTGAAGGATGGACTGAATATTGTAAAAAGAGATTTAGCTTCAGTGAATGCTAAAACACAGGTAGATATTTTTCTATGAGCAGCTATTTTTTGTGTTGGTTTTATTTATTTTCAAGATTATTAAAAAAATACATGAAACTGAAGGCTAGGTAACTTCTAGCATATTAGTAACATCAAATGTCAAACACTAGTATTACATTAGTAAAGGTTTAGTATCTTGCATGAAAAATATCTTAAGATAAAAAAAATTACAGTTACTCTTGTATAATTTATACTGTAGTTTTCAGTGTTTAAAGTTGTTTATTACCAACAATTCATCAGAAAAATTCTGAAATCCAAACTTTACTGAACAAAATAAAGTGATATAATCTTATCTTGGAGAGTGCACTGTTTAATTATTTGTACAAATATAATCTTTTTAGTATTCAAGATTTTTTCTCTTTTTTTAAACACTCAATTCCACAAGTATTTCCATCTTTCAGAAGCCTTTCCCAAACATCCAAGGTAATTGTAACTTGAAGCATATTATAGTGCAAATATAAACTGAATAATCCCCAAATTAATTGTTTACAGTAGTTTGTATTTAAAACTTGTGCCTGCCTGAAGACAAAATTTACTTCTGTTGGATTGAATTACTTATATTCTGTTATTTTGGTGGTTTTTGTGTCACTAGACTCATGGTATATTCTGACAGTGTATTTTGTTTTCTCAGGTAAACCCTTGTCCACCAGTGCAAGCAGTTAACTGTCTGACACCTGTTTACTTCTTTGTTTTTATGGGTGTTCAGTTGGCAGTTATGATAGGTTACATTATGTACAAGTAAGTTTTGTGTTTTATATTTAAGATGATTGTTTAGGTTTGATACTAATACTTTAAGTTTGGAAATGAACTCTGTAAAACAGGACAAACATTTAAAGCAACTTTAATTTCAGAATTTGAGTTTACAATTATAATATTTAGAAGTATAAAAATGCAAAAATTATATTTTACATCTACTATAAAATCTTTTCAAAAACTTTAATAATAATGCACAATTTTGACACTAGTTTGTAAAATTTCTTCAGTATTGGTAACTTTATCTTTTTGTTTTGTTTAGAAACATTGTACTTCTTAAATAGTTACAAGTAACTAATAAATATAATAATTTGTACATTTTTTTGAGGAAGGTGAAACTTTGTGCTAGTATAATATTACTATCTCTGTTAACTTATCCCAGTTAACTCGCTAATCCCAGTGAGCTAGCTGCCCACTGGCCTATACAGGTTCAGTTATTGAGGATTTAGGCAGATGTTGCTCTCTAAATTAAAGCAAAAAAAAATGTCAAGTTAAAAGTAGTCATTTTGAAGATATTGATGTATGAGATTGACATAACAGTTAAAGCTCCTTATCATAAGAAAATTCAATTAGTGTCAAGCTATTATTATATGAGCTGCATCTTTACTTCTGTTATATCTATTTATGTTTCTAATGGCATGTATTGCTATATATGTTGTTTTTTTTTATCCTTTCAGAAGTAACAAAGAAGCACAAGCTAAGAAGTTTTATTAATAAAGTTTTGATAATTTTATTTGTATTCAATGGGGATGGGAAATGATATGTATGTAAATGTGTTCTTGAAAATGTCTTCCTTCAAATCTGTACTGGTGAAAATTAAAAGGAAAGTATTTTTTGAGCTAAGAGTATAGATAAGAAAACATGCTGTAGTTGGACAGAGAAAGAGATGAAATAAAACAGAAACATTATCCACATACTTTTTATATTAAGAAGTAAAAGTGTTTTAAACAGTAAAATTTTTAATTTAATCCATTCAGTATTAAAAAAAAACAATTTTTTAATATTAATTTTCAGTTAGCAGGTTTAAGAGTTAGTAAGGTTACTAGTTGAAGATGTTTGTCTTGTAAGTCTTTGAGTTTAAAAACAAATAAAATGCAGTAACAAATTGTAGTACATTAATTTCCATTTCACTTTACAAAAGTAAAAATATATTTTGAACTAAATATTTATGCATAAAATTCCAGAGTTTGTAAAGAAAAAAAAATTATTGTCATGTTACAACAGTTTTAGTGAAAAAGACATTTTCTGTGGATAAAGTGTGAGGTTCATTGTATCTGATATAACACTACTATCGGGGGATGTTTTTTTAATTAATATCAACAAAGTTTTGCTGAAAATAAATCACTTGATAACACTGTTGAATCTGTTTTTATTTGTGAAAATACTTGTTGTCCATTGTATTAAAATTAAACTGCCCAAGTTAAGATTGAAGCTGCCATGTGGTTTAAGCAAAAAGGAATTTGTGCCTTTCCTTCATGAGAGATTTCATGTGAATAGTTAGTCCTAAGTAATTACCAGAAATTCACGTATCTCAGTCAAAAGAAATTCTCTGTTCTCTAAAATCTTTTGTTTGATCTGCAATACTCTTGAAATAGTTCGTGCAAGTCTTTTTATGAACATTTCTATAAAATAATTACATGTTTTTTGTTCTTGTAGAAGGTGGTTACAATATGTGATACTTAAAATACTTTTTTTTTTATCTTTCTATTGCTATTTAATGAATAATATTAGTAAATTTCAAAATTGTTATGTATTGTCTATATTCAATAAAAATGGGCTCCATGGTAAATGATAAAATTCTTACAGATGGTTTACAATTAAAGTTTTGATTTTGTAATGTGAGAAAAATTCAGACTAAAATGATGAAAAACAAACCTTTTAAACTGCTGCATATTTTTTATCTTTCTTTTTTTGTTGTAAGAGTGTAGGATGTGATACCATGTTACTCAGTTTTCAGGTTTTGTGTTTGACACGTGTGACTTACTGCTGCATTTTTTTTTGTTGTGTTAGAAGTTTAAATGAAATTTCAAACATTGTGAAGCAGTAAAATAAATGTTACTGTTGAAAGAGAAAAATAGTGTTAACATAAAGAAAATATACTGTGTTGTTAATACTAAATGTATTTATTTTTGAGACAATCACCGAGGAAAATAATTAAATAAAACACGTATGAGTGTGTGTGTGTGTTTCAGTTTGGTATATAAGTTTGAAAGTGATAAGCTGACTACATTTCTTTGGTTATCTCTCCTTTAAATAATACACCCTAGTAAGAAAATAAAATAAAAATAAAAATGTGCAACCTGTTGATTAAACATTCCACATTGTTTTTTTTTCTTTCTTTTTCTCTCTCTCTCTCTCCTTTTTCTTCTCAGAAAGTAGGTTTCAATCTACATGGAGACAAATTTAAATAATTTCAGTGTGTACCATCAAAGAATATTTCTCTTGGTTGTGTTTTTATGTACCATGTCTCTGATTTGCAGATCTGAGTTTTGCAATTTGTTGTGATTATTTTTTAAATCTCATAGACCAACTGTTTTTTTTTTTTATCAGAATATAATTTGAGGTTATACCTAATAACTTTTTTGATAAAATAAATGCAACTCATAAGCCATATTTAGCTGTAAGTTCTAAGTATTTAGTACTAATCTTTGAGAAACTTCATCAAAAGAAAAATCTTACTGGAAGGGCTGTTCTTTTGTGTTATGGAAACATTGCCCTGTTCTGTTTAAATTAGCTGTTCTAATAAGGCTAGTTGTGTCATTGATATTTCTATAATTTAATTGAAATATAATCTATGAATAGCATATTATAACCTAAATATTTGTCTCATCAATCTTTGTGTTTATCAAAATGTTTCAACTGGTTACAGCTAAACCATTGGATCAGGTGAGTTTTCAAACTAAAACTAAGTTACTCTCTATGTATATTTTATCAGTTTTCTTTGCTGTGAGAATACTCTTATTAAGATTTATCACTAATCATATCACTGTTTTGTTATGAAGTGTATTAACTATTTGGAAATGTTCTCCCAAAATAATTTTACATTCCAGTAGTTGAAAAAGGTGTTAGTTGTCCAATATTTAATGGATATTTTGATGAAATCGAGTGGATTATACCTGTATTCAATGTTTTCCTTGGTGTTTGCTAGTGAGGAAATCTCTGTTTTCCCAAATGTAATGTGTACAGCACTGGCTTTTAGATGTTTGACTAATAGTCAGATTGACTACCAGGGGTGTAGTAATGGTAATAAAAACGAAAGTGTAAGAGTGCTTGTTTTTGTTCTGGTGTTTTTATTCATTTTAGTTTTTCTCAAAGAATTATTTGCATACATGAATATTACAAAAAGTAATTGTGAGTAGCATACATAACTGGTCACTTATTGTGCTCACATACAAAGTATATTTACTTATAAAATCTGTTTAGGATTTGTCAAACAATTTATTTACACAATTATTTACTGATGTTAGTAGGTATAGGTTTCTCATACTTTATCATTTCTACATATAATGTTTGTTGGCAAATATGACGAGATATTAATAACAGTAAGTCATTCCACAAATAACTTAGTTGTTAATGTCAGATAAGATAAAAAGATTTCTGATTTGTTATTCTACAAAACTATCCAAAATAACTAGGATTTATACATTGCAGCTGTTCATGTCTAGCATCGTTAGTAGGGTGAACAAACTACTATTTTATT
Organism: Tachypleus tridentatus; assembly: GCF_004210375.1. NCBI lineage: Eukaryota > Metazoa > Arthropoda > Merostomata > Xiphosura > Limulidae > Tachypleus > Tachypleus tridentatus. The sequence goes on from NC_134828.1 coordinate 102,039,283, forward strand.
AACTAAAAAATGTATTACTAAAGGGATTGCTAAAACACCACAGCCAACATGGCCATAATTTTGCTTGAGCATTATTGATTTGATTTCAAAAGTGCATCAAGTTACTCAAAAGGGAGAAGTCTAAATAAACATAACAGTAAAAAAGATATTGATAGGTGTGAATTAATTAAAGTATTTCATACACTTAGCCTTCTGAGAATATGAAAAAGAACTACAGATGTTGCATTTTTCAAATCCTCAAAAGTATCTGACTCTCTACAAACTCCAACTATTTTTACTTAGTTAGTGGTTCTGTACCATGATTATACTGATCCTCTACTTAATTATCTTTGATTACTGGATCTGGACTATTCACATTGCTGCAGCCAAGACTTTCTATTTTTAATTTAGAGATTGCAGGTATTATTGTTTGGTCTTGTACCTGATTAGTCTGTTCTGCTACTCTAATTATTTAGAGAATCGGGGTTGCAAGCTTACAGTTGATACATCATGCTTTGGATGTTCACAATTTAGATTAACATTGTTTAAGAATATATTTGTGTGTGTGTGAAAATGTTTCGGATCACTGCCATACATATCAGCCCTCTATCTCTGTTTCTAACTGCGTGCCACATAACACAGGTTTCTATTGAGTTAACCATTTACATAGCTCAGATTTCTCACAAATGAGATCCTGGGGTATTACCATGGTAAATTCCATAGCAGACAGTCTGTTTTCACATTCATCAGCCTTGTGGGTTTCCAAACCATTAATGACTTGTAGAGATAAAAGCTGTCATATTATAGTTGCTGAATGTTATTATCAGATATTTATCACAGGTTATATAACTCTTTAACTTGGTCTTTATTTTATTATTATTTCACTCTTATATTTGAATAATAAAACTGACTTGGAAAGCTCATATTGCAGTCTTTGTTTTTTTGTATTATGTCATCTGATCATGCTTCAGCATTCCAAGTTCACTTCTCTTTTTAATTTTAATTCTTAGTTACCTTTGTGTTATTTCGTTTGATTTCAATTTTGCATTTTTTTATATACTCATTTACTCTAGCATTTTAAATTGGACACATATTCTAAAGTTACAAAAAAGGTTGCATTGTGTGTGAAATTGTTTGTATCCATCTTCATTTTAATAAAAGTGCCACAGTTAAGTCTATCTACACCCTGAAGAACTTGGAATTTTGAGTTTTGTGGGTCATGCAATATTCTTTTCTCTGAAGTGAGAATACCTCAACCAGAGATGCATAATTTTCTTGTGTTGTGACCTTCATATATTGTAATGACCTTGTTTCTGAACAACTGTTAAAATTATGTCATTCATATAAGAGAACCACAAGAGATAAGAAGGAATTGTGGACTAATATCAGGTATTTTTTTGAAGGAATCTGTATGAATTTCTTGGAAATCTTTGTTTAGATGTAAAGTGCTTTCTAGAGCTTAGATAACAATCTTTTTATGTAATGACCATTTGGCCACTAATGGAAGAACTCTCCCACTGTTTACATTTAACTATGACTATTGACAGGTTTGAATGGCCTGGAAAAAGAAAAATGAGTGCATTGCAGGCTAGTTGACTAAACATCTTATCTGAGTCTAAATGTATAGAAACTTCATGATTAAGTCTATTTATTGTTCTAAGACAAGACTATTATAATTTAGCTTCTGTTCTTCTAAATGCTGGTAGATCCATTGAGTCCTCTAGTGACACAGTAGTATGTCTAGAGGCTTACAGTGTGAGGAACTAGTTTTCAATACTTGTGGTGGGTAAAGCACAGATAGAACCACATGTAACTTGGTGCTTATCTACAAACAAACAAAAGATTAATTGACGTTACATTAGAAAAGACATGTAGGCAGTAATCACATTACTGGCCTCAGCTGATCTACCATCAAGTTGGAGAGATAAACACCTTGCAAAATATAGAGAAAAACAAGAAGGCCATAAAACCTCTATGATGAAAGGCATACCAAAATAAACAGGTTTTTTTATGTAAAGCTACACAATGGGCTATCTGTGCTCTGCCCACCACGGGTATCGAAATCCGGATTTTAGCATTGTAAGTCCTCAGACATACTGCTAAGCCACTGGGGAGCAGGGTTTTGTATGATTAGGACCACACTGATCCAGTAGTGAGCATAATTTTTCTGACAATAAACCTGGATCATAAATCTTGGTTTTTCTCGCAGTGAAAACCTAGGCTGTTGAAATGAGCAGAGCAACTAGTGTTATTTTTATCAATGGCAACACACGAGTAAAACAGCAGCTACTCCCATGGTTAGTTGCAAATCTGTTAAGTGCTGGAAGGTAGTAACATACAGAAAAAGGTCAGTCCATCATTTTGAAAGGCCTGGGTAAAGAGGATTTGGGTCAATATCTTAAGCATTGTAGACAGTTTATTGCTCGTATGATGAATGGCTTAGTTGTTGCTGATAAGCAGTGATAGTGTGATATTGGCAGAGATTAGACAAGTTTTCATTCTGGGGGAGACTTCACAGTCTGTAGGGTCAGTCTCTATACGTGGAGGTAAGAACCGAGTGGGAACTTTCTATCTAACCAAATAACCTACATAGCCATCATTAAAAGTCTTATCCTAGTAGTGGCAAGACAATAAGGATATCATAACGGTTTGTCATAGCAGCCTCACTCTCTAAAGATGAATATAATTTGAGATCATTGGTAGAAGATTGCAAAAGGATTATCAAATGTATAACGTTCAAAACTGACATCACACAGAAGATAAGTGATTAAATCACATGCTTCTTTAAATATGTTGTTTGATGTTCATTTCGGATGTTATACATTTGACAACCATTTCTGATATCAAAGCTTTTGTTTTGTCAAAGTTTTAAAATTATTAGAGGAAGGGAGTCCCGATCTGAAACATGGACATTAAAAGTTTGTTTATCATTTGGTTTTAATTTATTCATACCACAACGGTATTTGTATGATTTTTTCTGATATATTGTTTCTTGTATTTATGACATTACAAAAAATAATTTTATACACCTTTCCGTTATAAAGGTTTTAAACTAATGAAGTGTTATCTACTCCATTGAACGTGAATAGTGACAAGGACAACAATTCGAATGGTTTTATTTGAGAGGCGGTTTTAAAAGACATAGTGGTATATTATAATGTATTTAGTGGCCATAGACCACAATTTTCGGATCTTTAACTCTTTTTTTTTTTTTTTTGTTCATGGCTGTAACATACACTGTAGAATGCTGGTGAATCAAGAACGGTCAGTTGGTAACATTGAACGAAAGGCCTCATTAGTAGTACCGTAAGGAGAAAATGTGGATTTTGCTGCATTGGAGTTTTCCATTGATTTTTTTCCCCAAATTTTTTCTTCATGGTAGTCTTGAATATTTCAATCTCGATTACTGCTGTAATACGTGTTTTTGGAAATTGTATACAATTACGGTCTTGTTATAATTTACACGCCACTTCCTCCTTAAAGGATTACTTTGACAATAGATTTTTCTGCAATTACTTTCCAAAGTTTATGGAATAAACCTGTATAGTGTTTCAGTAAATTTTACCCCCAAAAGTCTCAGTAGTTGGTTGGTTAGTTTCACCAGTAAAGTTCTCTCTATTGTTTTAGAAAAATTATAGAATCAATAGTTTAAACATTCACATATAATTTTAATCATTAAAAGACCCGGCATTGTCAGGTGGTTAAGGCGTTTGACTCGTAATCCGAGGGTCGTGGGTTCAAATCCCTTTCACATCAAACATGTTTGCTCTTTCAGCCATGGGGGCGATATAGCGTTTCGGTCAATCCCACTATTTGTTGGTAAAAAAGTAGCCCAAAAGTTAGTGGTGGGTGATGATGACAAGCTGCCTTCCCTCTAGTCTTACACTGCTAAATTAGGGACGGCTAGCGCCGATAGCCCTTGTGTAGCTTTGCGCTAAATTAAAAAAAACAACAAACAAGTCTAATTTCTCTAGCACACTGTCTATAGCTGACTAATAATAATAATACTATCTCTTGGCGCATTGGTTTATATACCCCCTTGTGCAAATTAATTGAAACAAATGGTCATTTTACAATATTTTCAGCATGGCGGTCGGTGTAGGCTCGTTTAGCCTGCTGATATCCTTTAATAGTCACTTTTCATACAAACGGCGTCATTAGCTGTGTTTTGCAGTACGGTCGATCTATTTTTGGGATATATGACGAAATTTTGAGGAATATTACGTCATTCGAAATTGCGTTAGACTTTTCTCAAAAATGAGGCTATTTGTTTTATTGCTAATTAGTCGTCATTCAGCCGTCATACACAATGGATGTGACTCCTAGAAAGCGTACAAAGATTGTGAAACTGCACGAGCACACCGGTATGATTTACAGGGAAATCGCGGACGCTGTTGGTGTTCGCCTATCGACCATCAGCCGTGTGATCAAGGCCAAGGTGAGTACCGGATCTATCAGTCCGAAACGTAAAGGAGGATGTGACCGAAAAAGGAAAACAACGCCAAGAAACGACGCGTACGTGGTTGGGGAGAGTGTGAAAGATCCACGGAAGACAAGTGACGTCATAAAAAGAGATTTGGAGGTCAAAGAAATAAAAGTTAGCTCTTCAACGGTTCGTCGTTGGCTACTTGATGTCGGTCAAAGGACAAGGAAACCAGTCAAAAAACAACGTCTTACCAACGCAATGAAGAAAAAACGGTATAAATGGGGCCTGAAATACAAGAACTGGACGCAAGAACAATGGAGGAAGGTGTTATTCAGTGACGAGACTCATTTCTTCGTACAGGGTCAAAGAAGTCTGCATGTTTGCAGATCTCCAGGTGAGAAACTTCGAGAATCTCACATCAATTAGTTCGTAAAACATCCCTTGAAGAAGATGTTTTGGGGCTGTTTCAGCTACTATGGCGTCGGAGGCTTACATATCGTAGAAGGTATGATGCGAGGACCACAGTACATCAAAGTCCTGCAGAGAAGAGTCGTTCCAGAATTGAAAAAGAGATATCCAGATGGATCTGGCATTTTTCAGCATGATCTGGCTCCGTGCCACACATCGAAACTTGTGAAGAATTTTGTGACTACAACGCGAATAAAGGTGCTGAACTGGCCTTGAAACTCTCCGGACTTATATCTTGTTGAAAATCTTTGGGCGATTTGTAAAGAAAGATTTCGTGGAAAAGACTGTAATACGAAAGATACGCTAATTGAGGTGTGGTACCGCGATCCAAATATTAGTGAAGATTGCAGTCAACTCGTGGACTCGATGCCAAAGCGGATTAATGATCTTCTGAAAAATAAAGGCGGTCATATCATGTATTAATTTGTGAGTAATTTTTGGATTTTCAGAAATAAAACGCAAAAAATTGAAAAACCATAATTTTCCGTCTTGTTTCAATTAACTTGCACAAGGTTGTAGCTTAAAGTGAGATTCTTGAATGTTCAACAATGTTCAAACACGCTAGCGTTTTCGTGAAAAATATATTTTTGATTCTTACAAATTTAGAGAACAGGCAGGAATTGCGCAATACGTATTCAACAATATACGGCACATGCATCAAATCGAAACAAACTTATTAAAACAAACATATAACGGTAAATCTATTACAGTGTCATAAACGAGTAAGACTAAGTGTTAAACACTATTTAACTTTAATGGTTTCAGATAATTATAGATTAATTCTAATTTTATTGTTTGTTTGTTTTTTGGAATTTCGCACAAAGCTACTCGAGGGCTATCTGTGCTAGCCGTCCCTAATTTAGCATTGTAAGACTAGAGGGAAGGCAGCTAGTCATCACCACCCACCGCCAACTCTTGGGCTACTCTTTTACCAACGAATAGTGGGATTGAACGTCACATTATAACGCCCCCACGGCTGGGAGGGCGAGCATGTTTGGCGCGACTCGGGCGCGAACCCGCGATCCTCAGATTACGAAGCGCACGCCTTAACGCGCTAGGCCATGCCAGGCCCTCTAATTTTATTACTCCGAGATATTACGTACTTAATAAAATACATAAAATTAATAACTGACCAATTGTATCAAATATGGGTAAATAATCGTTTGAAATAGCCAAGCATATAGCTTAGACACATTCTTTCTTTGGGTTTGAGTTACTTAGAATTAAACACAAAGCTACACAATGGGCTATCTGTGCTCTGCCCACCATGGGTATCGAAACCCCGATTTTAGCGGTGTGAGTCCGTAGACGTATAGTTGTGCCATTGAGGGGCCTTTCTTTTGGAAGTAAAAAAGAAATTGTACAGAAAGTACAAAATATAAAGTTAAACAAGGAAGATTCGTTAATATCGTTTAATATAATGTCGTTGTTTACAAAGGTGGAAGTACAAGATGCAATTTAGTAGTTTGAAAATAAGTTGTTAGAACAAAATTCTGGCAGTTGAAACTATATAATCCATTTTATTTTCAAGTTAGCAATAATATTCATAAACAAAATGAATGATTATCAATGGGAGCCTCACTTTCATCTACGTGACGTATATGGATGCATTTGAAACAAACGCTATAAATGGTGCAAACTACAAGCCTGATATTTGGATAAGGTATGCAGATGACGCGTTCTTGATGTGAAGATGTGGTAGTAAAGCATTAACAGTTTTTGTGCTATTTGAATAGCCTATAGCCATCTATGCAATTTACATATGAAACTAATAAAAGGAATAGCTCGCCGTTTCTAGATATATTGGTAAAAACAAGCTTACAAGGTAATTTAGAAACATTTCTTAATCGCAAATCATTTTCTGTTCCTGTGATTTCACATCAGGAATCATGCCATATTAGATCACAAAAATATTTGCGTTTTACACTTATGTTCACAGAATTTTGAAGACATATATTAAAAATAATAGGTAAAAAATTGAATTTTTACCAGTGAAATATATAATAGTTGAAAAAGGACTTAACCCAAATTTGTAGATAGAACAGTTAAGTAGTTCACTATTGGATCAAAGTATTACTTTAGAACTAATTTACGATAAAATTAAAAAGTAATGTTTAATTCTGTAATACGTTCCAAGTTAAAGAACAACAAATATTTCTGCTTATATTCAAACCATCATATAATACAAGGGAAATTTTAGGTAAGACTAAACATATCGTAAAGTTGACAGAAAAAGATAGAATTTGTAAAATTGGACTTCAGTGTGAAGTAATTTATACTGGACAGCCAAAACATAATTTAGTATCGTTTAAGAGGCACGTAAGAAATGAAAACAAATCTTCCATAGCAGAGCATGAACAAAAAACACAACATAAAGTATCATGGGGAAAACATACTGTAATATCGGTTGAACCAAAATATATTACAGCCTATAATATTCGTCAGTCTTTTTAAATAATAAAGTATCAAACAGACTGTGAACTATTAATAGAAATGAAGGTTCGGCGAATATCTGTGTAAGAATGTGGTGTGACTGCCTCAAAGAATTATGTAAGATTTATAAACTTTTGTCTGAATTTCGCACAAAGCTACTCGAGGGCTATCTGTGCTAACCTTCCCTAATTTAGCAGTGTAAGAAGGCAGCTAGTCATCACCAGCCACCACAAACTCTTGGGCTACTCTTTTACCAACGAATAGTAGGATTGAACGTAACATTATAACGCCCCACGGCTGAAAGGGTGAGAATGTTTGGCGCGATGGGGATGGGAACTCGCAACCCTCAGATTACGAGTCGCACGCCTTAACACGCTTGGCCATGCCGGGCCTTAATTATAAACTTACACAAAGGTCACATGGTCTCAATAAAAAGGTAAAAATATGACACTGTTATGTTTTGCAATTCATTCCTGACGATGGCTTTGTAACGTCGAAACATATATAGTGAACTTTTCGAAGGCCGAAAATTAGCCTTAATTAAAAACGATTTTAATTGTGTACACATCTTAATAATGTGTGTTATTTATTAGTTTACTAATTAGTTATTCAGAAAATTTTCAAATAACATGACATTTTTAACTTTCCCATCTACACGTTAATGTCTTTGGATATTATTATGGGTTTCATATGTCGGTGAAGATTGGTTACAAATATATTTGTCATACGTTAGTAGTAGGCCTAATATATTTTTAAATACAACATTCTTAATCTAGACCTCTAGAGATTTTCAAGAATTAGAAGGATGTATAACGCAGCCGTCCTGAAGAGCTTTGGATTGAGAAAAACACGGCTTCGGCAATAAATATTACAAATATAGTATGGTTAGAATAATATTAACATACATTCCTATCATTGTTGAAAATCCCAAACGGACCAAATTAAGAATTTAGTGATCATAAATGTATTAGGCCTAATACTAACGTCTTACGACAAATACAATTCTTTGAAAATTGTTGAAAGAACAGCAAATCGCTTTAATGTATTGACCACCATTAGTTTTACTTCCCGTGAGTATAAATGTTTACTATACAGTTAATATGTATAACAGTTTCATATATGACACAACATTATGACATTAATTAAGTTATAGTCACTATTTTAAGTCCCTTTTCTGTCTTGTTACGATTGACATTTCGCGAATTTTATAGCATTTACTTTTCAGTTCTTATAGAAGATTATTTATTTCATATTGTCCTTTCCATTTATTTTGTTTAGTGAGAGAGGTGAGTTAAAATCGGATTAGTCTCATTCGGAAGGCCCGGGATGGGCAAGTGTGTTAAGGCGTGCGACTCGTAATCCGTGGGTCGCAGGTTCGAATCCTGGTCGCACCAAACATACTCGCCCTTTCAGCTGTGGGGGCGTTACAATGTGACAGTTAATCCCACTGTTCGTTGGGAAAAGAGTAGCCCAAGAGTTGGCGGTGAGTGTGATGACTAGCTGCCTTCCCTCTAGTCTTACAATGCTAAATTAGGGACGGCTTACACAGGTAGCCCTCGAGTAGCTTTGTGCGAAATTCAAAAAACAAACAATAGTCTCGATAGCTTTCATAAATTAATTTGGTAAAGCAGAAATATTATTTCGTTTCGGAACATTTCATTGTATGTTTAAAACAATATTGTTTTTAATCACATTTAACGTTATTGGATTTTAATTAAAGTATCAATATTCTATTGAATAATATATTAAATAATCTATTTATTATGCGATAAGTATTCAGGCATTAATTTTTTATAATTTTCTGTCTTTTAGCAGTACTAGTGGCACTTTTCCTGCCGTTTGATTCCACATTAGATAAACATGTGTAGTAGCGATTCATTTCGGATATTATGGTCCGCTAAAATACACTTTCGAAGGCGTTTGAGGAGTTTCAATAAGTCAACTTTTTAAAGGAAGTATTAGGAAAGGTTATGGATAGAAATGTTTTATAAAAAAACTGAAAAGACGTTAAATTTATGAACGTACTTGAAGCCATCAGTTAGTGTTTTTGTGTTCTATAAGTGAGGTATATTCTATTATATTTTGTTTTTACTTTCAATAATAATATTGATTAGAATATTAAATTAATTTGTCTAGTTTTTTTCTCCATTTCCTTTTATTATAGAAATTGTTATACGTTTTTACATTATTAGTTAAGTATATAGATACAATACTAACCTAACTCTTCTAAGCTTAACCTAACTAAGAAGTTAACATTAACTGAAGAAAGATAAACGCATTAAGTAATATATTTTGACCAACTTTATCAATTCTTAAAATCAAGTATATGGTAATTGCATGGTCCAGTAGGTAGAATTCATGGCTTGCGACCTTTTGTCATATAAACACGCTTCGTACTCTTCAATATAAGAGTGATGGTCAAATCCTACTATTTGACAATAGTAATCCGAAAACTGTAGCCCAAGAGATGGCGTAATCTATCATAGTGGTTCCAAAATAATTTCTTTAAGCAGCACTATCGGAATGAAAATGTGCTTGTGCTACAATGAATTTTTTGATAAAAATTACCTTCAAAAACGAAAAATTAACTCCTAGCAGTGTTTCATTCATAACATAGAACACAACAACATTATAATATGATCATGAGACATCTAGAAAGTATAAAATAATGCAACTACACAACAACAGATTAATTCTATAAATATACATATTTAATGAGTGTGAGCTTGTTTTCATGCTGTAATCTCATTTATATTAGGTCTAATTTGAGACAAACAAACTCTCATCTCTTCATCAACACAAATAAGCCTTTCTCTTTTCTGGTCCTTGATATTTGTCAGAGCTGAAAATCCCTGTTCACAACAATATGTCGTGGAGAACTGTAGAAGAATGGATAATGCTCTTGAAGAGATGCGTGGATATCGTCTCTGATTGTATATCCAAAAATAGTCCAGTGACATATTCCCGTGTTTCATTTTCAAGGTGCGATAACTCGAAATGCATGTCATTTCCCCCTCCTTGTCTAATGCCAGATTTGAACAGTTGATGGCCCGGCACGGCCAAGCGTGTTAGGGCGACTAGCTGCCTTCCCTCTAGTCTTACACTGCAAAATTAGGGACGGCTAGCACAGATAGCCCTCGAGTAGCTTTGTGCGAAATTCAAAAAACAAACAAAACAAACAAACAATTGGATTTCACAAAAGGATCTCTAACCCAGTCGAATGTTTCTGTAGACAACGATGAGAAGTACTGATCAATCTTTTCTAGCAGTGTTTCAAGAGGTTCCAGTATGAGGCCATACAATTCAAAACTTTTTACTAGTGGGAACATTATGTTGTATCGCTTTTCTGAGCCAGAGCTGAAGCTTTTTTTTTTAATGCAGTTAGTTTGTCTGTAGTCGTGAAAATATTGTCATCACAACCTTGCATACTGGCGTTGAGCACATTCAACTGGGAAAAGATATCGGCTAAACATGCCAGCTTTGTACACCAGTCATTTTCATCCAGAAGGTGGTACAATGGATTTCCTTATTTTTCCAAAAATGCTTTTAACTCATTCTTTAGTTCCAATACCCGATTTAAAACTTTTTCGCGAGACAGCCAGCGAACCTCAGTGTGCAGAATTAGGCGTTGGTGTTCTGATTTATATTTTGAAAAACACGCTTCTCAATATTAGCTGACATATCAACTACTCTTCTGCGGATTGAATTATTAGACAAAGGAATTTTCATAATTTCTCGCTCAGCATCATCGCCAAACAAAGTTTTCACAATTAAGCAGCTGGCAGGCAGAATCAATTTTTCAGCTATTGTATGTGGTTTCGTCTGTTGAGCAATCATTTTGGCCACTTGGTAAGATACAATCTCCATCTTATATGAGACTGACATTCGTTTTCAAAATATGATTGTTGGAATTTCTGCTGTTCCAAAAGTCTTTCAAAATATTAAACATCCTTGTTTGCTACATTTCTATATTTTGACAACAGATGTCTTTTCATCTTGTTTGGGACCATATTAGCATTGAAACTCAAACACAGAGGCTGAGATGCTTTTTTATCTCCAGTCCATGTGAAACCGAGACTCAGATAGCTATCCTTATCTTGTCGACAACTTTTAGTTTTTGGAGGTTTGCTTGGGCCTGCTATTGGTGTCGAATTCGACGAGACTTCTTCAGCACTGTGTTCAACCTGCTGGCTCGATTTTGAAGACGACGATTCTGGATCACAACGTGGACTCGGATCGTCCTCGTCCTCATTTAATGCTCTTGCTCTCACTTTGGAAAAATATCTATCCATGATCTACAAATAAAAAATTCATATTCATTTTTGGCACATGCATTTTAAAAAAATGTCTCTAAATCTTTGATTGTCGTTGAATCTTCCCGCCACCACTGCCATCCTCTCGCACCGCACCGTTTGGGAACCAATGGTTTATCACTTCAAACATAGAGAAGTCTATACACAGTTTCCTATTATGTAGCTTTACAAGAAACTTCTAAAACAAATTAGACCAAAATTTTCACCCAACAACATTTTTGTTTAACTGTGTAGCAATGTTTGCTACAGGTTTATTTGTACAATTGTTATTTTGATAAAAGAAATCAAAGTATGAATTACTTGGTACACAACATATAGGATACAGAAATCTTCACAAGTCTGTGTGGCATTGGGATAAAGAAATTACATAGAAGGTCCCTTTACTTATCTAGAACAGATGCAGTTGATGTACCGGATCATATGATTATTTTTTACTGTATCAAAAATTTCTTATGTGACGTCATAATAGTTTCGAGGCCCGGCATGGCCAAGCGTGTTAAGGCGTGCGACTCGTAATCTGAGGGTCGCGGGTTCGCATCTCCGTGGCGCCAAACATGCTCCCCCTTTCAGCCGTGGGGGAGTTATAAGTGACGGTCAATCCCACTATTCGTTGGTAAAAGAGTAGCCCAAGAGTTGGCAGTGGGTGGTGATGACTAGCTGCCTTCCCTCTAGTCTTACACTGCTAAATTAGGGACGGCTAGCGCAGATAGCCCTCGAGTAGCTTTGTGCGAAATTCAAAAAACAAACAAACAATAGTCTCGATGGTTTTCATAAATTAATTTGGTAAAGCAGAAATATTGTTTCGTTTCGAGAATAGGATATTAAACTTTAAATTAAAATATTAAAGTGTTAAACATTTTATAAAGGCATCTGGCATACTTTACAAAATATGTTTACTTAACTATAAGGTTATTGTTACCCCGGAATAAAGAGTGTTGATAAGATGAAAATTGCAAGTTTGGTTTACTTACTCTTACCATCCAAAAACCTTGACCTTTTATTATGCGGTATGTCTTTTCTTCCGAAGATCATATTTTATAATGATATTTACTAAAATGCAATATAAAATTTGAAAACTGTAATTTGAGCTGGGGTTATTCGTTTCTAAATCTAGTTTGTAAAATACTTTCCCATTTTAGGCTCAATGCATGCAAAACCTAGTCAAAACAAAAAAGTAATCAAAACATGGAAAGGTAAAATACATAAAATAATTAATCTGATACATTTTCAGTAATTAATATTTTTAAAGATGCACTTTACAGGTCCAATATTTTAACAACGTAATGATGTATATTATAATATGGTTTTCCTTTATTTACTGGAACCAAACAATCAAGGCTGTTACTCTGTGTTACAAACAGGATAGAAATTGTGATTGTGATTTTCTTATAGCAAAGCCACATGGGGCTATCTGCTCAACCCACCGAGGGGAATCGAACCGCTGATTTTAGCGTTGTAAATCCGGAGACATACCGCTGTACTAGAGGGGGGCTAGAAATTGATACTTACGCTAGATTTACATTACCGAAAATACGTAGCATGACATTTAAACAAATTTATAATTATATCATAGGGAAAGTTCTATTTATTGTTAATTCAAATGCTGTTTGATAGAAAATTATGTTTTTAAAAACATTCACCAGTATGTGACGTGTATTTGTGACATTCATAAGAAGAATTAACTTTTTGACAATTTCGACTGAAAAAAACCAAATATTACGGCAAGAAAATGACAAACTTCTCTTCTCATATTTCGCTTAGTATATGCCAATACAAGTAAAATGATGTTTGGTAGAATATGGCACGGCCAGGTGGGTTAAGGCGTGCGACTAGTAATCTGAGGGTCGCGGGTTCGCATCCCTGACGCACCAAACATGCTCGCCTTTTCAGTCGTGGGGGCATTATAATGTGAGGGTCAATTTCACTATTCATTGATGAAAGAGTATCCCAAGAGCTGGCGGTGGGTTGTGATGACCAGCTGCCTTCCCTCTAGTCTGCTAGATTATGGACGGTTAGCGCAGATAGCTCTCGAGTAGCTTTGCGCGAAATTCAAAAAACAAACAAACTGATAGAATAAAATATAAAATGACAAAACCACTTTATCTGTATACATGATAACTTATTTTTACAAGGTTAAAAAAAACACAGCATGTTTCGGTAGACGACATGATGCATCATCCGTCATTTCATTTTTAATCTTATTGAAAGTATGCACAAGGGCTGTCAGTCTAACGATGCAAACTGTGTTAATTGTTGTTATTTCTAGAGATTTTTATCTCAATTTAAGTCATTTATTTACAGTTGTTATAACAATGGTTCTAAGTATTTTGTGGTCTTGAACAAACTGATAGGCTATTTTTGGCATCACGCTTTGATGAACTGTAATGGAATAAATAACAGAAATATTTGGTATGAAACTATATTGCACGTATTTATTAACAGTAAAACAAAGCTATACTTTACAAAATTTTCTCCACTGGGACAGCGGTAAGCTTTTGGATTTACAACGCTAAAATCAGGGGTTTGATTCCTATCGGTTGACACAGCAGATAGCC